>NC_092213.1:21536713-21585898 GCF_043381705.1 Parasteatoda tepidariorum
CTTATAATATCATATATATATATATATGTATATATATATATATATATATGTATGTACTGAGTGACCCAATTATTGTGACCTTCAACCACCCCGTCAATACATTGTTGGAACACCTTTTGTCCGTAATACTGCTCAATTTCTTCTTGGCATAGATTCTATGTGATGTTGGTAGGTGGTAGGAGGAATTTGACCCCATATCAATGAGCTGCACTTTGTCAATAAATGAAAATTAACAATATGTTTGTTACTACTCATAGTTTTTTATTTATTTAATTTATTATTATTTATTTATTATTATTTATTTATTTATTTTTAACTTTTTAATTCTTTTTTTTTTTAATTTATCATATAATTTTATATTTTTAATTTTATTATTTATTTTTACATTTTTTAATATCTTATTTCCTTGTTTTTTTATAAATAAAATGTTTTTATATTTTTAATTTATTTTTAAAACTTTTAATTTTAATTTATTTTATTTTTATCTTTTGTTTCGTTTTGAATTTGCATAGAAATTTGAGGCTCTAATCGATAAGGGCAATAAAATTCATTTATAATTTTCTTCGTGTTGAACTTGGATTATCGATCAATACCTATCAAATAGCACTTAGGTTACTAAATTTCGAGAATAAGGATTGAAAACATATAAAAAGAATGTTTAAAGATTTAAGCTATGTGGCAAATTATATTCCATTAAAAATAACACTTATATTCCATTAAAACGCTTTTTAGCGTCTATTTTAACATTTTGGAATGAGCCTTCGTCTTAATCAATAAAGTAGTGTTTAGACAATGTAGTTTAAATCATGCGTGAGATTTTGAGATGAATAGTAAACTTTCTGTTCGAAATGGATCATAAACCATAAAATTCCTTCAACAGATAGTTCTTGGAATTAGTAAACTTCAATAAAAAGGGTAATCTACTTCTTAGAAAATTGAATCTTAAATTACTGAAGAAGATTCAAATCAATTTTACATAAACTGTTATTCTACGAAAAAGAAATTTTGCAATGAATAAAATACCCGTACTTCAGTGGAACAATTGGAAATTTTTCTTAAATTTTTTAAAAATATTTGGAATTGTAGTTTTAGACGACGAGTCTCAAAAATCTAATATTTCGCGGAAAGTATGCGGTGCATTTTCTGCAATACTTCACATATTCTGGATACTGTCCTCTGCTTACATTGTCATGTCGGCGACGCTGCACTTTTTGAAAATCAATTTCATGTATGGTGTAATGAGCATCGTGGAGTTGATTATTGATATCATTCTAGTTATAATTTTTCGCTTAATTTTGACAAAAGTGTTGAAGAAAATACAGATGATGCAGCAAATTGGAGATGACTTGAATCCAAAAACTGTTATCAAGAAACCAAAAAAGTTTTTGATTGTTTTATTCGTTTTATTATTCATTCATTACTTTGCACATGTATCTCAAAATACAGCATACGAAATCGATATTTTGGCACCATTGGATACAGTTTCTAATGCTTTAAAAAATTACTTCAGTCTAGAAGATCTCACCGTTAGGATTGTAAGGAATATTTTTATTTGTTCCACTTATGCTTTTTATACATTTCTGCCATCAACGGTTGGTGTCATCTGTTACTTGACGCAATTTGAGAACTATAATATTCTTCAATCTTTCCGCTACACGGTTAAAATATCTGTTAGAAATGGAATAACATCAAAAAAACTAACTGCAATCGTCAATAACTGTGAAAGAATTACAAACGCTGTGAAACAAGTCAATGATTTGCAATCGATTTTGATTCCCTGTTTGATTGGATATTGGTTTATGTCTATTTCTTTCTCCCTGTATCTACTTTTAAATTGCTGTACGAATGTTTTGCAGTTCATAACGTTTTCAATCCTTTTGGCGGTTGTATCATGTCATTTAATAACTTTTGTCAACGTTTGCGATAAAATTGGAAATGAAATCTTGCTCATCCGAGATGTCTTAGATTTTGAAATTAAGCAAAATGAAGATTTGCTTTTAAAAGCTGCTGGACTTTCATTTACTCATTCAGTGTTCAAACGAATAAGTAAAAATGTTTCTATTGCACCATTAAGTCTTTTTAAGTTAAATAACGGCTTCATTCTCAAATTGTTTGGATTAATTGCGACTTATAATATCATAATTTTACAATTTCATAAAAGCTCAGATTCATCTTCATCTGATGATCCTTATGTACTTATCTGATTATCTTTTTTTTTCTTCTTATTTTTTGATCCCAAGATTACAATCCAATGAGGCTTGGGTATTTATCTAATTATTCATACATTTGTATGTAAAAACTCGTAAGTTTATATGCAACAATCCTTGGGTTTGTGTGAGATGATTATTAGTATTATGCGTAATGATCCTTATGTACTTATCCGATGATCTTTTTTTCTTATTTTTTGATCCCAAGATTACTGTCTAAGGATGCTTGGGTTTTTATATAATTATCCTTACATTTCTATGTAAAGATTCTTAAGTTCATATGCAATAATCCTTGGGTTAATGTGTGATGATTATTAGCATTATGTGTAATGATCCTTAAGTTTATATTTAATGTTCCTTGGGTTTATATGTGATGATTCTTAGTATTGTGTGTAATGATCCTTAAGCTTATATGTAATGATCATTGGGTTTTAGTATAATGAATATTATGTGCAATGATATAAATAATATTATGATATTACGTATATCATTACACATATATTATGTAAATAATATGTAATGAATATAAATAATATTATGTGCAATGATAGGTTTTTCTTTACAATCCTTAAGTTCTTATCTGATCATCATATTCCTACAGATCGATAAACCTAATTTCGATTATATTAATACAAGAATTACGATGCTTAAATTTATCATAGATTATAAAAGGCAATTCTCAAATCCACTTCAAATGAAACCCACGTTTTCTTTATCATCCGAGCCTGATTTAAATTATATTAATTACTAAAATAAGAACTCAATTCAATTCGACTTAGTCATAGATACTGTTTAGATTTTGCCTTGGAAAAGTTACCATTTAGACTATCTAGGTAGACAGTAAATATGAAAAACATTTCACTTGTAATCCCCTGTATTGGTACTGCAAACATCAAATTAAATAAATTTGTGAAGTATTATATAGATTTCTGTAGCCAATTATCAAATAAATTCCATGGAATACAATTGTTTTATTGCAGACATTAAGTTTTAACCTTTTGTGTCTTTATTTGTTAGCAGTTTGATTTGACTTACAAGAATTAAGATTTATTAGTTTATAATTCAGAAATCATGAAGCACTGAATTGCGCTAAGTACTTGATCAATACTAAGTTTGGTTTAGTTTGTATAAGTATCTAGCAGGATTGAAAAAAACTATAATTAAGGACATAAAAAAATTTCGATGAGGAATAAGTTTTTACTCTTACATGCCCATTCAAACATGCAAATGTTGAATCAGAAACACCTTAATAATCGACTAAGAACAATTTAAAATTAAACGAAAAAAGAGGCGGTAAGAGATGTCGTAGCGCACGATAGACCGTATCGAAGAAAATATATTTCACTAACCCTTAACAAATTCAGTTATATAAATAAGAAAAAATGTGGCTATTTTTCTAGCTGTGGTAAATGTAAACTGTTGTAAATGTTGTTTTATTAAATTTTAATTAATTGAATTTTGTCACACACTACATATAAATAATTTTAACAAATATATAAATGGTCAGATGGATTAATAATCAGGTGCTTAAGCTCTAACAAAAGTTTTATAAAAAGGCTAGTTTTGAAAATTTATGTTTTTTTTTCTCACGACTAAAGAAGAAAAATTCCTAAACATTTCAACTTCTATACATAAAAAAAAACAATTATATGAAATTGGAAATTTAAAAAAAAGCAAATACAAAAACGCTGCAATTAAGAATTAGTTGTCTTAAAAGAAAGAAAGAAATTATGTTAAAAGACATGAAACTGACAATAATACATCTGCTAATGACGTTTCATTTCGTGCAAAACAATCTATGAGCATTGCAAAACAACTCCATGGACACTTATACAAGCTTAATGCTTCTTTTTATTGATACATCTTTGTAATAACATTTCCTTATTAATAATACTTCTTTATTAATAGAACTTCTTAGTTAATGATACTTCTTAATAAAAATACTTTTTAGTTAGTAATATTTCTTTGATAATAATATTTCTTTGTTAATATAAATTTAGGATTGCTTGTTTTAAAAGAATGAAAAAAATTATGTTAATGGGCATGAACTTTCCAATAATGCATCTGATAATGATGGTTTATTGCGTGTAAAAAAATCGATGAACATTGCAAAACAACTCCATACAAACTTAATGCTTCTTTGTTAATAACACTTCCTTATTAATATTACTTCTTAGTTAATAATACTTCTTAGTTAATAATATTTCTTTGTTAATAATATTTCTTTGTTAATGAAAATGCTTTTCATTTACTCCATCATTTATTATTCGTGAGAAACAATTAATGAGCAACGCTAAATGACTCCATCAACACATCGTGTTTTTTACTTTTTGTTAATAATGCATAATAATTATGATATACTTCTTTACCAATAGTGCTCTAAGTTTACCCCGTCACTTCTTATTCGTGCAAAAAAGTGGACAATGCATAGCAAGTCCTTTAACACTTATTTGTGCCTAATACTACTGATACTAGTACTTATTTGTTAATTAACAAACTTATTTATTAATAAAAGTTCCTTCTTTCATTATTCATTCAAAACATTCAATGAGGAATGCAAAAGGATTGCCTTATGTGTACTTAATACTTTTTTTGTTAATAATACATACCACTTCTAATAATAATAATTCGTTGTAATAATAACGCTTTGTATTAAAGACGATCTTCTTCATTTGTGCAAACCAACTAATGCCTAAAGCAAATTATATCTGTCAACATATATTTAGGCCTAATACTCCTTTGTTAATGATACTTTATGCTTCAAACTTCTGATAATAATACTTCTTTGTTAATAATAATGCTCTCCATTTAATCCTCAATTTCTTATATGTACAAAACAATTCTACCAACGTTTATTAGTTGTTTCATTCTTCTTTGTTATTAATACTTCTGTTAATAACACTTCCTTGTTAACAATAATTTTCTACTTTTATTCCTTCATTCTTTATTAGTGCAAAACAATAAATGAAAAATGAACACTTATTTGAACTGAATTTTACTTTGTTCAGAATACTTAATTTATATTTTCTGATTTATACTGATTAGTATTTATTTATACATTCATTAAAAATGTTGTTGGCTAATTCTAGTTTTAATATAAATGTGTGGGTTTCAATAAAAATTCACTAACATTATGTCGTAAGATAACCTAAATTTAGTTTAATCATAATCTCTCTTCTAACTAACAAATCGTACCTCTATTTATGGGCAAATTTACAAACACTCTGGAAAAGAATTTACTGGAAATTCTTCCAACGTACATTTCCGCTTGTTGATATCTCAAAAACTCTGGGATTTGGTTTATTGGAATTACATACATTTTCAGGATTGTGTGCTCAATTTAGAATTATAAACTTTTGCAAATAGAAGGACAGATAGCACAATACAGAGAAGGACAGCACGAAGATACATTCATGGTAACAACGGGATTCGAACCCGCTACCTCCACGCTTTGCACAGGGTTTGGCGGGTGATACCGCTGGGTCATGGTGGCCCTAAAACTATGGGAGCATTTAAGACGCAAAAGCGGAAGATATCAAGATGAGAAAATTAACTTATAGCTTACATAGAGAAATATTAAAGGTTCGAAAGGGATGTTAACTTAAAGAAAGTAAAAATGCTTAATTTGGGTACTCGCATTTCGCGAGTATCACGCATACCCACACATGTGACCTATGACGTGTATAAGCAAAATAGCGTGACAAAGTTGAGCTAATTTTCTCCACATAAGTTAGAATGTTAATAAAAGTGAAGTTTAAATGAATACAGCACCGAATCGAATATCGAATTTATTGAAATGTAATTTTTTCTCGTCTACGTCTTTCACTTAACTAAGACTTATTTGTTTATGTATCTTATTTTAACCATGAGATATTTTTGTTTTGTGTATCTGGCAACTTCGATGCATAATACTTTTATGTTCTGCCTGACTTCCTGCCTGTCTTTGTGTTAAGAAATATATAGTGAAAAAATTGAAACCTTTGTCAAAGAATCTTCATGTAAAAAAATGAAGTGGGGCAATTAAGAGAATTGATACTTAGCGGGCATAACTTACTCGAAATAAAAGGAAAACAACTGTTGCTAACGTAAAGAAATGCCACGTTTCAACAACTAATTAGGATCGAGACACTACGTCATTTGCATGTATCCCTTTGAGTAATTGGTAAAATAAAAGAAGTGGAAAGAGAAAATGTGAGATGAACAACATCACAAGCACTCTCTGTAAAATTAAATTAATTAAAATTTTATGGCGCTTTGATAAAAAGCTATTACAAGTTGAGAAATATATAGCCCCATTACAGTTTATAATTCCTTGAAAAAAGATCCTAATCTTTTGACTAAGATATCTTTTAAAATAATCCTTTCCAGCTTTTGAAATATACTTTTCTTTCAACTATACAGATTGAAACTATATCTTAACTTCGTTTAAGAAGAGTTTTCTGCTTACATTCAATAAATCCTCAAGATATTTCTGTTTTCTTCGAGCTTTAAATAATTCTTTTCGTGAATATATGAATACATGGAATTTTATTTAATTTAAACGAAACTTTACAGAAAAATTTTAAACTTACAAATAAGGTTTTTAACGAACAGAGGGTTAGCATTCTAGTTTAAATTCAAAAGGACGTTTCTCTTAACTTGCCTGTTCTTTTAATTTTTATTGTAGAGTTAAATTATGGATCGTGAATAACAAAAGGTAACAAAATATAAACCAAAAAATCTCAGTCGATGTTTTTTTTTCTCAATGCATACTAAAAGTTCACATTCGATGTTGCTAATTCCTAAATCTCAAAACTAATTAGTATTTATTGCTTTTATTTATCAACTTCAAGATTATTTTTAAAATTTGTTTACATTTATGCTTGAACTTGAAATAGAAAGAGCATGCTGTAAAGTCACATTTAAAGCAACAATACTCCAAATATAAAATTAATTTCATTCTTTCAAGTTTATTTAAGATATTCATATATTTTGCAAAAAAAGACTATTTAATTTTTAGAAAACAGAACTTTTTAGTAGTTCAAATGAATTAAATCATATAATTATTTTTACTATTTTGTTGCAAAATTTGTTATACTAGGTAGAATTATTTCGTTCTGTAAAACTTCTTAGGTAGGACTTTTTTAAAATAATTTTTTTTTAATTATAATGACTCACGTTTTATAGTAATAGTTCCAATTGTTATTATTAAAAATTCCTTAACACTAGGTTGTAGATATAAGGTTTATTTTATGTCACTTCTAATTTTTGAAACTTGAAGGGTTTATTAAAATCTTTTGGTTAAAATTACTCCTTTTTTTCTGAGTTAAAGTAATGCGTAAAACTAATTTTCGATTCGATTTACGTGCATTGTCAGAAAGTCATCTAAAATTGTTGCTTCCAGGTTAATTTTCTTTTAAATCCTCTTTTCTCTTGTTTTATTTCTCTCCTTTTTCAATCGCTTAGCAATCATCAGAAAAATAAATATTGCGTTGTTCAATTTTGTGTGTAGAATTTTCATAGCAGAAGAACAGATTTCGAATGCGCTGAACATCTTGCGATGAAAAAAAATGGATCTTCTCATTTGAAAATGTAGAGTTTTTGTACATATAATGTTAACAGTGAGGCCTCTTAGATGTAGTTCTAAGAGTTTCGAGTGTTGTGTTAAGTAAATTTTGTATGCCATAAAATTAGGATTTCTTTGGTTGAATCATTAATATTTTGTGTCAGTGTAGTTTTCTTTTTTTATTATTAAAAAGAAATAAATTTCTTTTAAGTGAAAAGATTTTTAGACAAGCAATTCAGAATATGATATAGAAGCTACATTGTAATATTTATTACACTGTATTATTATATTTAATATTTTGAAACAATTCTTAGTGCAAATATATATATATATATAACTGTGAAAGAATTACAAACGCTGTGAAACAAGTCAATGATTTGCAATCGATTTTGATTCCCTGTTTGATTGGATATTGGTTTATGTCTATTTCTTTCTCCCTGTATCTACTTTTAAATTGCTGTACGAATGTTTTGCAGTTCATAACGTTTTCAATCCTTTTGGCGGTTGTATCATGTCATTTAATAACTTTTGTCAACGTTTGCGATAAAATTGGAAATGAAATCTTGCTCATCCGAGATGTCTTAGATTTTGAAATTAAGCAAAATGAAGATTTGCTTTTAAAAGCTGCTGGACTTTCATTTACTCATTCAGTGTTCAAACGAATAAGTAAAAATGTTTCTATTGCACCATTAAGTCTTTTTAAGTTAAATAACGGCTTCATTCTCAAATTGTTTGGATTAATTGCGACTTATAATATCATAATTTTACAATTTCATAAAAGCTCAGATTCATCTTCATCTGATGATCCTTATGTACTTATCTGATTATCTTTTTTTTTCTTCTTATTTTTTGATCCCAAGATTACAATCCAATGAGGCTTGGGTATTTATCTAATTATTCATACATTTGTATGTAAAAACTCGTAAGTTTATATGCAACAATCCTTGGGTTTGTGTGAGATGATTATTAGTATTATGCGTAATGATCCTTATGTACTTATCCGATGATCTTTTTTTCTTATTTTTTGATCCCAAGATTACTGTCTAAGGATGCTTGGGTTTTTATATAATTATCCTTACATTTCTATGTAAAGATTCTTAAGTTCATATGCAATAATCCTTGGGTTAATGTGTGATGATTATTAGCATTATGTGTAATGATCCTTAAGTTTATATTTAATGTTCCTTGGNTATATATATATATATCTTCCACCACATATAGTTCTTATTACTCCAAAATATTTTTGGGTTTGTAATATTTTCTAAGGTGGAAGGAAAGCAATAATTATTAGATTAAAAAAATAACAAAACATTGTATTTCCAAATTTTTTGTTAAAAATTTTTTTTCTGCTGTGTTTTGTTTTACCCTCTGTTCCTCTATAAACTTATAAACGTGCACCATTTTGAATAAAGTTAAACGTTGTGAATAAAGCAAGACTAAAAATAGACATACTATAGTTTCAGTTCTATAAACATTTTTCCTCAGTGTCACAACACAGAATGATAGAAGAGAGGAAGACAAGGGGGAAATGATGGGGCGCAGGAAGTAGATATTAAATTAAAATATTAAGCATTAGAAGGGAATGGTAAACAAGAAAGAATAATAACTAAATGGTTGATCATTCTCAAAATATGAAAAGATTCCAATTCAAAATATGACAAGATTCTATTTCAAAATATGAAAAGATCCCAATTCAAAATATGAAAGAAGGAAAGATAAAATATAAAAGACGTACTTAAGAGCAGAGTCAAATGATACGTTGCAGCAACTGCTATTCAGCAACTGATCTTGACATCTGGGAATCTTCTCATATTTCGGAAAATCTTATATTTTATTTAATGATCTTTCCAACATTCCACTTTTTCCTTACGTCAGGTAATCTAGCTTAGTTTCTACATTTTCCACTTATTCCACACATACACACATCTGTTTCTCATCACCTTTTCAATATTTATCTTGTTTAAGCTTGTTCCTCTGCACCTATTGCTTTAACTTATTTAAATCTTGTTTCAACTTGCTTGTTTTGTGTTTTCTATTACCATTGTATATGTCAACGATAAGAACGGATCTTATTTAGAGAACAAAAACTATAGAATGCTGACGATCCTCATCAAGACAAAGTTGAAGGGTAGCTAACTTTTTTCACGATTTTCGAAATTCGAATTTACATATAATGTATCAAAAGCAAGTTATGATGATTTGATTAAATATATCAATAAATCAAAGATATCAAACAATTTAAATTATACTTTAAGAAGACCATTGCATGGTTTTCTTTAAGTTAGTCGGTAATTTTATGCAATTAAACACATTTCTGACATCACCCTATAGACACAAAAGCCCTTCACATAAAGAGTTTGCTGAGTTTTCAAACGAAGAGCCTATTTTACCTCAAATTTCTACAACTAGTATGCGTTTAAAACTTAAATCACCAATATGCTAGTCAACAAACGCATACAAGCAGAATTTTACCATCAACAAGGAATAAATGCAATTCGTTTGTCTTTCTCCAAGTTATCACCAAGGTCGGCTTATATACAACGAAGAGGCATAACATTATGACCTCCCTCCATCTATAACAATAGGCTCGCCCAGGTTTTCATGGTCTCTCGCCCAGGAACAATGTTTTCATGGGGCACATTAGGACCTATAATCCTCATAGAACAATCCCTGGCTCCTGTAAGCTACTTGAACATAGTTGCAGACCAGGTTCACCCATTCATGGCAACAGTTTTTCCTGCGGGTGATGGTGTTTACCAACAGGATAATGCACCATGTCATTAGGGTCGAATCGTCATGAATTGGTTCGAGGAACATTCCTGTGACTTTCAAGTCATGTCTTGGCCCCCAAATTCACCTGACCTTAATCCAAAAAAGCATTTGTGGTCCTACTTGGAAAACCAAATTCGTGCTGCCACGCTACCCCCTCGCAATGTGAGGGAATTGCAGGACCAGTTGGTGAGCGCTTGGTACCAGATACCTCAGACTATCTATCAGCAGCTTGTGGAATCAATGCCACGGCGGGTGCTAGCAGTTTTGAGGGCTAAAGGTGGTCCTACATGTTATTAGCAGGGTGGTCATAATGTAATTGCTCTTCGGTGTATTTTTCTTATTAAATCTGTAGATAACAGGATAAGACAGCGAAATTGGCTATTTTAACAAATTGGTATATTTTATTTAACAGCAAATGATTAGATTGGCCGGGATAGCCTGGTTGGTAGGGCACTAAGTCCATGTCCAAGAGATCGTGGGTTCGATCTCCGCCGGCCGAAGACTCTCCGTGTGTGTGGATTGGATAGGATTTGATTCGAATTTTTATTTGTAATTTTAATTATTTTTTATACTTTATTTAATTTTTATTTTTATTTTCTTTTATTTATTTATTTATTTTTTTATTATGTTTTCATTTTTTTTATCTTTATTTACTTTTTATCCATTTTTTTTTATTTATTTGTTTATAACTGATATATGAATTAGTTATATATGAATAGTGTTACTCCAGGATTCATGTATAAAACAAAGTGATGACTCTATTCTTTATGCATGGCGTGAAGAAACTGCATAGGTTTTTATTCCGTGGTATATAGCATATGTATCTTTGTTTATTAATGCTTGTTAAAAAGTACTCGATATCCCTGTTCATATAAATATGTATTTTATTTCCAATTAAATAAATATTTTCTCATGAAATTTTACATCCTGAAAAAGGCTAGCTTTTTTTCTAAATTCGGTAGAAAAGTTAACTGGTTTAAAGAAATGAAAATCAAAATCAGAAGCACTCTTTAAGAAATATGAAATTTATGAAAACTTTACGATATTTTGTTAAAAAGCTATTACATAGAGAGAAATAAATATCCCCCTTTCAATTTATAGTTTTCCGAAAACTATCGCTAATCTTTTAAGAAAAATGCTTTTAAAATAATCCCATTCAGCTTTCAAGTGTTTTTTTAAACTTAAGATAGTAAGTATACATAAACATAGTTTAGGGAAAAAATATCTGCTTATATATGTAATTAATTCCCTTGATATTTCTGTTTTCCTTGAGCTTAAGTAATTGTTTTCTAAAGTAAAGAAATACATAAAATTTTATGCAAGTTTAACTGTAGTAAAATTTTATTCTTTTAAACTGTTCAGCATTTTAGTTTAAACTTGAAAGAACATTTTAGTATAAGAGTTTGTTCCTCTAATTTTATTGCACGTTAAATTGTTACGCTTCGAGATTTTTTAACGATGCAAAATTAAAGCTAATAAATCTACAAGAGTGATTTTTTAATACATGCTAAAGTTTCGTATTCATTATTCTGTTACTTATTTCTGTATTTTGAAACATAAATTGATATTTATTGCTTTTACTTATTCGTATCAAGATCATTTTTAAGCTTTTTTTACATTCATGCTTTTAGCTGAACTAAAAGAATAATCAATGAGCTGAAACGACATTACTTTCCGGTCCCCCTGATATATAGGTTTTCTTGTGACTCCAGATTAGCAATGCTTTTTAAAACCCGTTCTCAATGGAAAATAAACTATCCATTTTAATATCCTTTATAATAAATCCGAGTCGTTCCTTGGCTGTATAATTTACCGTTTAGGTAATCTAACATGGCTACTAATTTGGACCTTTATCTAGTTGGCCCTTGGACCATTATCATTTATTTTTTTTATGATCACAGCAGCCCTTTACAGGCCTCAACTATGTGTAATTTTCGAAACTTCCGATCTGTGGCTACTTCCCTCCATTTTTGTCCCGCAGTTTATCAAAAAAATTTCTGCCAACAATTATAAAGTTCGTTTATTCTAAGAGAAGTGGAAGCAGAATCAAATGCACAAATTAGCATATTTGAGGTCACCCCTTCAAACCATTAAGTTCCAGAACGTGAAGATCCGATCATTAGATCAAAGTTATTCAGGGTGGTCCGTTTCTTATTTGTCACACATTAGTCCGTTTCTTATTTGCCGACATTATCGTAAACATTATCGTGTAACATTAATCTGATATGCAATTCCATACAAAGTCAATACTTTGATACCCAATAAAAAAGTCACACATTTTAACTAAAACCAGGGTTTTCTATCAAAATTACATCTTGCGAGATTTGCAGGACATCCAGTAGCTTTTAGTAAAAATTTTATACTTTTATGTCACATCCAAACAAAGGTTTCATTTGATAAATGCACAATTTCATTTAAACTCTATTCTTCCGTAGTAATAATAAAATCTTTTCATAACTATTAAAAAAGGAAATGACATTCTATTAAATATGTTATGAAATATTGCCGCAGTGCACATTGTAAAACATAAAAGTAATAAAACTAAAAGAGAACCTTTTAACTAAAACATCCCCATAAATTGTTCTGAAGAAATTTGTATTATCTAGTCTTTTTTCTTTAAAATTATAATTATCTCTACGCAAATTATATTCGTGTAGCACGCAAACTTTGAAACATCTGTATGAGCGATTAAATAAATCAAATTTCTGGGCTATATTTAAATCCAAAATATCCCATTTAAATTCCAAAATATCCAATTTACATTTTAATGACTAAGCTTATAATTTTTATTACATTTTTTGAGAAAAGCTATTGAGCGATGCCTATAATATTAGTTCATATTTATATTATGGTTAATAGTTATTCATTATACTTAATATAATATTAGTTCATTAAATCATTTAGTATTAGTTATTCATGGTAATATTAGTTCGTTAATTCACTCAGCACGTATAGATATAGAATAATAATGTTTTTGAATTGTATAAATTAAATTGTTTTAAATAAATAATCATACAGGGATATTAAATTAGGAATAGTTATTATAAATTCTAATGAAATGGTTGTAATTTTCTGACAAATTCTATTTGTGCAAGAGTTCTATAAAAGCACTTAGCTGTAATTTAGCTAAATGTATTCGGCTAATTAATATTGCAATGTAACTTTTATTTTCCATTAAATTTACTTGCTTTTAAGCATATTTTAAAATATTGCTCTCCAAATAAGATCTTGTTTATCATCTTTAGTTACTTTTTTTATGACTCATTTTCAAGATCTCATTTTTTGAAGGAAAGATAAAAATCACAGGAAATATTGTTTTCAGATTTTTTTTTCATAATTTCAACTTTGTTATTTTTTATTCCACTCCTCGTTTCCTTTTGCATGACATAAATGAACTCCATTTTCTTATAGAACGATTTTTTTTTCATTAAAAAAACATACAGAGCCATAAAATAAAAAAAAGAATTATCTTTTGCTTATGTCTTAACCTCAAAATGACCCAACCACTCAACGTTAATTTCACACAATAAGGCTTGTTCATTTGCACGCATTATACAATGAAAAAGGCAATTAACAAAAAAGTTGAATTACAATGTCAGTTAAAAAAATGTTCCATATACAGAAACAAAAAAAATGAATTTTAAGGAATTCGTTAAAGTTTTGTCTCTTAAAAGTAATCCTATAAGAGATTTTACTTTTTTTTTACCGAAATAGTAAACAAAACCAAGTAGCACAGATTTTCTATCTAGTTTCTATTATAACCTTTAAAATAAAAGCGGTTCTAATGATTCACTATCAAATTAAAAGTGAAATTTGTGTAATAAATTTTTCTATACAAGTTGAAAACAAAGAAATAGGATTTTTTTTTCTCTCAAAATTAAAAACAAAGTAAGTATCATTGATTTTTCTTGTCAAAATCAAAGACTATACAGATTCCACTAATTTTTCTTAACAAAGACGATACAGATTCCACTAATTTTTCTTAACAAAAACGATACAGATTCCGCTTATTTTTCTTATCAAAATCAATGACGATACAGATTACACTAATTTTTTTTATCAAAATCAAAGACGATACAAATTCCACTAATTTTTGAATCAAAACTAAAAAAAATGAAGTGGTTAACATTAATTTTCGTTTAGAGAAATTGAATACAAATCTCCTCCCGCTTATATTACTTTCAAAATTTTCACAAATCGGCTGCCGTTGATTTTCACAGTAAAACTATAAATAAGACATAATCCATTGTTTTTTAAACAAATAAAAAAAATATTTATGGTGGTTTTTGACTATCAGAAGTTTACCTTGAGCAATAGCATTATGCCAAATGATATTGAATATAAATTTCTATATTTTGAAGGGAAAACATAATTTGCTTTATCTAATAACATAAAGCCACCACCGTGAAAGGCATTGCTGATTTATTGAATATTTACTTTTGCACCCCAGTGCAAAGAATGGGTATTCTTTTAGTTCATAGTAAAAATTACACCAGACTAGATTAACTATACAGAAAAAAATTTGTCTAGTTAGTATTACTTAACATACAAAGCGGTTCAGAGGCGAAAATAACAACCCAGCAACCTCCACCTAGCGTGGGGGGAAGCGCCTGAAAGTTGAGGGTGCACTCGCCAGAAAAAATAACATATAACTTAAAATTAAAATATATTTTTTATTTATAAAATATTCTTTAGTTCACTTTATAAGTAATAATAATCCTTAACTAAATTTTGAATATAATTACTATAAGTTAGTTAATTATTTTTTCCTACTATTAAAAAAAATAATAATTTAAATATTGTTTCTATTTAGTACCTTAATTCTACCGTTTCACAGCAATAACTATTTTCATTTTCTTAAGTTAAAATTAAATTAATGATTATAAATATCTCAATATCTCTGTTTCAGTGTTTTTGCTTCCTATTATAGTTTAATTTTTCTAATGCTAAATCTAAGAAAGGGAGCATTATTACATCTTACAGGAGGGTACACCTAAATCTATGTACACAACGGACGTGATCGATGTATAAATACTGATCATTTAAGAAACTTTAGCATAAAAACTGATTGTACAGCGAATTAAATATTTGAATTATTTCCTCTTTTTTTAAAATTCAAAAATTTCTTTAAGCTAAAAGTACCAAACTGAATTTTTTTTTGATGAAAAGTAATGTGTATGTACATTAATAAAAACAAAGGTAACTTTCTATCATATGGATTTTTTTCATTTAGACTTACAGATGATTCGTGACAATTTTCTTAAATCGCTTTTTCTTTTCTTCTTTTTTTTTCCTTATCATTTTTTAATTTTTCCGTAGTTTAGCAATCATTACAGAAGCGAAAAGTATGCATTATTTAGTTTACATAATTGTGCAATATTTTCAAATTTAGAAGAAAAAAAAAGATTAAAGAAAAACCTGAAGAAAATTTTTTTTACTTTTTCCTCTCCACTAATTCCTTACTTTCTCTTTAAAAATTACAACATTACTGAAAAAACCGTTATTTAAACTGTTTTATTTCTTCCCATGAAATTCCTAATTCAAATTTAACAAGTTTCGTCGACGAACAAATCCGCTAGATAAAATCTTCCAAAACACCATTTTAACTTGATAGAATACAGCCAAAAGCTACGCCAAACAGAAAATGCCATGTCATAAACTATTACGCAAATTACACTTCTGTCGTCATCAGTGACAGTCAGATTTCGACGTTCCAATCTCATTCCTATCTCCTAGATAGATTGCGTTTGATGGCATCATTTCAGTTTCCACATTTTCAAATCTCTCCTGACATCTTCGGAGCCTGAGACTCGGATATTTTCACACGTGAGATGATGGGCTTTCTGAATATTCTACAACCCAAGAAAGGTGGGACAACCTTTCTAAAGCCCTGGGCTTATGACTTTACCCCGCTAAATTTACCACCTTGGCGAATAATCAAGACAAATCACTAACTCGGACTTAGCCAAGTCAATTTACATTCTCGTAAATTTCTCGTCATGACGTGAAATGTGTTGGAAATCGTTATTCACCCTTGATGGTCTTCGGGTGACACTAGGTTAAGGTGGAGAGAGGACTGCAACCTTAGTGCCATAAGGGGAGAATGCAATTGAAGACACGTTTTGACATGTAAATGCGCTGATGCATTCAGTTTTAAAGACTTTTTCTCAAATCTCTTTTCTTTCTTAAAAAGATCTTGAATGAAGAAAATTTATATAATTTTGTTTACCTTCAACCGAAATATTGAACAGTAAATTTATTCTTGATTCATATTTTTTAAGTTTAAATTTTAAGAAAATAGTTTTTCTCTAAAATACATTTATTTAGTGAAACACTTAATTTTAACCGTATTATGAAATATGAAATGATTATTAATATTTTTTATGCGTCAAATGCAAAAATAAAATTGCTCTGTCTTGAAATACGGAGTAATCTTTTTTTTTCTTTTTGAAAATAGGTAATAATAACTAACACTAATTACGTAATGATGATTTATAATTTTTATCTGGTGAATTTATAAAAATATTTTTATATTTAAATGCATGGTAAGATTTATTTTATCAAATACGTAGTAATATTTATATTCTTAACAACAGAGGTAGTGATGATTTATAATTTTTATGTGGTGAATTTTTGAAAATATTTTTATATTTAAATGCATCGTAATATTTATTTTATGAAATATGTAGTAATATTTATATTCTTAACTGCAGAGGTAGTGATGATTTATAATTCGTATGTGGTGAATTTTTGAAAATATTTTAATATTTAAATTCATGGTAATATTTATTTTACGAAATATGTAGTAATATTTATATTCTTAACAACAGAGGTAGTGATGATTTATAATTTTTATGTGGTGAATTTATAAAAATATTTTTGTACTTAAATGCATGGTAATATGTACTTAATGAAGAACGTAGTAATATTTATATTCTTAACTACAGAGGTAGTGATGATTTATAATTTTTATGTGGTGAATTTATTAAAATATTTTTTTATTTAAATGCATGGTAATATTTATTTTATGAAATACGTAGTATTATTTGTATTCTTAACTACACAGATAGTGATGATATGTATTTATATTTGTTTTAAGAGCTAGTTTTTTTCTAAGGATCAGGTTGTTGGATATTTAAAATATTTGTTGAGTTTTTCCACTGATTGGTTTGTTTTTTCACGGTATCTTCTACAATTAAAACTAAAGAACTGGCTCTTAAATGAAAAATCGTTAGTTGAAATATATAATTACAAATCAGAACACTATAACTAAACCATTAATAAAGATCATTTGATTTACACGTTAACATTTCATAAAATTTCCAAATAAATAAAAACTAAATTTCTTTGCTATTCTAAAATATATTTCATAAAATTTTACTTTTCTCTCTTTGAAACTTCAAATAAGAATGTTTTGAATCATTATTATTAATGTACTCGAAACTCATTTAGATTCGCCAGAAATTCTAAAACTATTTCATGTACCCAAATTTCTATATATTTTTTCAAATACCACACCCTTCAGTAAATAAAAACATGAAATAATCTTCCTTTTAAGCGAGATTCTGAGTTTTCAAATGTAAAAAGTTATGTTTAAGAAATATAGCGGATGGGAGGGAAAAAGGAAAGAAAGAGAAAGTAAAGTTTGGCGTTTAAAGGGGCGAAAATAATTCTTGGAGCGAATTCTCTCGAAAATAGACAGGAAATAGCGTTTAAGTTTCATTTCCTGTATAATGGTCTTATATTGCTGACTTATAAATCTCTTATAGGTTGCTTTCTAAAAGCTTTTGAAAAGAGTATCTGCTTTTGTTTCTAGAAGATTTAATGGTTGATCTACTCCAGGGAATTGTGAAAAAATTGCTTTTGTTTTCTCATAACCACACGGTGTTGTAAATTCGAAATATGTTAATTGTTGTGTATCTGATTTAGATAATAGTATTCTTAAGAGCATGTATCAATTTTTACTTTCATAATGAGAATCGCAGGAAATTATATAAAAGCAGCATTCAAAATTGAAAAATAACTAATCCTCAAATTGTAGTATTTCAAATGAGGGGACTCTGATCTTGAATTGAGTATTTGCAATCAGAGAAGAAGGAAGTGAGTATGCTTAACCTTGTGCGATTTAAATAGGATTTAACTAGATGCCTGCAAGCGACGTCACGCGTGTGCGTTAAACTTTATTGATTTCTAAAACAGCAAATGTCATAATTTGTCTACAGTGACATCACTTGCAGATATCGGCAGATCTGTAAAACCTTTATCTTTTGATAATAAAAAATAATAATAAAAATAATCGGCACACTATTTTTACACCTCCAGAATTGTTTGAAATTGTATAAAATATCAGAAAATAATCGTGAACATCGAAAATTTTGATGCCTTTATAAGTATAAACAAAACATTTAAATTTTTGAACTAATTTTTTTAGGTTTATAATCACAAACTGTCATTCGGTGAGGTTACAGTTACGACCATAACCTCAGGATTAATTAATTGAATTTAACATATCAGAACTTAGTTTTTTCCCTATGTTTTACTAATTGAAGATATTTTTTGTCTGAAAATAATTAAAGTAAGCCTTTATATACATTTTATAACAATTTAACGTAATATTAAAATTTTTCAATTCATTTATGATACTAATAATTTTTGATGAAAAATAAAGGGTAATGGATGAAATCATTAAAAAGAAAAAATTGCTCAATAAGAGAAAAATTGGTTCAATAAGTTTATATAATTATTAAATAAATGATACTTTTGTCGTTTTCATGATTGTTAATGAAATGTATAAATCTAGAAAAATTAGTTCAAAAATTTTAATTTTTTGTTTAAACTTATAAGGGCATCAAAATTTTCGATGTTCACGATTATTTTTTGATATTTTATACATTTTCAAACAATTCTACAGGTGTAAAAATAATGTGCCGATTATTTTTTATTATTAAAAGTTAAAGGTTTTAGAGATCTGCCCATATCCAACTGGTAATCGTTGTTCAGCTAGACTTAGTTTTTATTAATAAAAAAAATCGAATGAACAATGAGAATTCACTGATACGATATAGGAACTAAAGAATTGAACAAATTGATGCATAAATGAGATACCATACCAGTCAACTTTGCTTCTTCCAAGAATGATCTTTCCAAGTGATAGTGAAATAAGAATTGAAAAATTAATCGTAGGTAAAACTAATCTCGCATTTTGCAACAGCTGAAACATTCTATCAGGGCATNAAAGATAATATTTTTTTTTCACATGAAAATGTTCTATGTGGACACTGGTTAACCACCGAAACCACCACCCCCTGTGTGGTGCAATGAATCAGAATTTTTTTTAAATGTCATTTTCCCATTCTTAGATCCTAAGCATCATAATTAGTTTCTCAATTTTAAAAAAATATGAAAATTTATGTTCGTGTGCCTCAAAGGGTTAAGTCGATACAAAATGTTTTATAAAGTTTAAAAGACGCTTTTTTTAAGTTTAAAAGCAAAAACAATAAAATTGAGATAACATTAGAGCTGGATCATCCAAATTCATAATAAATTTTTTTAAAATCAGTTGCTTATAAATTTTTGAATAATTAGAAGAAAAAAATTTCAAACTTCTTTTTCAGGATTTTATATTTTAGTAAAACAGCAAATTTTTTAGTAACTATTAGACAATTTTTTCTATAATTAAAAAAAATCAAAAATATGTTTTTGCTTATTATTAGAGCGTCAAAATATATATAGGGAAAGCCCTGGCAAGATAGACCGCTTAAGGAAACTTGGTTTAAAAAATAGTAAACTGGAGCAAATTTATATCTTTTATATTGTAAACATATGGGGGGGAACATTGCTCTTACATATCTCATACAAAAAATAAATAATAAAGTTCAATAATAATAACTTAACATAAACAAAAATAGAACATTGTCCCATCTTGCCCGGTCTACCCGGGCAAGATGGGACATATAATTATATTTCAAAAATCGCAGAAATTAATGTCAGAATAAAAGAATAATCGACAAAAAAAAACGTTCCTAAACATCACAGTTACTGCATAAGAAGCGGCCAAAACCGGAATAAGCACTGCATGCTTCATGAGCCCATTCTAAGCAATCTGAACATTGAATCCAGTCTTCAGTAACAGTAAGTTATATTTGCTTGTTTATATATTTTTTATTAATATTAACTTATTTTTTCAAGCTTTTTGTCAAATCCGAAAAGTTTAATTCTTATTTTACACTTTTATTCTACTTTGGCTGTCCCATCTTGCCCGGTCCATCTTGCCCGGATTGTATACTTTTTTTAAAAAAATTATCTGCAAATTTGTTTAAACAAATAAATTTTAATTTTCACTACTCATTATGTTTGTACAATAATAACACTACAGTGTCACAAATTTTAAAAATTTATTGCAATGTATTAAACAAATAATAACAGCATACAAACCTGGAAAAATATTTTAACACGTTGTAAGAAAAACAAAACAATGCATGCATTTCGGTAACACTTTGTGAACTGACGAAAAAACTTGTGCGTATTGAGAATAACAATATTTTTTTTCTGAAAACGCACTTTAAATGTCGTTACTGTGATACGCATAGAAGAAAAAGCGATGTCCTGTCTTGTCCCGTTTTTCCCGGATTTCCCCGATATATAAAAGGGACACCGGTGACCCATCTGTGTCAAAGTGTTAAAGAAAATTTTTGAAAAGTGGTTATTATATTACTTCATTTACACTTTAAACTTCAAATAATCGACTCCAGATTTTTATAAATTTATAAAGAAACTAATTTCCTTTAATTAAAATTTCAGATTCGGAATTTACCTTCGCAGTTTGAAAAAAAAAGTTTCATTTATAAACGTGAGTAAATAACATATTTTTCAGACACATTATGTGAAATATTAGTTTTTTCAAATGATGCATGCTTTACTGAGTTTCCTGATATTGGTATATTTTTTATTGCTAGTTCTTTTCACACCATTTATCAAACTCTTGATAAAATTTTTCTGATAACAAAACTATCTTTAGTGGTAAAGACAGATCATTTATAAAAAACAGGTTTTTCTTTACTATTTCCAGAAGAAAAAAAATCAGTGTCCATTTTTTTTCTTATGAAATATAAATTGCATGAAGTCCACAAAATATCCCAGTTAATTTGAAAACGTACTTAATTGTTCTGAACCAATTTAAAGTTTTCATTTATTTATTCTTTTATTGTTTCAAAAATCAAATCAATATATCTGTGTAAACTCTTAATATGCTTTAATTTTTAGGCATTGTAAATAGCTGTGTGAACTTATTACTCCGTTTTTTTTATTTAAATATATCAAATTCAGCAGACAACTTATGTAGGCAAAGTGTTTAATACCGTTCAATTCAGTATACCTATAATTAAGAGCCCAATTTGGAGGACAACAAATTTATGACTCAAATTTCGGGCTAAACTGACTGATGTTAAGTACATTGTGAACATCATTGGCCCAGATTTGAGTTACATACAAAAGAAAACCGCGAAAATCTCCCTTTGTCAGCCCTACGCTGACTTCGTAATGATTCGTCGACAACTGAGGATATTTTGTGTTAGCACCGTTGTCGTTATAAAATAATAGTATACCTCAGATACAGGTGTAAGGATAATTTTAACGTCGGCAACAACCTTTATCACAAAAAAAAAGTTTATGAATAATTAGCAAATAAACCATGCAAGCTTGAAACATAGTTAAATCTAACTGTGCTCATTTACGCGTTATGAAGTTCGCATTAAGCTTGAAAAAACAAACCTATTATATTGAAAATGAAATTACCTTTGTTAAAAAAAGGTTAAAAAAACCTTTTTAAATCCAGGGTGCATCATTTTCAATCAAAAGTAGAAAGCATTAGCAAAACAACGATAAATTCACCATCTCGAGGTTTATTTTAGACACTTTGATTGCCTCTGAAACAAGGTTTATTTGTGTATGCTATGATCTTTTATGATCTTTTTTTTTTAAGCATTTTAAAAGTGAAAGTTAGCCTGATCATTAAGTTTTCAAAACAAACGAAATATTGCATTTGAGATACTGGGCAAAACTAGAAGGAAAAAAAAGGGAAAAAAGGCAAAAACAAAGTTTACAGTAAAAGCTAAGGAACGAGATTTTTTGTAAAAATTTTTACAATCTAATAATTTACCTTTTCAGTGGCATATTAATATTTCTAACATCTCTACGAAGTCTAAAAGAGGGTTGTTGTTGTTTCTAATGCTACTTGCCACACGGGCAAGCCTGCTTGGTGAAACCGAGCAAATTTAAGGTAGAGTGTGCGTTTCTATAACCAAGAATTTGTCTTCAGCCACACACACGTCACAGTCAGTTTTATAGGACGGACACATTCACACATCCATTCATT
This sequence comes from Parasteatoda tepidariorum, assembly GCF_043381705.1. Classification (NCBI taxonomy): domain Eukaryota; kingdom Metazoa; phylum Arthropoda; class Arachnida; order Araneae; family Theridiidae; genus Parasteatoda; species Parasteatoda tepidariorum. The sequence continues at coordinate 21,559,611 of NC_092213.1, forward strand.
CATCCACGGGTCGTAATTTTGACCTGAATCAGAGAACGATCGATCTCTAGTCCAGTACCCCCAGAGGAATTGATTTGTTATGGGAATATGGAGGACTTTGCGACTCAACAGATTTCACGTGCATCAGTCACCATTTACTACACGGGGAGTCTTCGGCCGGCGGGGTTCGAACCCACCAACTCTCGGACATGGTTCCAGCGCCCTACCAACCAGGCTATCCAAGCTTTCTAAAAGAGGGTTAATTAGTCAACCTTTCATTGCCAACCATATAAAAATGAAAATATAACGTTTGCAGTATAGTTGCTTACTATCTGAGTAGGAATCAATCTGCCTTAACTTGGATTACAAGCCGTACTTTTATTACTAAAAATATAAATAAAAATAGAATATAAATCAAACTAAATAGAATATTTTTTGTTGTAATAATATACAAGAACAGTACAAAAACATTAATAATATAAAACATATTTCTCATCAACTCGAATGTTGACTTGTTGTAATATCAGGAATACTAGAATAATATAAAAGGGGTATCATACTAAATTAAATATATATATATATATATATATATGGTCGTTATTATATCCAGAACAATAGAGCAGCATCCAAATTAAATATGCATCTAATTTACTCAAATATATATTTATTGTAATGATATTGAGAATTATGGATCAATAACATAAATATTAAAATGAGTCCAACATGTTTATTTTTTTGTATTTATATCAAGAAAAATACGATGTTAACTGCATGTAACTATATAATAACTATAACACCATAATAATTTAAATATATTTTAAAGAAATTAAATTTAAGCTAAAAGTGAAGCATATGTTATTTTTTAGAACTTTGATGATTGCTGATTGACGTCCGTTACCTTGACCGTACATTTATCACCATTTTTATCATCTAGCATTTTTAATAACACCCTAGCCTTACGAAAATAGAGTCAATCATTAAGCATACCCAAAGACTAGACAACTGGACTACACTGACTAGTCTAGTCGTCTACTAGAAACCGAAGCCATTTCCAAATTTTCTTATACAATCAAACTGGTTTTGATTCTTTTTCCATCATACTAATGATTCGACTGATCTCGATATCAGTTTTGTTCTTTGTCTCTAAAATATCAATTTGCAACCACTGAGATTGCTTTTTTGACTGAATTTTTAAAAAGGGTTAAAAAAAATGTACATTAAGATTGGTCATTATGAACACCTTCTATTTATTCAATTCCAACATTTAAAAATGAGAATCAATTCACGAACCAAGTTTATAAAAACCGTCTCAGGAACTACGGCTGCTGCATCATAGAATATAAATAATTTAAACTAAAATCACTGTAATATAGAATTCCTGCAAATGATGAGGGATGAAAAACATTTTCTTGTTTGTGCTCATTATAACAATAGAGTGAACAACAAATCATAGCTTATCTGGAGAATTCCAAAGAGGAGCAATCCTCTCTCTCTCCTCATGCATCTTTCATCAAGAAACAAGATACGCATCATCTATTAAAGAGGAACATATATTAGATGATGTCTTTTACTGAATCTTAGATCTTCTTGATCACCTCGTTATTTATTGATGAGAGCATGATTATCTGATACATCTTTAAGAGCGATTTATTTGATGTAAAAGCCATTTAGGAATATTTTTTTTTATTCCTCTGAGCACCAAAAAATTCGTAGTTGCAAAGGTGACTCTTGAGTAGTAAGATCATTAAATATTTATGAAAATTGTACAATTATAACAGCCTTTTACAATGTAAAAAAAGCGTGCAACTGAATAACTTTTGATCTAATGATTAGAATGGACTAACTTAGCGATCTTGATAGTTTGATAACTTAATATAAAATACGCTAATTAGGTAGATATGTTTAAGTCACAGAATCAGACACAAAAACGTACTTTCTCTGAGCAAACATTAATTTACAGCTTTCAATTTTTCCCAATCAAAATATAGGGGAGAGTCGAGTAGCCCCGCCCACTTAAGGAGTATTGCTTATATTTCTGTATAATATTGAGTAATAATTAATATTTTTGTATGTTTCTATTGTTTTACCATCTAATTAAATAGTGCAAAAAGAATAAACAAAAAAAAGAATAGCTTAACTTAAAAAAATAGAAATTTAAAAAAACATGTTTTTCAGCTCTTTTCAAAATGTGTCGGGTAGCCCCACCCAGTTACAAAAATTATGTTTTTTGACTGTTTTTTCAGGTGTAAATGAAAGTGACCAATGTATTGACAACAGATAAACCTCATTTGTCATTTTTATCACAAAATTATTTTATTTATTACATATTTATATACTTTTAGTGAATTCTATCATTTAATAACAATCATTTAATATCAACAATATTTGTTGTTAAAAATGCATATAACATTCAAATTTGAAGCAATAAAATAATAATCTTTGCAACCATACATTTATCGACGACGTAAAATTGGGCGGTGATACCAGATATTCATGTGAGCGGGGCTACCCGAAATCCAATTTTTTTGTAAATTTGTAATTACTCGAACAATTTTTTACATATAAACTTCTTTCATCGTTCAAATTAAACTTAAGACTACATACTTTAATGCTGTATGTATAGAAAAAAATATTTTTTTAGAATTAAAATTAAGTTTAATCGAAACATTCAACCAATTTTTCTTAATTTCATGACTACTGTATTCAACATATTTTCAAAACTATTGTTTACCATGTTAACAGCTGCATAAATGCTTGAAACTTTGAAAATAATCTTTTTTTAATATATCAATTAATGTCCGATGGCCCATAGACTTGAAAAAATATTCTATACATATGAAATTGGCTATGGGCGGGGGTACCCGACTCTCCCCTACCTAGAGAATAAATTCTGTTAAATTATCGTAGTGTATGGTAATGAAATTTTGAGTAAAAAAGTAAAAAAACAACAACATAATTCTGATAAATAAAAACAAAATATACAATATTTAAACTATTCATTTAGTAATTTTTCTTTTCATATGGTAACGGTATACCAGCAATTCTAGTTTTCAAAATTGTAGTTCGTATTGCCACGCATTTAATTAAAAGTACAATACTGAAAAGTAAATTTAACCTAATAAATAGTTTTTATGCCGTGCTCTAAAGTATCAGCAGAAGATTACTAAATTTTACCACGTTTATCAAATTAAATCACTGATTATAAATTTTGCTAATTTAACTAAGTTCGTTACCAAATCGTTTTGATAAACTTTACAGAGCTTTTTGGTGTTCCCATTGAGTAAGAAACAAAGTAACTTTTACCATATTCTTTTAGTTGGATCAATTTTTTTTTCTCAGTGTGGAGGAAGGTAACAGTACTCCAGAAAATTTCATCCCAATATTTTGGTCAGGAGTACAGTCTTAAGTTTCGACAGCTCCTATCTCAAAGTCACTTTTTCGAAAATTTCACCATATTGCTGAAAGCTTTGAAAGAATCACAAACATCTTGCACACGATTAAAAAAAACTCGTTCATGTAAATATATTTCTGTGAAAAAAAAATTTCTTATTTTTACTCCATTTTAATTCACGCAATGAAAACAAAAAGCGAAATTTGAAGGTAATCATTCGAATAGTCCTCGATAAATAAAATATGTTCTCTAGGAAAGAGCGAAATACTCAAAAAGTGAAATTAACACTAGGAGTAAAATTAACATAATTTTTCTCCTTAGGAGTAAAATTAATTAAGGATCTCCTAGGAGTTAAGGAAGGAATTAATCTACTAGGAGTAAAATTAACATAATTTTTCTCCTTGGGAGTAAAATTAATTAAGGATCTCCTAGGAGTTAAGGAAGGAATTAATCTCCTAGGAGTAAAATTAACAAAATTAATAATTGTTAACAATTCGAGCAATATTTTACATGAAAAATATCCTCAGTTGTCCCCTTGCAGTGTGAGTAACAGCGGGAGGTTTTCGTGATTTTCATCTTCACGTAACGCAAATTAGGATTAGTTCCATAAAAAAAAAGATTTCAAAGATGTTAGTTTGCCCCACTGGTTGATCCAGCAGTTCCCTTGTCTTCTTGTTTGGTTTCAAGATTACAAGGGTACAGAGTTGAGTATTGATACTCGTTAACTCAGAAATGGGTCGATTGTTCAATGCAGAGTATAAAATAAAGCAAAATATTGAGCCGTGGAGGTAGTACATTCGCCACCCAATTAGGTGACCCGGGTTTGGCGATGGCTGGTCCATACAAATTTCTCATACGGCTAGCACCGAACTCAATGTTGACGTAAAATAACCTCAATTGTAGACAGATTATAGGTTAGAGTCCCTTTCTGCCGCGATAACCGGTGGAAGTTTTCATGGTTTTCCTCTACATGTAATACAAATGCGGGTTTGTTCCATCAAAAAATCCTCCATTATGATTAGCTTCTCTCAATGCTTTATCCAGACGTTACCTCGTCTTATGGGTTCGGTTCAAAATTACCAAGGTTATGGAGTCGGAAATTTATTGTAAGTGGATTATTGATTTTAAGTCAGCTGTTCGAAGCCAGTTATAAAATAAGATTAAAATATCGAATATCAAAAATCCATATCTGTCAAAAAAATTCTTGTTTATGAACAAAAAAGTGCATTTTTGCACCCGATTTCCTAATCCACATCCACAAAAATCAATTTTCATATTTAAGGTTAGGCTCCCGAACCAGTGAAATCACATTTTGGTGCACAATAATCTACCCATTAGATCAAAAGTTAAGTTAGCTTTTTCATTTCTTGTTCTGTAACAATTTACGCCACAAGGAAAATTCCTAATATTTTTAGAATTTTTGTGCAAATTTATGTTTAGAAAAAAAAAACTTTTTACTAAGGTTCACAAATTTATATTTAAGTTTGTTTATATTTTTTTAAATTTCTGGAGAATTCATATCGGTTTTGATCAGAGCTAAGCAGTGATTAAAATACTGGTTTATTTCTGTTTGATGTTGAAAGGCGACAAAAGAATTATACAATCCAGCCCCACTCCACAACTGTTTTTAAACTGTTCGAATAAATTTTTTACTCGATATCGATAGGTAAGAATCTGATGTAGCTAATATTTTTTCTCTCATAATTACTAAGTTAAACTCTTGGAGTACTTTTTATTTACTTTATTTTTTAAAGCCTAAGTAGTACACCATATATATTCAGAAAACTAAAAATGTTATGTTTGGAAACCTTATCAAAAAAAAAAAAAAAAAAAAAAAAAAAAAAAAAAAAAAAAAAAAAAAAGAAGTTTTAAAAAAATCAGTTTGAGGTCGAAAATAATACGTTAAAATAAAGGTGGAAACAAGTTCATAAAACCTGAAGATATAACCTGATCAAAAAACTCCATTCGCCTCAAAAATATAAAAATTTGAAATAAATCCTGTTTCAAGCGCTCAAAAATAGGTGCCCATTTTCAAGACTTGTCAGGCATGAATGAGAAGAAACAAAATTTATCTGAAGTACAAAACGATTCATTGTTTCAATTCTAAAGAAGACAGCACTGAAAACAAAACCAAAAAAATTTTACTTCACGAATATGTTTAAAAATCTTCTAAATGTTGAACATGAAAAAAGGAGAGAATAACAGTTGATAGTTCGGGGTTATTAAAAATGCAACTTCAAGGACAGTGGAGAGTTCTAAAGTTAGTGAATACAAGTTAGTGTACCGTATCAACGAAATTCAGTCACATTTTAGAAAAAAAAGAGGCTAAAAATATCGACCAAAGAGTTTGTATAGTGCCAGCAAAGATCATTTTAAATTTTACTTAATGATCGAAATTAAGTTTTAAATATCATTGACTTAAATACCTAGGATATAAAACATGTTGACTTAATTCTATTTTTGAGTAGTTTTGATAAATGGAGCTTTATATTGTCGATAACAATCTCCACACTTAAATTAATATTTAAATTTTAATGTAAATAATCAATTTTATTCATGTTACTTTTTTGATTGATTCAATAACCCAATCTAGAAGCTTGAACCCGCGCTCATGTGAAAACCGTATAAATGCAGCATTTACTAAAGTTTTTCAAGCATTCATTTTCTATGATAGCACTTAATGGCTTCTTTTTCCAGGAAACGAGGAGCAAAACTTTCAAAATGAAAGAAAGAGGACATATAACTGCGTGTATATCGGATGCTTAAATTTTTTTTTATTCCTTGACTTCGAAACATGATAGCGATTCAAATCGGCGCCATTTTGCAAGAAAACGTTTTTAAAGATATCTTAAAATGTGCTTTGGGTAGGGAAGAATGGCATAAAAAATACATTTTAAGCCTTTTCCATTTTAAAAAACGACAACTCTGCGAAAATGCAATTCAGGGAATGGCTTAAGAAAATTGGGGCACGTAGAAAAAAAACAGTTCTTTTTTTTCAAGTTTAAATCTAGTTGCTTTCTAGTAATGGAGAATAAAAGCTAGTGGAATACATATTAGAGAGAAAAAAAAAAGGGAAATTTCAGACTGCAAGGATGAAAATTTAAAACAACAATCTTTCGAGAAACGACTTTTTCAAATATGCCGTTTTGAATAAATTCATCAAAATTCAGAATCAACATAAGATTTTTTGAACTTTGTTATTCTTCGTATAAAGTAAACAATTAGGGGAAGTTGAAATAGTTCTTGCAGTAATATTTTTAAAAAAATGCGCATAAATTGCTAGTAAAGATTTTTCTTTTCCTTCAAGTCAAAATAAATGTTTGTAGATATTTTTGAGATCTATCAAAGTTTTTAATTTTTTAATCCATTCACAAAAAATTTCCAACGGCATCGTAAATAAATTCGATGATGATGACACTTAATATCGTTCATATTTACTAAAAACTTATTAAGGTGACAAGTTTAACCATATTATCATGCCAATCATTTGCTCTGAAATTTATGATCCGAAAACGTTAATTAAACGTTAATAAAGCACTTCATTACACGTTTGGAAAAAAAAAGCACGTCATTGAAATATGAAACGAATTTGCATGATACTTTCATGTTGTTGTTGACGTATGCCTGTTTAGGTAGAGGGGGTGCGATTGTTCTTGTTTTTCAGGGGCGCCATCTATGGCCAAGAATTCGACTTCTGCCACACTATACGTCACACCCGTTTATAGGGCGGACTCATTCATACATCCATTCATTCATCCACAGATCGTAATTTTGACCTGAATCAGAGAACAACTGATCTCCAATCCAGTACCCCCAGAGGTATTGATTTATTATGGGAACATGGAGGACTTTTGCGACTCGACAGATTTAACGTGCAGCAGTCACTTTACTACACGGGGAGTCTTCGGCCGGCGGAGTTAGAACTCTCGGGCATGGGCCCAGTGCCCTACCGACCAGGCTATCCCAGCCGATACTTTCATGTGAGGTACAAATATTAGTTCAACTTAGAACTGATTTTGCCAGTCAGTGATGGTAGAGAGAAATGTATTATTGTTTTTTCTAATCTACTTTTCTTATTCATTGAGGCTGTTTTTCGAACGCTCCATCGTAATGTGAAATAATGCTTTTTTGCGAATAATATGCTATTTTTATAACTACTGTGAGTTTGCAACCGTTACTTATGAATATCAAGTCAAGTTTAGCCTAATATGCTTATTTTTAAAATGACGCACGACGTCAATGTGGAAAAAAAGTCACAGTTTTGTGAAAATGAAAAACGTTTGCGGTCGAATTTTTTAATATTTAAAAACTTACCCCAATGTTGCATCACCTGGGCTCATAAAAATTTGCGAAAACTGAGAATAAGGCGGTGATTTTGATAATTTTCATCTAGGTGAAAAAAAATGTTGCTAAATTGGCAATCTTTAAAAAGTTAAATATTTTTTAACTATTTAAGTTATATTTTTTAACTATTAAGTGTATTTTTTAACTATTTAAGTTACCTGTCTCTTCTAAAGTACAGATAATTCTTCACGGCAAGATTATACATACATAGTTTAAAATCATTGCATTGCTTCAGGTGTAATTCAATTAAACCATTTTTTTTTCAAATGGCAGGCACTGAACTTTATTCTTCGCCTTCGAAGATGTCGGAATTGTTACTCATTTCACGTTTTCCAGTGGGCACCTGTGAACCAAAGTCACGGAAGCGAGCAACATTACCCACGCCACACTGCCACAAACCTGTTCATAGGGTGGGCCACATTCACACATCACACACTACAGAGGACAACACATAGAGAGAAACATCCATGCCCAGAGCGGGATTCGAACTCGCAGCCGTTGACTTCGCAGTCAGTCACTTAAACCATGGCTTTCTTTACTTTCCTTGTCGAAAGATTTTCAAAAAACAGCTTTAAAAACAAAATGTTTTCGAAAGGACAAATGCACAAGTAAGAAATTGAAGATAATGTGGTAAGATAATAATTTAGTCACATTTTTCAAAAAAGATGTTTCAATAAGATGCTTTGAGGAATTGTGCTGTCATCTAGTGGAAATTATACTAACCTATAAAGTACCAATCTCTGAACAGTACCGAGGAAGAATTTCACATAATGTTTCAGTTGGAAAAATTCGAATTTGTCACTGCATATTCCAGAGCCCCTTCATTTAAATAAACGAACAAGTCCTTGCTTCATTTAGTTCTAGTAAGCACCTATAAAAAATTTGAGAAGTATATTTAAAAAATTTAATGGAGAATTTGATTCATTGGACTGCAAATGCTCTATCCCCTGAGCAATCATGGCTCATTGTATTCAAATTAAAAATATCTTTCATATTAGTTTCTAATTTCTCTAGAGATAATTTATCTGCACAAAAATTATTTTGGCAAGTTTTATTTTAGTCGCCATAAAAAGAATGTTGTAAAATATAAAATACTTTTAAGCCATAAATGCGAATGGTAACGACATTCAACTTATAAGTTCATTTTTATCATAAATGCTACAGACATTTGAAACAAAACCTTTTTTGAAATTATGAGCCCTTGCAAATAAATACATCATCTTTCCTTATACACTCAAGATAATCATTATTCATCCATCTTGAACAAAGTGGCAAATTTATAGCTTAGAAAAATAATATTCCATCAAAATATCATTTAAATTCAACGGGGTATTAAATATTCAACATCATTACGTCATAGATTTCTGCCCACGCTCAGATTATGTCATTATCTTCATCTTTTTTATCCTCTATCATTTTTGCTTGTCAAAAAGTGATGAATTGCTTCTATTTTTCAGATTAAACGGGTTCGTAATGTATAGACGGCTCATAGTAATTTTGAACTGTAGTTTTACTTAGTTAATATTATGAACTCTGATTAATTTATATAATGTCTCTACGAGAAATTTCGCATGATTGAATTTTAATTAAATTATTACAACAAGGAATTTTTAATTCTTTTTTGTGGTTGTTTAATAAGTTTTTAGTTTCTTAAGGGAGAACATTGCTGTTTCATTAATAAAAACTGGTTTTTATAAGTAAAAGTATTGTTTGCTGTACAAGCTTTTAAAATATTATAATAATAAGTATGAGAAGAATTTAAGTTTTTTTATGGATAGAAAACCGTATAAAGCTAAGCACACGTGGCGCTAAAGGTTAAAATTCGCATTAATTTTCACGTCAGCACTGTGGTTGTTGCAAGCCGGATGCGAAATTCGTATCAACTGGGATTCGAACCCGGTTCGCCTCATTGGAAGGCGAACGCTCTTACTCATTATCTTATTTGTTTATTCATTTCATACGTATGCTAATTTCTGTAACACCATAATTTTCTGTTTAATACTTTTTATGTATATTTTATATATTATATGCACTAGAATATGAGACAGTTTTGTTAGATTCTATGAGTAACTTGAATTATGGTTATTCTTGCGATTTCTTATTTAATGCTTAATAACTAATATATTAGCTTAAATCGTTGTTTTTATCGAAAGTAATGTAAGTGGTTTGTTTGAGCTTCTTATGTTGTAGCGAGCAACGCCCTCTAGTTAAAAAGAAATTGAAAAATGTAGTTTTAGTTTGTCGTTCGAAGCATTCGAACCTCTCATGTGTTCAATGTTTTATTTTGGATTTTGTAATTATTTCGTACTAATAAAATTGTTATCTGTTATAAAAACCAGCGACCGTCATTTTGGATAGTACATGGTTATTAAATACCATTATCCTGTCAGATACATACCGATTTCATTAATAAATGGTACATAAACTCTTAAAACCGGCCAACCAGATTGTGTAATGGTCAAGGAGCTGACCTCACATCAGATTTCTGGGTTTGAATCCTGGATAAGGCAAGTATGTTCCTTCATTCTCTGTACTACATGCCCTTACTTTAGGAACAGCGTTGGCCTATATAATGTGGTACCCTGAAAGAGTGGTCAAGAAATCTGCCCTGCTGATACCTGAATGACGAGTGTCAATCGAGTGGGCATTGGAAAAAAATTTTTAAAAAAGATAGTAGATAGCTGGTTTTCTCATTAGATTCAATTTTTCCAGTTAAGCATACAAGTAGTGAACCAATCATTTCAGAGGGATGAAAATTCCACCGGACAAGACCAGGACATGCGTCCCCTGCAGGTGTTGTTGGCACCAAAACACATTCTCGAATGCCCCGCACTCACCACACATGTTTTGAAATTGGGATGGGTACCAATTGAGGACAATCTAAGAGCTGTTCTCTGGAGTCAAGAGGCGCCGAAGTTGGCGACCACAATAGTCCAGGCCTTTGATGTTATCTGAAGATCCATGGACACGAAAACAACAACAACAACAAGCATACAAGTATGTAGAAATCATTAGGGGTTAACTAAAGGCAGTGAGCAAAGGGGCAGCAAACTCCCCTATTAATTGGAAAACTTTCAATACTGCGTTTTGTACAGGGTTAGAAATGTTTTAGTATTTTGAGCAGTAATGTCATTCAAATTCGCTAAAACCTCATTATGGAACCAATTTTAACCATCTTGAACATGTTACTCTCGTTAAATTGAACAAAAATTTGGCTTAATTTAACGCCTTATTAAGAGAGCTGTGAATTTGCAAGGTACAGAATAATTTAAAGTACCGATATTATGGTTGAATCATCGAGTGGTATGGTCGAGTGTAGCTATCTCAAGCTCCAAGTACTAAAATTTTGGTGTTAAAAATTGACTTTTCTCCATAATTCCATTCAACAAAATGATTATCATCCAAAAGATAGGATTTAAGCAAAACAATTTGATGAAATAAATTTTATTGAAATCGTGATGATAGTATGTGCATAAAATTTTATTATCATCTTAACAATTTTAAATATTTAAACTGCTGAAATCAAAATTATAAATATTAAATTCGGCAAAAAAATTATTAAGCTTTATCTCCATTGTTACTTTTAATTAGATCATGATTTTTTATAAAAAGCTTTTTTTGAAACCATAAAGCTGATTAACTTAAGCCGCGATCTAACTCTTTTGATAAATATTTAATGTAAGATGATAAAAAGAAATTGAGTTAATTGAATTGAACAGTTTTTTTGTTTTTTAAGCTCCTTTCCGGCTTGTGTTAAAGAAAAGCCTTCTCCTCGGAAAAAAAAAATTCATCGTTCTCAACTTAATTTGCTATTTTTTTAAAGTAATTCTCTGAAATTTAATTTTTGAAACTTACAAAATTCTGTATTAATTTTCTTTTTATAATTTTTTTAATAATATTTTTTGCACGTTGCTTAGTATTGAAATTATATAAATAAAATCGGAAAAAGTACTAAGCTTTTTAATTTTCTCTTCGTATTTTATGTTTATTTGCAATATTTTTTTGCCTTTCTGAAAATTAAGTAATTTGTTTTATTGCGATTGTTAAACTTCAGATGTTTTGAAACTTGATTTAATTTAATAAAGTGAGCAACAATATCGGAATATTGAACTTTAATATGGTTAAACTTTGTTTTTTCATTAAAATATTAAGTTCGCATTGCTTGAATTAACTTTTTCTGGATTTTGAATTTATTAATTTTAAGTTAAATATGGTGACACAAAATACAATACAAATGATTAAAAATGTAAACGTCCAGAAAAACCAAGAGAGATAAAATTGTATTCCCCAATGCATTTAAAATATCTTAAATTTTTATGAAATAAAGAGGTCATAAAAAACTACCTTTATCTCGTTTATGTAAGTATAACGTATGTGTAAGTTTATGTAAGTGTAAGTAAAGTATTATGTAAGTATCTTACTTAGTATAAAGTTTCTCATTTTCCAATCATCAATGTAATTTTTCAGAACTGTAATTTCTATTGAAAAAATGCTCTATCTATTCACTTAACCAATTTAAAAAAAACATAAAGAGAACGCCAATAAAAACCTTATCACCCTGAAAAACTTTTAATGTAATAATCTATTCCTCACGTTCCAGGTATCATTCTTAACCCCTCGATCGGTTAATTTTCAAGAAAATGGTTGTAAAAGTGCCTATTTTGTCAAATACACGTATTTGATTAGTGCTGACATCTAGTTTAAAATAAACTAACTACTATCTACAATTACCTTAAAATTATCCTGGCATTGCCATCTGGTGTGTAAAATGAGAAATAAAATGTTTTCCGAGCAAAAGAAAGGAATTAGTTTTATTCTTATTGGCACGTTACTACTGAACACTCCAGCCCGGAAATTTCACGGGAGCGAGAAGGAAGGGGTTAATGGTTTCGATGAAGTGATCTTAAATAAGCAAATTAATTAACGCAGTTGATATTTTAAATTACAAAATCGGACGCTAAAACGCAATTTCTTTGAATAAACATACCTTTTTTTCCTACGGATGGATTTTTGGATTTCTTTTGCTTTTTTGGATTTCTGATCCCCAAAGTGCAGACGGTAGCCGCATTCTGGGAAATATTATCCAGATCGATTGATCAGGAGAGCGATCCAAAGTTTGGGCTCCTTAATCTTATTTTTACTTTTTGCATATTTCGCCATATCTCGAGAAATTTATTAGCGAATTGAAAATCCAAAGATAATTCCATGCAGAAAAATAAATTTTAGTAAGTATTTATTATTTTTTTGCTACTTTATTTAATGATAGTCGAAAATAATTTTTGAATGTACGATTTTTCCAAAATTTGATTTCTTATGTAATATACTACCGATTTTGATTAAATTTTGTGTCTTGCCATGTAAAGTTAGATTGTCTAAAAGGACGTAAGAAATTGTATACATAATATTAAAAAATTTGTCGACTGTTATGAAATAAAATAATAAAAAAAAAGTATTAACGAAAATTTATTTTTGCGTGGAATTATCTTTGAATGTACGAATTTTACAATTATATGCAAAAACTTTTCAATCGTTTAAAAAGTTCTCCTGCGAAAACTATAGTGATGATGTTTCTCGGATTGTGACTATCCCCAATATTTTAGGGGTCAGAAATCCAAATCCATTCGAAAAAATGCATGTATATTCAGTGAACGTACGTTTTTGTGCCTGATTTCGCAACGTAAAATACCATCTGCACTAATTAATTAGCATATTTGTGAGCACCACCTCGAATCATTAAGAGTGAATCCTAAAACATGAAGATCCAATCATTAAATCCGAAGTTATTCAGAGTCATTCGTTTTTGGTTTTTTTTTTTCGCACTTCTTTCCACGACTTTTGTCAAACTTTTGAAATCAACCATGCATTCAAATGATGTCTTGACAAAATTTTTTGACTCAAAAAGCAACTCGCTGGATTAAAAAAATATATAAACGTTCTAGAAGACCAAAGAAGCTGAAATAAGATGCCTCAATGAAAGCCTTCAATACTTATAATGAAATAAAGAAGATCTTTGTACGGTCATCAAAAAATCCTTTATCTCTCTAATGCATTTGCTTTCAGGTAACACCCCCCTATCAGTGAAGCGTCTTTTGAACTTAAAGCACGATACTCGTAGAACTTTATTGTTTCCCATTTCCCAATCGCTGCCGCCATTTGCAAAACTGAATCGATGCCATTTTTCAGAACAGTAATTCTATGAGCGAAAATGTCACCATCTATTCACTTTAAAACCAAATTACTTCGTTCGCAAACAACTCGTTTAAAAACAAAGAAGCGAACGGAAAACAAATCCAATTAAATTCTTCTCAACAAAACATAATGCTCTTTTGGCATCAGCGAGAACAAAGAAAAGATAATTGATATGGCATTAGGGTAACAACTAAACTCGCGATTCTGAAATGCGCGGGAAGAGAGTGCGTTGTAGTTTTGTTGGGTAATTAAGAGAGAATTTATTCGTTAGAATACTGAGACAACATGGAAAAGGCGTTGTTGATCTGGGGTAAAATTTATCAATTAGCAAATACAGCTGTTAAAGGAGGAGATATGAAGGTTTTGCCTTAATGGACAAAACTGTTACATTACCTGGTGAATATTAAGAAGGTGTTGTGTAAAATGGGTGATGCTCTTTTGCAGTCATTTTTGTCATTATCACATAAAATTCATTTAAAAATTTCGCTACGCAGTTATATCATCAAGGAATTTTTGTGAATTTTTATAAAATGTTAGTAATAAGCTTTAGCTGTTGTCATTTATCGAAAAAAGAATGAGTGAAGTAATTAAAAGAATTATGCGTATTGTTTGAATAAATTAGATTTTTAATTCCTGGTTAATTATGTGATAATACACTTTGTTCAAAAGTTGTTGAAAATTTTTAGATATCTTTTTTTCGATTATACTGTAAGAAGTTTTTTAAATTTTACATTTAAGAAAATGAACTTGGTTATTTTAATTTCTGATCAGTAAATTCTACAGAAAACAATTACATTACATGAGCATATATTTTTTGTAAGAAATAAATAAATAAACCTCGATTGTTCAAAGTAATAGGTTCCGTATCTACTTCACATAATAAAGTACTCGGATTATCTCAACATCATTTTTGAATCTCTTTCCATAAATAAACTTTGAAATTCCATCGAAATGTTTCTGAACAATAATGCTATATACTATAGAGTGCTTAGTTTTAATACCACAATTTATAAAATGTCTTTTTTATTGAGTAAACATATATATATATATANCAAGAGGAAGGATAAAAGCAGGTATATATATATATATATATATATGCTGGTGACAATAAATATTTTTTAATCATAGTACAAAGATCAAGATGAAAATACGCATAAAACCGATTTGTAAATGTTAGGAAAAATCGTGTAAACTTATCCCGATGAAAGTCACACGAAAAAAAGTATCAATAATTCGTTCACGAATCATATCGAGGGATTTCTTCGGTTCTCACGCTTGGTTAAGGGAAAAACTAATAATTGTAATTCTAGCATTCTTTAATCTTAATTTGGAACTAAAACGCTGGAAGTGAACAATAAATATTAGAACACGTTTAGTTTTGAATAATAAACTAAAAAAAGGAATTCAGATATTTCGATAAAGAATTAACAAGCTTATTATAAAGTTTGAAAAACATGAAAGAAGATTTGATGCCTTTTTATGTTGACTTTTTTTAATAGATCTGCTAACTTCACACAGTAACTTATAATGCTGTCTAACTATATAATACCACTGTAAGGTCCAATAAAAAAATCTTTCAGTTTTGAATTAAACATACAAAGAAAACATATTTCAAGGTTTTAAGTTAGCTGTATAAAAATTTTGAAAAGAAAATGCATCAAATTCGGTTCTAAATTTTCTGAGGTATTAGTATTTTCCCGTTGTAGTAAACATAAATTTTAAAAATCGTTTACTTTTTAACTGCATTTTTCATGCCCAATATTACTAGCATAATGCAGATGATACTAAGATATATGTTTTTATATGTAACACTCTCTTTGTTGTTAAAAATAAAAATGTTTAACCAATGTGTCCAGAAAAAAGATAAATTCATAAAATTTTTCTTGACATGCCATCGTAAAATAACATTATTATAAAATATTTAATTCCAGAACTACTAAATAAATTATCAGTTTTCGCAATGGGGAAAAAAGTTTTTTTATTAGCTTCAACTTTTAGGATAGAACTGCATTAATCTCCTTGTTGTTTTTCCTACTAGGTTTCCTAGTAGGAATTGTTTCGTTTTGAAACACAGCGCCATCTGTGTTTCAAAAAAAGACTCTACTGTCATAAATGTTTGTCTTAATATCTTTAAAAATGATGGAATTCGAAATATTTTATACACTTTTATGTATGATATTCTGTTCTTAACTCTAAAAATTCGTTGTTTTAGAATCTTTTCAAAAAAATGCAATTACAAATTCAAAAAAACGCAATTATTTTAAAAATAGATTAAAATATAGTTCGCAAATTAAATTTGAGTTTAAACCAAAATACGGAGTTAATACTATGAAACAAACTATTAAAAATCAGCAAAACATTTTTACATTTAAATCAAATTTCTTGTTCAATAAAACAAACTGGTAAAATACATTTACTATGACATCTTAAAACGCAGAATTAAAATAACAGATAGTGTTTAGGGGGTGTTTAAAATGCTGTATAAAATCTTATAACATGTTATAGATTTCAATCAAATGTCCCATACCAATTTTACTTCATTCACAATAAGTAAAATAAACTATGCATTTAATGAATTTTCAATTTCAATGGACTATTAAATGCATAGTTTAATCTAATGTTTCTACTGAGTCAATGCAAAAGTTATTACTCAATTTCACACAACGGTATTATAAAATAATACTGTCCAAAACGGGGCAAAATCTGTGGAGTTTGATAAGGTTCCATGGGACATTTATTTACTTGAAGATAAAACTTCTGTGGCAACTGAAATGCAAAAAAAAATCTTATTAATACGAAATGTTAATTAATAACTGCCCTCATATAAGAAAGTAAATTAGTTTCGCTAGTAAAAAAAGTACATGATTTCCTAAAAAATTGTTTAGGTAGTTTATACAAAGTAATATTAAAATTCGAAAAGTCCGTAAGAATAAAATTCCTCCAGCAATTGTGCCCTAAACGATTTATGAACAATGTACTATTTTTCCTGCTTATAACATCGAAATAGTTCTTGGTAATTTTTAAATATCTATACCTTAAACTTTTTAAAGTTTAGTAGATTCGCTTTTTTGTTTTAGAATTAATAATGACATTGTAAGAATCATTTAAGGACACAACATATGTTTAAATAATACGTATGTTATAAGTATGTTTATTACGTAAAAATATTGTAGGAATTATCTTTCGCTATAAGCTTATAAGTAATATCAAACGAAATCTCCTATCCTGTAATTTAAAAAGTTTTAAGGTTTAGTTTATAACATTGTGGATTAAATACGTAGTTTAATACTTAGTGGATTGTGCGTTTATCCAGTAAGTTTTTAAACTCTGCTTCTAACATCATTTCTTAGCCGTACAGATTCGCTATTCAACCACTGATGATGGTGATTATCTGCAGCAATGAAATGACATTTTAAATTCGCTATTTGCACTTCTAATGTGTTTCTTAGTTTTATAGCTAAGTTTTATATTTTTTTATCTGTTTTGCCTGTTACATTGATGATGATCTTTGTATACAGCAATGGATCGGCTTTCTGCGTCTAACTTTTCAATTTGTGCTTCTTACAAAGTTTCTTAAATTTACAGAAACTCAGAGAGGCCAACTGCTCCGGACGCGCCAAAATATTTTAAAAAAAACGGTAAATAGCTACAAATTAAATTTTGCAAATATTTGACTATCTTTGCTGACTTTTTAAAAGGTATAGCATGACATAATTACTATAAAGAGCTGAATTATATAAGCCTATGAATTCTTTAGAAATAGTCGTGGATAGAAATCTACTAAATTGAATGTATCAAACCAAGAATCACAATTGATAAACTACCACTTTAAAATATATATTTGTTGTCCGGAGCAAGTTGGCATCTCTGGAAACTCTCTGTTTTACCTCTTTTGCATTGATGATGATCTTTGTATACAGTAATGGATCGACTTTCTGCGTCAATTTTTCAATTTGTGCTTCTTACCAAGTTTCTTAAATTTATAGAAACTCTCTGTTTTACTTCTTTTGCATTGATGATGATCTTTGTATACAGTAATAGATCGGCTTTCTGCGTCTAACTTTTCAATTTGTGCTTCGTACCAAGTTTCTTAAATTTATAAAAACTCTCTGCTCTGCCTCTTTTGCATTGATGATGATCCTTGTATACAGCAATGGATCGGTATTCTGCGTTTAACTTTTCAATTTGTGCTTCTTACCAAATTTATAGACTTTATAGAAACTCTCTGTTTTGCCCCTTTTGCATTGATGATGATGCGTTTCCACAGAGATGGAACGGTTTTCTGCATCTAACTCTAAAATTTGCATCTTACTATTTAAAGTTTTGTAGCATTTCTCACTTTTGCCTTTTGCAATGATTCTTGCTTAAAGCAAAGAAACTACCTTCTGCATCTTACGAAGGTATGATTCTTACGCTGTTTCTCATTTTCACAGCAATTCTCTGTTTTATCTTTAATCATTATGCCTGCCTATAGAATTGATGCAGGCGCCTTCACCTTTTTTTTAATTCAACAGTGTCACGTTGTTCTTAAGTTAAAATCGAAATAAAACGTTGTTTTAATTATTTCTTAACAGATTGAAGAAAAAAAATAATGCCGAATGTTCCACATTTATTAGTGTTGGATGAGTAGAAAAGTTGCGCAGCATATACCACTGAAAAAATATAAGAAGCAGTCTTTTTTATTTTTGTTCTTTCATGCGACATAACTGAAAAAACTAAAATGGCTTCAACTACTATTTTCGAAAGATAATGGTGTTTCAATTGTCTTATTACCTTCCTTCGTATAAACAGCATAAGAAATGTTTAAAAATTAAAATAGTTTAACTCTGTCTAAAAATAGAATATATTGATTTTCACTTAAGGCCTTATCTGGTCGTTAAACAACGTCTTCAAAGTTTCGTGTAAGTTCTTGAAAATGAAAATATCTCGATTCAAGCTGGAATTTCTATTTCAAATTTTCTCAAATAGAAAAGTATCCTTCGAAGGCTTTTGATCGAGTCCGTGGACGTTAAAAGATGTGCTCATTTTTCTTTCCAGAAAACCGAAAACTAGCGAGAAAAGAAAGAAAAATCTATATCATATCGCTTCGACCATGAAGCGTATCAAAAATAGAAAAGAGTATTTTTTTTCCACGAAGAAAACTAAAAAAACTAGTTCCACTACATAAAACTTTTTGGTGTATTGCTTCATAGAATCTCGATGTGTTTGCTCGAAGCAAATATTTTTTTTCTATACAGACGACTTTCTCATTACTCAAAAAGGCTTGACATTTTTAAGAATTTTTTTTTTAGTAATTGAGGACCATATTTTTTGTATGTGATGATGATCAAAAAAACTAATCGCCTTATGATAAAGAATTTTTTTTTCTGCTAAGAAGCTTTCACGAAACGAACTTTCAATTAATTTTAAAAGCGTCGTGGCAACGAGCTTACTTAAAAATGCAATTTGTATTTACATATCGTTAATTTAAAAGATTTTTTTTCATAAGCTTTGAAAAAAATTGTTCCATAAAAAATAAGGCATTTCGACAGGTAAAAAAAAATACGTAAAAAGCAACAAGCTAAAAAATTGTTAAAAAATTATTATATGACAAAAAATGCTTAATGCTACCAAATGTTTATACCCAATGAAATTCCACGTATTTAATACCTAAAACAAGCAGATTAAATCTAATAATTAAATTTATTTCCTAAATTTCTTCACAAAAGATTAAATTTCACCCTTTCCTTGCAACATTGACTAATCAAGGAAATATTTCATAAAAAAAAATAATAATGAAAAGTGTTTTCTGCCTTAAGCTTTAATTACATTAAAGACATAAGTATATTGCAATTCATTAAAACAATATCTGACTTAAGACTAATTATTGAATCTAATTATTAGAACAATCCGGCATAATTTAGCCAATCGGCTTTACGGCAATCAATGAATTTAAATTTTGGAAGTCTTACGCATGCTTTAATTTTTTTTTCTTATTTCTTTATTATGAAGACCTTGCGCTTTATAATGGTTTTCAAATTTTAAATGTTTTTAGATCTCTCAAAACTTTTAGCACGCAAATTACTTTTAAATATTTTACTGATCAGAAGCAAAAAAACATATTTAAAATAATAAATAAATATACATTATAGTAGATATTTTAGCCCTTTATTCTGAGAAGAATATTGTCATTTTGAATCATAAGACGTTTTATATTTTGACAAAGATAACATCTATTGAAGAAGACAACACTATTGAATAAAGCCGTTGTAAAATGACAACATAAGTCTCGCTGTGAAGGTGGGTAAAGTATTTTTCAATTTTATTTTCTGCTGTATTAACACTATTTTCTATTTTTAATCCAAGTTTTTGAAATTTTTCTTTTGAGTTAAAGATAGTTTAAAAAAGAAAGTAATTTTATTTCCTTTTTAAATACTCAAATCATTTATTCGGTTAATTTATAAGCAATTATTCTTTTTAAGAAAATTCTCTGACTTTTTACGTAATATAATGGCATATAAATATATAAAACATTTTAAACTCAGATCTTAAAAACTGAAATTCATTTACGGTAAGATTAATGTATATTAATGCATGTAACAATGTTTTCTATTTTTTGATTCAAATTTGCTTTGAATTTTTCTGTTGAGTTAAAGATAGTTTTGACTATTATTAGTTTTTGACAATTAGTTTTGATAGTTTTTGACAATTATATTTACGTTTTAAATTCTCAAAGTATTTATTCGAATGCTTTATAAGCAATAAAAAAATTTTTAAAGATTCTTTGACTTGGAATTTATTACAAATATATAAAAAAATTTCAATTCAAATCTCAAAAAATTAAATCCATTTAACGAAAGATTAATATGGAGAAGGTTGGATTCAGGGTGTCAATTTAAGAGGTGATGATGGAATATCAGGTGAGGTTGGAGTTCGTATGGTATAGTGGGCCAAGTTGAAGAATACTGACAAATTGAAGATTGTGATGATAAAAACAGAAGATGATTAAAATTAACAGTTGAACCGGATCAGAATTAATAAAGAGCTTTTATTTCATATAGTTGCATATCTCGAGGTATCAAATATGAATATTATCCACAAGAATTTCATTTGAATCAATTTTTCATAATAATATTAATAAGGACAGGCCATGGGAGACAAATCCCCACGACCTGCCTAATCAAAAGCCAAATTAAAAAGTACATGTAATTTGTTCCCAACGGACTCAGAAGCAATGGGTTGGAGATCCAAAATTGGCGAATTATATGTAATGCCAATTGTGGCATCACAATTAATGTAATGCATTAAACATATTAATAGAGGGGAAAATGAAAAATATGAGTATTAAGTAAATATTGATAATTATTAATTGAAAGAATTTTCTAAGAAATAAGGCGTCAATTTGCGTTGCTTTATTAGGAAATTTCGTCGCTTTATATGTAATTTTAAATTTTAAAATAATGTCACTTAACTTTTGAATTAAATTTTCTAGGTATGAACATGAATTATTAGGATTAATGAATTCAAATATTTAAAAAGGAAATTAATTTTACAGGGGCAGAATTTTTACCGTATTATTTTTTCTTACAGTATGCATTATTGATTATGTTGATTATCATCCGCATTTGCAGAACCTTAAGAAAAGATGAAATGATTTTTTTTGCTACTGAACTCTGATTAAAGTTGAATTAAATTAAAAAAGTGTTCGAGTAAAAGACGTTTAAATCGCCTAAACTATGTTTAAGTGGCTTCTATTATTAAGACCTTTTACACATTGTACTGAGTGTGTAAAAAAGCATATAAACAAATATCTAGAAAGATACATTTCAGATTGAAAATAATAAAAATAGTTGCGTTTAATATTTTAAAAAACTTAATTATTGACACAATACTTGATTCTTACCTTTACTATGAAATATTGACTGGTTATTAAAAACTGGGGAACTCAGAGGACGAAGCAATCTTCATTAGAAAAAAATTATATATTTTTATTTTGCTTCGCAAAACTACAACGCCATTTGTAAGCTAAATTGGAAAAGTCTACTACTCAAATTGAGATATTTTTCAGGTGAATCCAAATCTGCAAGTTTAACGAAGACAAATTTAAAATTCCTTTGTTTACGACTTCAAATCATACTAGCTGCCTACTGTAGCTTATTGTGAGAGAGGATATTTTCAAACATATAATTTAATTTTAAATGAAAAAAATAAATGATGTAATTTCTGATCTCAAATCTGCTGTGTTTCGCAAGAAATGAATGATATTAAGTAATTCTGGTGATTTCGAAGTGTAACTTTGTTTTAGTTATTTATAGATAGATTGTTAAAAAAAAGGTGACATTGTTGCTTTATTTAGAAAGAACTTTTCGGCAGTCTTGATTTGACTTCTTTAGACTTGTTTATTACAATTAGTTTTTGTTCCAAGCAGTGCACCGAGCATGTTATTGTTAGTAGTTAGTTAGAGTAGCAAGACAAACCTTATTTTGTGAATTATCATTTAGATTTAAATTTCGAATTAGCAGAATGTTGACAAGGTAAGTGATATAGTGATTATTAAGGCCTGGATTTTGATGACATTTGTATTTTTTGCATTTTTGGACATTTTTTGAGATTTATAGGATTTTAGGTCATCAAAATCCGGGCTCTAGTGATTATTATTCTAATATTTATTTTTTAAATTTTCATTTCCTTTAAAACTTCATGTTTACTATCTTTTCACTATTTATATTTATTATTACATAACTACGTGTACTGTCTTTCATTATTTTATGTGTAATGTGACTGTTAATACAGTGAACACGTTTAGCCAAATGACTTCAAAATACACCCGATACAGTAACTAGGAAACATGGACTGTAAAGAGACTACAATGCTCTCTAGTGTAGAAGACACCATCCATAAAAAAATGAGATTTTAAAACTGTCCCTCAATCTCTTAGGGAAGTTAAGGGGTCAAATTCGGTATTATTGACTGAAGCGTCAGAAATCTTATCATGCACGTATTTTTAATATGATATGTATTTCTAAAGATATTTCACAATTTCTACACTTTCTGGTCACCCTATATTCTGGTTTGATTGCTACCAATGTTCAACTTCGTAACCTTTAAATTTTGAACCAAATCCAGAAAGGGAACTCCTGGATCAAGTATTGGAAGAAATTTCCCTTCGTCGAGGATTTTTTGATGGAACTAACTCGCATATGCGTTGCATGGGGTGGAAAACCACGAAAACCTGCCACGGTTAGCCTGATGGCAAGGGAACTCCAACCAATGATCCGTCTACCACTGAGGATATTTTACATCACAATGATTGTGATTGTGAGCCCAAGTCAAAATTCCGGAAAATTTCTTCAGTTAAAAAAAAAAAAAAAAAAACAGTTTAAATTTAAAAATTAGAAAAAATTTTAATAGGTTTTTTTCTTCCTTTTTCTCAATATTTCTTAGTTTACTTAAAATATATTTAAAATTTTAAACATACCTATAATGACCTGGAGAAGTAATTAAAATGTACAAATATGTCTTTCTTTCTTGAGTTTATGATTATAACAGCTATTTACTGATAAAAAATTAATATTAATCATGAATATAAGCTTATAAAGTATCTCTCTGGCTCTCCCTCACAAACAAATAAAAAAAACTGTGTTTTTAAGTTCCACCTTTAAAAATTTGATTTCCGGAAACTTCTGTGATCAATGATTTTTTTAAACGTCTGGATCTTCGATCTCCGGAAACTTCCGGATCACTGCTAGCGAAAATTCCGGAAATCCAGATTTTTTCCGGAGCACAATCAGCCCTGACATCATCACTGTGATCGATGCAAGCCGGGTGCGGAATTCATATCGACCGGTCATCGCTGGGATTCGAACCCGGCTCACCTTATTGGAAGGTGAACGCTCTACCCCCTAAGCCATCACCTGTCTATGTACACAATTTTAAATCTTTAAGAAATTAAATTTAAGATTAATATGAACATCATGGAACATAATAGCTTTGAATTTATAGTCCTACTTAGTTCTAGCATTAACATACTAAAACTATACACTTAAATTAATATCATATTTTAACATTTAATACGAAACATTTTAAAATAAACTGAAATTCTTCTTTGAGCATATTTTCCACTGACGTTACATGCATATATGTGCATTTTTTATTAAAATATTTACTCACTTTAATATTTTTTATTATTCCTATAATATAATCCCTTTTTTAAAAAACTAAATCTCAAAATAAATTTTGCATAAATAAAATGCCTTAAAAGCTTTTAAAGTTTGTCCTTATTATTATAAAAGCTTCGTTTGTAAAAACTTTTCCTGCATTTTATTCTATTATTTCGAAATATTTTTATCTCGTGTATTAAATAAATTGCGCTGATTTTGTTTTAAAAAAACAAATATATCCTCTTATCTTTTTTTGGTTCCTGGCCTAGGGAGAAAAATTTAACTATTCTTCTTTGAGTCAAACACATTTAAAGTAAAGCAAATTAATAGTAAATCTTTGAAAAGTAAATTTTATATCGATGGTAATGCAAGAGCCCTGGAGGATATACAAATTGAAAATGCAATATTAATATATCGATTAAATAAGCTTTAAGGGAATAAATAAAAAGAATCCGGTTTTAGAGAATATTTTTAATACCGGGAATTATTATTCCATAAAGTGTTCGATTTTGAGTAAATATTCTTAAAATCACGTTTAAAATTAAATAAAAGATTGTTACTATGAAATATATTTATATTTTTATTTTCCAAATATGGGTAGATTTTTATCATGTAAGTAAAATGCCTAGAGATGTTAAAGAACAGTGATTCAAATTTTAAAAGTCTAGTCATATTTGTATAAATCTTTATTTTATATCTATGAATATTTAAATTTCTGACAGAGTTCCAGACTAGACTTTTATAGACTTTAACTAATTCTAGACTACAAAATAAAAATTTAACTTTTATTAAAAGCTAAATAAATACATTCGCAGCCTTTACATTGCACGAAGTATGAAAGAAAAATTCCAGACATCATTAGTATTATAAATAAATACTAGGAGGCTTCGCCCCCTGCCCGCTGGCTCTCGCCAACCCCCAGAACTGCTTTCGCATTTCATTTCGGATTGCTTCGCAATCCAATGCTCGCTTTGCTCGCTCATTGGATACGTTCTTAACGTCTAGCTCTTGTATAATTTTTTGAATACTGAAGTTCCGAAANTGCTAAGTTAACTTTCAAAAAATTCTATGGCTGGCAACAGCATTTGAATTTTTTAAGTTGTTTATTTTTATTTCTATTAGAATTTTTTCTTTTTTTAGCAAAATGCTTTTTAACCTAACAGAATTCTCTGCCGACTGTTCTCTCTATAAATGAAGAAAATAAAGTAAATGCTATTGCAATAATACTTCACAGCTCTTCTTAAATCCATCCTTAATTCTTAATCAGAAACACATCATTAAAAGGCTTTGGTGTTTTCAAAACGTAAACAAAACAAAGCAAACGTTGCCACCGGCGGAAAAGAAAAGCAGCCAAAATTTAGGAGCCACGTAAGAGAATTATATATATTAGATTATTATAATTTTAATCCAAGGAAGGAAGAGAAGCCAAAATAACAAACTTTTGCAAAATTGTTTAGCAAATGTCCCGCAAATGTTGCAACAAGCTTCTTAGAGAGATAAGAGCCATCACTAAGATTAACCCCCTAACGCACAGATTTAAAAAAAAAAGACATGCAAAAAAAATCATTCTTTTTTATGTAAAAAATTACACTTTAGAGCATTGTCTTTCTTTTGGTGGACAATTTTGTTATACTGCGCTTTTGTTCCATAGAAAAAGGCTATATTCAGAGATGCCAACTGATCCGGAGATGCCAAAATAATTTTAAAAGAACGGTAAATGATTACAAAGTAAATTTTGCAAATATTTGACTATTTTTGCTTGCTTTTTAGAAGGTATAGCATGACATAAGTACTATAAAGTGGTGAATTATATAAGCCTACGAATTATTTAGAAATAGTGGTGGATAAAAATCTACTAAATTGAAATTATTAAACCAAGAATCACAATTGATAAACTACCATTTTAAAATATATATTTGCTGTTCGGAGAAAGTTGGTTTCTCTGTATATTTTATTCTTTAATAAAATAAGTGTTATAGCTTACAATCCTGTGTAAATGATAAATATCATTAAAAAGATTTTTTTTTCTTAGCTTTCACACTGTCATTTTCAATTCTTGATTATATTCGAGTGTGAAAAATTATAGCTGCATGAAATACAACGCCGCTCGAATTGTATCGCGTGTGCACAGTTTGGCTTGCTTAGCGCGCTCGAATTAATTCGCACAAGTCAAGGGGTAAAAGCAGATTGGACACTGGCGTTCCTTTTGTCTATATTTTCACACACACACATACATACATACATAC
>NC_092213.1:21586398-21647222 GCF_043381705.1 Parasteatoda tepidariorum
TGGAAATAACAGTCGAGTTTCAACTGTTGAAAAATAGGCACCCATTTTCAAGATTTGCCAGACGTGAATAAAAAATAAAAAAAGTTAGCAATTCCTTCTTTTTGCGTTAAGCGTTCGTTTATTTGATCACTTCTCATCGAATTTATTCTTAATTATAAGCATAATATTTAATAATTTGGTCATTAATAAGCATTATGGCAAATTCTCGGCAATATGGAGGATTTGGAAAATACTATCCACCTTCCCAATAAAAAGAAATACTGTGAAAAATTAAATTAACTTAAAATAATAAGTTAAATATATTTTTATAACTCAATCTCAAAAAATACTTCACGCAACATTACTTGATAAAAATGCCTCTATTAAGGTTTAATTGATCAAAAACTGCAACCGAAAAAGAAAAACCTGCTTTTGATGAAAACTCTAAATAAATAAACGCGTTTTCAAATACAGTATAACTTTCGATATCTTGAAAATGTTGTTATGTCAAAAAAATATTTTTCCCTTTAGTATTATATATCCGATGTCGAAGAGTTTATTCGCTAAACTTCGTTATATCGAATGTTTATCGAAATAGAAAATGTATTTTTTCGTGAAAATCACTATGTACGTTTATTATAAATCATTTCTTTTCTATTTAATGTATAAATATTTTTGTCTTACTTTCAAAAAATATCATTGCTGTATTTAGACTTACAGTCAATTATCACTAGATACATAGTTATTAGTAATTATTCTTATGTTTCGTGACTCTACTTTTTAGAGTAATATTTTAGAATAAATTTTTCCACTTTTTAGAACATATTTAGGTATCTCGAAAGTTTTTAGCGTCCCTTCAACTTTGAGATATGGAGAGTACACCGTAAATTGCGTATTGCATTCGGTTAACGTGTATATATGTTACCGTTAAAGTGCGAAATTTGTTATAACTATAACTGGAATAACTAGGTATTGTATGAAATAACTAGACAAGTCAGTTAAAGTACATAAAACTATTGAATTCTGCAATTGAAATAGGTATTGTATGAAATAACTAGACAAGTCAGTTAAAGTATATAAAACTATTGAATTCTACACTTGAAATAGGTATTCTATAGAATAACGCTTACTTGATCGTTGAAGTATGAAATATGGTACTCGAAAGTTCTATGTTCTAGCTCCTTTTAGTCAGTTATGAAAAGCTTATAGTTGCTTTGTAATGACGTGTATTTATGAATGCTTCATTTCCGTGCTTTTATACGTAGTTATTAATATGAGCAATAATAAATTATATCATCTGTATTTCCTTATTATTTATCAATTAATCATCCGCAATGGGGATAAAATAAATTTTTCGAGAAATTTTAGCTATTTATGATCAAGTAATTGATCAAATAACTTAGCTTTGAAATCGTTTTTTTTTTTTTTTTACTTTAACCGTCTATTATTAGTTATTTCATATAAAATTAAAAATATAGAGAAAACATGGAAAAAAAATATGAGGATTTTTTTAAAAAAGAGAAAGTTATTAAATTGAAATGTTTTCAAGAAATATTTCAAAATTTCTAAAAATTTTAAAAGTAAGTTTTAAAAAAAATCACATCATCAGCTCACACAATTATATTCGCAAAAACAATAGTGCTTTTATTGTATGCTTAATATTGTATTAATATACCCAAAGCAAAATATATCAATATCAATAGTGTGAGAAGCACCAAAAAATCAAAGCTAAAATTGAACAAAGTAAGCAAGAAATGCAAAATAAAATAAATAATAGAAAATAAAAATTTAGGAAAATACAGAATAAAAAACAAAATGTAATATAAAAAGCGAGCAGCGAATTCATCTATACACTGAGCAAAAAAGAAAAAACCGGACCGAATAACTTATGATCTAATGATTAGATTTTCTCGTTCTATCTAATTCGTTCATCCAAAGATTTTTAAAGATAATAACCATACAAAAAATAACTTTTAGTAAATATTTATTAATATTAGTAGAAAAATTTTGAATTGTAAGGTACAAAATTTTCTATATCATTTTAAAGTATGTAATTTCACAAAGCGAAATACGAAATTTATGCGAAATCGGTTAAATAGTTCCTGAGAAATTGAATTTTCAAAAAGTCGTATATTTAAAATTGGATATCCCAGTGGATGATATGATTTTTTATTTTATATACAGTCCTTGAAACTAAACATCAAAACTGAAGCTTTTCATAAATACACATCATACCTTTCAAATCAATACGTTTCAAAATCTATCATGTCCCAAGAGAGAATTTTTTAATTATTACCGTTTCAAGTTAATAACAAAAACAATAAACATACCCTCAAATTTAAAGACTTTTTAATATTTTTTCTCTTGTATACCTATTTTAATCTGATTATTACACATCTTGATTAAAAAGGAAATTATATACTTTTTTAAAAACCGCAGTTTATTGTCTACGATAAAATATACAGGCGATTATCTACTGAAAAAAAAAATTGTGTCCCCCCCCCCACTCTAAAGAAATCTTAAAGGCTAAACTAGATCCTTAACGTAACTGTTGTTGGTAACGATCAAGTTCAGTCTTGGTTGCAGCATGCGTTTCTTTCTATACGTTTTCTCTCTCGCTTTCAGCACATACGAAATATTGTTTGCAAAATAGTGGTGCCATCTTCTAATTTTTTCCACAACTATAGTTAATTCTCTCAATGCCTTCATCATAGTGTCACCATTGTGTTTTCAACAAACTTGAAAGAAAATAATTTACTATTATTTTATATCTTTATTGTTGTAACAAATTTAAGTGAAACGATTTTTGACTGATTGTTTAAAGATGATTTTTTTTTCCAGCATAAAGGTGATTATCATTAAATTATTTGTATAAATGAAATACCATTTAATAAATTGTATTATTTTCGAAAAGCTGAAATTAAATATTCAAGCAATATCGTTAAAATAGTTGAATATCAAAAGATTTGTGTTAAGCTTTTCCTAATATTTTTTTCTTGTTGTATGTGCAGCTAAAATTATGATCATATATTTGAAAAAGACGAGAAGAGGAATAATGTTTCGAAATTTTGTGTTTAGTGCTGTCATCTATTCGAAAGCAGTACAACTAATCAAGTAAAATGCTTAAAAATCATCACAAGTAGCAGATGACTAATTCATTCATTTTATCATACAAAACGATAGAAATTTGATATTGAAATTTGATATTTTCATTAAAATTTTAATCATTATATACAATTTTAATAATTATGAAAATCAATATACTAGCTAAATACATCAGATATAAATGGATTTAGCATTGAGTTATAATTTATCAGAAAACACACTTTCTAAATGTCCTTTCTTCGAATGGGTATAAAGAAATAATTAATAAATAAATCAGTGCGCAATCAATTGTACGCAATCGTGCACAAACAAAAAGGCATATGCCACTACAGTTAAATAAGCTAAAATGATTCTATTGCTTAACGTTAAAAAATTAATAAAAGAACATTTTTAGAAGTTCAATATTATATGGAGGTTATCCGTATTTAGTATCATATGTCACAGAAAATTATGCTTTTGTTCGTGACCATCTCGAGATTGTAACTTATAACTTAATTTTTTTCTATTTATACAACTGAAAAAATTTTAAATTTATGGAAACCGTTTCAAAAACGTAACAGTGAACAAAATAAATACACAGTTTTCAAGATAATTTTGAAATAATTAATTTGATGTCATAGATTGCGCCTAAGCTTACCTGGCGAGATCAATCAACAATTAATAACTATTAAACAAAGAGCAATACACTTTCAGTGAAACACAGTTTTGATCAAACAAAGCTGTAAGCTGAAAATCGTAATAAATCATGATCTGAACACAATGCCTAATGCTAAAACGAAACGCTTGTAAAAATTCAATTTTCAAACGAAATAACAGAGTTTTTTTAAGGATATTTAGGACCGGGTCTAAAATTAGCCTTTGAAGCCGCTGTGCAAATTTAAAACGATAACACAAACTTTTTGGGAGTTATAAAAGAAATAAAGACTCACACAGACACACGCAAACCCTTCCTTTTATTATATAAACAGACAAAACATCCTCAATAGCGTAGAGGGAAAAAAATAAGAAATAATGATATAAGAGAAAGTGTAAAATTATTATTATGCTTTCAAATATCCTAAATCTTTTTTTATAATAAAATAAAGACTCTAAAAATACGAAATTCAACATGAAGCTAAATGAGTACAATTGCAAACATTTTACGAAGCACGATTTTCGATTTCTTGATCAGATTTTTAAATTCTGAGACATTTAAGAAATGGAATTTTCTCATTGGCTTAGCGGAAGCCATTGTTTCAAAATAAGTCATAGACGATTCAGTTTTACCAAATATTTTGGTGTTTGTTAGCTTATAGCTCTAATAAAAAAAAGTTGTTTATTGCGTGTTCTGCAATTTTTATTCATTATGCCACGTGATCTGAAGATCAACGTGATCGATTAGCATAAGCAGGATTAATATTTTTAAGGTTATCTGAAACCACATGTTTATTTTGCCTACAGTTATGTTTCTAAAACTGGTTTTTGTAAAACTAAATAATTTAAAATCGACGGTAAATTAAATACAAAAAAAGTTTTGAACTGAAAAGCAAAATCAAAGAAAAAATAGTACTAATTTGTTGAAGAAAAAGTAATAAAACGCCGATATTATCATTGACGTGAGTGATAATTAATTTTGGTAATAGTTACATCTTGAAGTACAATGTAAGCCATGCACTTAAAAGGAAAACTAATCGAAAAATGATATTAATTCGTTTAAGAGAACATTAAAAATCGATAAACTAATATTGATGTTAATGATGCTTAATTATCTTTGGTAATATGTACTAATTGAAATAAAATAAAAACCTACTTATTAAAAAGCTAAATTAATGGAGAAAATGTGCCTATTCATTACGGGATACTGTAAAAAGTCGCCATAATATTCTTGACACCAACACTTAACATTTTTATAATCGATTTCTTACGTCCCCCTCTAAGTACAAGAGAAAGTAGCGTGACTGTGGTAAATTTTCAATACCTTGAGTTGCCTTGAGAAACAGCATTATACCAGATAATATTGAATAATGCAGTTAGTATTTTTACTAAAAATATTAAAAATGTGTTTTGATTAATCTAATAACGTAAATCCATAGAGAAGAGCAGAAAATAATCTATACATATAATTAAATAAAGAATTTCTATGTATGTCCGTCTGACGATTTGTAAATCGGATTGAGGGCATACCGTCAGCTCTAGAAATGCGAGGTTCAAAAAGAGTCTAAATGAGTCAAATTGTAAACAAAATTAAGAAGCCCAATTTTTGATTTTTTTAACTATATTTTAAATTCAGAGACATTTAAAAAAAAAGGAATTGTCTCATTTGCCTAGCAGAAACCAGTGTTTTAAAATAAGCTGTAGATGATTCAGTATTTCAAATATTTTAAAGATATCATCAGTGGATTTTGCTAATCCTTTATCAAAAAAGATGTTATCTGTGCATTCTGTTATACTTAATTCTATTTTCTTTCGTTAAGCAAGATTATCAGAATGATTAACATAACTTGGTTATTTCTAATGTTATTTGAAACCATCGTGTTTATTTTCGTATACTTTTAAAACGTGTTTTTATAAAACTTGATAATTTAAAATCGACTTTAATTGAAATAAAAGAAAAAAAGTTTTGTACTGAAAAGCAAAATTAATGGATAAATGGAACTATTCCGTTAGGAGCACCGTAAAAAGTCGCCATACTATTGTTGGCACCGATGATGCATAATTTTGGTTATGACGATTACATCATGGTAATTGGCGCGATTTTAATAGGTTCCAAATATACTCTTATATAGGCACAACGTATTTTGGCATAAATTTGGTGCCAATCACAGCTGCTCCAATACTGTACAGTTCTATGATAGATTTATTATAAAGATAGATAAGTTCAAGAGAAAATAGCTTGACTGTGATAAATTTTAAATGTCATGTCTTGACTTTAAATGTCTTGAACAACAGTAATATTCCAGATGATACTGAATGCAGTTAGTTGCTATTTTGGTGGGACGAGCTACTAAAGATTTGTTTAATTCTCATATGTTAAAACCACCTAGAAGGGAAACAATCTATACATGAAATAAAATTTAGAATTTATGTGTCAACATACACCGAATTCAGGATATGCCATAAGCTCTAAAATAACGAGTTTAAAAATGTCTAAATATGCAAAATTATCTAAAAGTAAAATTGTACAAAAAAAAGTAAAATATTTGTAAGTAAAATGTCTAAATAAGTAAAATTATAAACGAATTACGAAGCCTGATTATTGATATACAATTTCTTTAAATTATATTTTGAATTTAGAGACATTTAAAAATTGAAATTTTCTCCTTGACTTAGTGGAAGCCAGTGTTTTAAAATAAGTTGTGGACGATTGAGTTTTTTTTCCTTCAAATATTTTAAAGATAACTTCTTTCCTAATACCTAGTTCTATTCAAGAAAAGCTGTTCATTGCGCTTCCTGTTATACTTCTTCATCATCATCATCATAGTTGGCCAGACAGCCCAATGTGAGCCAATGTCTTCCTCTGAATATTTCTTCATGATGACTTCCGATTTATCTTTGATCTCCAATTCTTTTCATTAATTGCGAGAAAATCAGACTCCACTGAGTCAGCCCTCTCTTTTTCCAGTGGGTCTAAAAAGCAGAATCTTTTTTATTGTGTTGTCGTCACTCATTCGAATCACGTGGGCGATCCAATTCATTCTATTTACTTTTATGCATTTAATAATATCAGGCTGTTAATAAATCGTGTACAGTTCAAATTTAAATCTCCTTCTCCATCTTGTCCTGTTATACTTACTTAAAGTTTATTTGTTATGCCAGGTTACCTGAATGATCAACGTGATCATGGTAACATAAGAAAACTGATTACCAAATGTGAACTGAGAACCAAATTATTATTTCTAAGTTTATCTGAAACCAAGTGTTTATTTTGTTTCTAGTTATGCTTTTAAATAGTGATTTTACAATACTAAACAATTTAAAATGGGCGGTAATTGGAATGGAAAAAAAAGTCTTGTACGGAAAGATACAATTATTGGAAAAATGGAGCTAATTCCCAGAGGCTAAGGATAAGGCTTAATTGACGCTAAGGATAATTAATTTCGGCAAATTACTGATTAAAGTACAATAATAAGTACTAAAATGCAAAATTAATGGAGAAATTTTACTCAGTTCGTTTAAGAGAGCGTAATAATTCAGTTACTAAATTACATAATATGCTATGAGCTGAAAAGAAAAATCAATGAAGAAAATGTCCTTATTCGTTGTGGGATACCGCAAAAATTCTGGATACCGTTGACATATATACCACATCAATATTGACACCAAAAGTTTTGGATTATGGGCACAATTCGTATTATGATGATAGGCTAAGTTCTGATAAATACCAAATATACTCTTATATGGGTTCAACTTATTTTAGAGTAAATTTGATACCGATTACAACTGCAACAATACTGTAGATTTTCATGATAGATTTATTATACAAATAGATATATACAGGCGAGAGTACTGTATATATCTATTGCAAATTTTAAATATCACGAGTCGCCTTAAACAAAACCCTTATGCAAGATGATACTGAATACACTTAGCTTTGATGGGAGGAACAACTAAAAATCAGCTTTGCTTAATCTAATAACGTAAAGCAACTGTGAAAGTCAACAAATAAAAATAAATAAAAAACATTGGCATCATTTTAAACTTTATTATCTGTGTCAGTAAGTGCCTAAAAATTTCGTGCATAATTTTGTAGTGCTGTTCAGAATAGATTTATTGATATGTTTTTTTTTCCACGCCGTACGAAGAACAGGCATTCAGCTAGTAATAAATAAAATAAGAATTTTTAAAAAAAGAATAATGACATGTAGAGAAAAATAACATAGTAAACAAAAGAGAATAAGGAAAACTAGAAAGAACATGGCGTTTAACAATTTATTTTCCATTTATTTACAGAAATATATTTTTTTAATTTATTTATTACTTTTACCTCCGCCTTTTATGTAGGGTAAAAAACTTATTAAGCAATAAACAATCTGTATTATTTAACAAGTCGCAAGCATGTACAAAATTGAAAGGCATAAAGAATTAAAAATTAAATATAGTGAAGAAAAAACTATTAATTGCCTTTCCTAGTAGCTAAGAAGATTAATAAGAAGAAAAAAAAATTTTTAGTAAGTGTAACTATACTCATTATCATTCATTATTATTCATTATTATTATTATCTTTACATTTATCTCCTTCTATTTTTTTTCCCTGGCATTTTATTAGAATAACTTCTCAAATTAGCCCTTAATATTGTCATAAAATATATATTTCATCACTAATCTTCCAATTCAATAACTCACTGTTTATTATTTTAGCCACTTTATGGCGCTCTTTAACTATGTAATGAGTAACTTTTAATAAGTTTCACTTCACTACTCATCTATCCTCCATCTTTTTAAGAGAACTAGCTCACTCACTTATATTTACTAATTATGTTTATTTAATAATAAACCCTTATTTTTAAAAGCAATCTGAACTTTTTACTGAATTAATAATGCCTTAAATATATGCCTTAGTTAATGAGTAAATCACACTAGGTATTCATGCACTATTGAAGTGAATGAAGTGAAGTCAACACAAGTGAACATGCACAAAACAAAGGTAAGCAATATTTCTGCTACCTTTTATTTACATAAGTGCGTGATTACCAACAAATTATGAGACTGAGATATCCCATTTAACTTAATAGTACATGAACAATATTTGTTACCTGAACTGTCGATAACATTTTTTTTGAAAAACCATATATAAATACGGCAAATTTTCATAATAATTCTCCTGACATTATTAAACTTAATGAAACAAATTATTCTTTATAGAAATTTAAAATGGAAATGCTTCTAATTAAAGAAAATTTGTTCGAGGTTATAGAGAAAGATTCCCCCGAAACGCCAAACGCTGATTGAATTAAAAAGGATAGGCATTAATAAATTTATAGATGACAAAGTATACACGTAAAATACGAAACAAGTGCAAAAGCCACATGGGAGAAATTAAAAATTACTCATGAACGTACACATTTATCTAGTAAAATGTATTCACTAAGAAAATTATACAGCATTAAACTTAGTGAGGGGAGGGGGGTGACATGCAAAAGCATATTGTATCAATTTTGGAAATTGCTGATAGACTGAAAGACATTAATGAAAACAGTTCCAATTCTCACATTTTAGCTTTATTGCTGTGTATAGTTTGTCTAAGCTAAGAACTCCTCCCGCCGCAAAGTCTGAGGCCTTCTGGTGCTATGGAAACAAGAAGGGCTCATTTTAGGGAGGGTAGTTTCACTCTAGGACTATAGGACTAACACAGTAGACCGAAGAAAGAAATTCCCTTTTTCTCGCTGACCCAACCCCACACCCATGCTTGAAATAGTCATACCTCGTTACCATAGTCACTGCCACAGGTTCAGACGAATGTCTGGGGGAGTTCATATTTTAGACAAACTATAGTCTACTCATGAGCTATGCCTACTAATTACGGCTCTCGAAGCTAAGCCAGAAGAAAAACTGACTATCGAATATATTAAATCAAAACTTATCAATGAATATAGGGGACGAATCGAAGCGTCAGATAATTTTTCCTCTTCAAAGGCTTATAAAAATGCTAGTTTAAAAAATAATAAAGGAAAAGGAGGTAATAAATTTTATGCATATTGTCTCAAAAATAACCATTTTAAGGCAGAGTGCTGGTTACTTAAAAATAAAAATAAGATTATTCCGTTTCAAAATAAAACGCTATCGGGAAAAATTCCTTCTCATGAGTCACAGAAATCAGTTTTAATATGTGTGCGCGGGATAACCAAAGGTGATTTGTTTGCGATGAAACATTCTATGGAAATAAAGCTTTAATGAATGATGACTCCTTAAGCTTGAGTTTTTAAAACAAATCCTCAAACGAGAGATATAAATCTTTGACATTAAGTAATTGCATTAATAATACTAATAACATTTTACATGGATAGCGGCTCATCGCAACATCTAATAAACAATAGAACTTATTTTCAATAAAAATAAAGAATCTTTGAAAATAACTAATACAGTTTATTTTCGGAACGATTCGGTGACGTTTGTCTCAAAACAAATACAGACAGCGGCATTTTTAGCATAACATTAAAAAATGTATATTACATACCTGAATTAGAAAGTAATTTAATTTCAGTTAAAAGAATAACAGAAAAAGGTTTCTCAGTAATTTTTGACAAAGATCAGTGCTTTGTAAATAACGATGATATAACCTACATGCAGGATATTTCTGAAAATAATAGTTTATGTAAAGTAAATTTAAGTAATTATAAAATGCATGGTAACTATTCATTCAAATGCAATAATAATAATTGTATAACTTTATGGCATAAGAGACTTGTCACAGAAACAGTGAAGCCATAAAACAATTAGTCAAAAATAATCTTTTCCGATGGTATTAAAATAGATCGTAGTAATCAAGCAGAAAATTGTGTTCATTGTATTAAAAATTAAATTTTCGAATTTCTTTACCCAAAAGAAGCCAAATATAGAACTAAAGAACCCCTTGATCTGGTTCATAGCGACATTTGCGGTCCAGTGCAATAACCAGTATCAGTGATAAACGATATTTTTTAATATTTGTTGACGACTATTCCAGATATACCCCAATTTATTTACTGTCTAGAAAAAGCGAAGTTTTTCCTAAAATTAAAGAGTATGTTGCCGTAACTACAAATAAATTTAGTAAAGCGCTAAAAGTTTTACGAAGCGATAACGGAGGGAAATATTTGGGAAATGTTGTTGAAAATTTCTTAACCGAATATAGTAGTGAACACCAGCTAAATGTTTCATTTTTAAGTCCTCAAAACTGAGTATCAGAGAGAAAAAATAGAATCTTGGTAGAAATGGCAAGATGTCTTTCATCCGAAGCTTTACCTACCACAAAGATTTTGCGCAGAAGCGGTGATGACGGCTGACTACCTCCAAAATAGTCTTCCAACCAAAGCAACATCAAAAATTCCTTATGAACTTTTGACAGGCTTCAAACCTGATCTTTCAAACATCAAAACAATTGGAGTGAAAGCCTTTGTCCACATTCACAAAAGTAAAAGGTGCAAATCGGATGAAAAAGCAGTTGAAGGAATATTCGTAGCCTATGATCAAAGAATTAAATATTATCGTGTATATATTTCAGATACAAGTGTGATCATAAGCAGAACTGTTCGTTTTATTGAAAATTCTAATAAATCAGACGATATTCCA
Organism: Parasteatoda tepidariorum; assembly: GCF_043381705.1. Lineage (NCBI taxonomy): Eukaryota > Metazoa > Arthropoda > Arachnida > Araneae > Theridiidae > Parasteatoda > Parasteatoda tepidariorum. Next base: position 21,597,730 of record NC_092213.1, read on the forward strand.
ATCATATCCTTTCAATAGGACAGCCTATCCAATGACGAAGAAAAAATAATTACCGAAGAAGTAAATCCTTGGGTTACTAACGAAATAACAGAAGCAAATACTCAACGGTTAAGAAGATCAAACATGATCAACACTGGAAAACCACTTGAACGACTGGTATATCCCGCAAATGATTCGAAGATGGAACTCAGCTTCCTCAAGGAACTTCAAAATTTCGATCCCGAAGAAAAGGAAAAATGGACCAAAGCTATTGAAAAAGAGATGGACTTTCTAGAGAAAAATAACACTTGGGATTTAGTTGATCTTCCAGAAGGAAAGAAACCTATAGGCAGCAAATGGACATTCAAATCTAAATTAAGCCAAGATGGTCAAATAGAATGATACAAAGCTAGACTAGTCGCTAAGGGATACAGGTAAAAAAACGGATATGACTATGATCAGACATTCGCTCTTGTAGTCAAACACACCATAATAAGAGTCTGTCTAGCAGTGGCAGCTTATAAAAATATGTAGATAAAACATGTTGACATAAAAACAGCTTTTTTGCATGGAGACATTAAAGAAAATAGATACGTGCATCAGCCAGGAGGATTTATTAAACCTGGATTTGAAGACAAAGTTTGTAAATTGAATAAATTGTTGTATGGATTGAAGCAAGCAGCTAAAGTCTTGAACACCAAAATAGCAGATGTATTGTTTAAAAACGAATTTTCGCAAAGCTTGGCCGATTCTTGCTTGTTTTAGAAAAGAAGTAATGGAAAGCAAATCTTGATGATTCTCTACGTAGATGATATCCTCATTTTTTGTGAAGATGAAGAAATCAACAAAATTATAAAAGTTCTTCAGGATAACTTTGACATTAAAAACCTTGGTGATGTGAAAAATTATCTTGGAATAAACATCAATCGAAGCAGAAATGGAGATTTTAAGCTCAATCAAATAGCTAAAATCGAAGAACTGACAGAAATATATCATATGAAAAATGCTAAACCAACTGAAACTCCAATGAATACGTCATACCTAAAGAAAGATGATACATCTGTTCCACTAAATGATAACACCAATTACAGAAACGCTATAGGCTTCTTACTATATATATTGTATATCAATCGCCACAAGACCTGACATCGCCATAGCTGTAAACAGACTAAGAAGTAGAAAGAACGAAGTACCGACAGAAAAAGATTGAACTGCAGTTTCTGACAGTGATAGCATACCTTAATTCAACCAAGGACTTATACCTCACCATTAGAGCATTTAATCCACCAATCCTGATAAGCTATTCAGACGCTGATTGGGCAAACGACAAGGAGGCAAGTTTCGCAACCAGTAGAAACATGTTCTTCCATGGAGAAAATGCCATCTCTTGGTTCTCCAAGAGACATGACTCTATAGCACTCCTCTCTTCTACGGAATCAGAATACATTGCAGCATGCAGTCCAAGAAATTCAGTGGTTACAACATTTACTTGCAGATTTTGAACTAAAGCAAACATTACCCATAAAACTTTATGCGGACAATAAATCTTACATTCTTCCCTCACAAACAGGTAAAACTGACACTCTTATAAAACATTTTGATGTTAAGCATCATAATTTGAGAAATTTACGAAATGATAATCTATTGTAAAACTAAAATTATGATTGCAGATTTTACAAAACCACTTCCTAAACAAAAAATTTTAATATTTAGCGATAAATTAAAATTTTTACCTTAACTTCAATTAAATTGTAAGATTAAGGAAGGATGTCATAAAATATATATGTCATCACTAATCTTCCAATTCAATAATTCACTGTTTATTATTTTAGCCACTGGACGGCCATGTTTAATTATGTAAAGTATAACTTTTAATGAGTTTCATTTTCACTACTCATCTATCTTATCCTAATAAGAGCACTAGCTCACCCACTTATATTAACTAGTAATGATTATTTAATAATAAACTCATATTTTAAAAGGCAATTTAAACTTTAGATTGAATTAATAATGCCTCAATTCATTAAGTAAGTCATACTTGGTATTCCTGCACGATTGAAGTAGATAAAGTGAAGACGACACTAGTGACCATACACATATCAAAGGTAAACAATATTTATTTCTGCTACCTTTTAGTCTCATAAGTGCGTGAGTACCAACACCACACGAATAGTTATATTTTATGGGTAATACGCTTTTAGTTATGAAGAAAATGTTATCACATGCAGCAGGCTCATAGAAGTTATCACACAAATGGTTATATTTTATGGGTAATACGCTCTTAGTTATGAAGAAATGGGTATCACATGCAACAAACTCATAGAAATTACCACACAAATGATTATATTTTATTAGCTACACTCTTTTAAAAGTTATTACACAAACTATTATAGCATCCAACATACTCATTGTAGCTATCACAACTGATAACATATTTAAGTTATTGAAGGCTAAAATTATTGTAATAATACAATTTCTTAACAGTTTTATTTGGATTTCGACTTTTTTTTCAACATCTCGTGAAATGATATATAAAAATCAAAACATTGCATGCATGATTTAATGAATATTGCTTGCGTGATTTGAGTGTTTTTACAATCATGCAAGATAAAAACACATCTCCCAGTTTTAAGAAACTTAATTAATATTTTAGTGTTCGAATTGACTCAAAAAATAAATGTGCACATTTTATTTGTTATTTGGAAAATATGCTTCTGTTTACTTGCGGTGAAAATATGCTGCAAGTTTTATTTGCGAAACAATTATATTTATTGCCATCCTTTTGGCTATTTACTTTTGTTATAAAGTAAATATGTATATATCTATAGATAATCGTGAAAAGAAATTTAGAATTACCTTATTACGTGGTAAATTCTTAATTTAAAAGCTCTTTATAATATAGTAATATTTACATAAAAGGTTTAATAAATATAAGAAATTTATAAAATGGCATGATTTGACTATGGTAAATTTTTGAATAAACGTAAAAATGAATGTTTGTTCGTTGTTTTCTTTTGTTGAATGTTGTTTTCTTTTACCGAGTTAAATACATTTTCTAAGAATTTAGGTTGTATCGTAGCTATCATAAATGTGCATGATTTCTTTCTTTTTTAGTTAATTGTTATACGTAGTTATCTTGCAAATTATTTAATCAAAGAGGTAAATTTCTATAGAATAAGAACATACGGAAATTTACAAAATTTATAAAGGCATTGATATAATAAAATTTATCAAGTTATACAGAATGAGGCTTACAGAGCATATTTGCCGTTTAAATACAATTAGTCATACAAAGTCGTTTAATACAATACATAAAATATTCTCATGTTCAAGAAATCATTGCGGAGTTAGAGAACGACCAAAACTTCAATGGCTGTCTTCCATTAATGTAGATTTCAAAACAGTCAGGGTATTAAACTGGCAAGACCTGGCAGCAAGGGACATGGATTCCAGAGATGGCCAAGACAAACTTCGGGATGCCATGCCAATGCTAATAATGATGTTAAATAAACTTTCGAAAAATGTAAATTGCTGTAGTAGCTATCGTGAATATCAATGCATGGTCGTTAATTTTTACTAATGTCTTCAATATTCTTAAACCTTATCCATTTACAGTTTTTTTTTCACCACCATCTAAAATGCACTTTCACAATAGGCTGTAAAAATTAAAAAGAAACTTTTAAACTTCCAAGTTTCTCTTGCATTCTTGGGTAGGGGCTTTATTGATGACTCTGTTATCCTCAAAACGTGCTCCCTAAGCAACTGTTTTCTGTTCTCAGAGAGTGTACTTACATATAATAATCTACCATACTCTCCGAACTTAGCACTCACAGACTCATTCCCAAAAGTGCTAAATTTGCTAATGGATCTAAGTTTGAAGACCCAAGAACACGGTCATTTTCGCCACATGTGTCTTGTTTTCTAAATAATTTCTGGAAGAGATGGAATTGTAAGAACAGTGCAGTATCGTGCAGTTTTTGTTTGTTTCTTTTTTTTAAATCTTTTTTTTATTACAACTGGTCATTTCCACACGAGATACACCAGATTGGGGAGGATGTGGTGAAACGTAGAGACACACAGTAGAAACATGATTTGTTTTTTTTTTAATGCTAAGCATTTGACATCGACGAGCATTCTATACCTTTGGACTTCTGATCGAGTCATTGGCGAATTTATTTACTTTTATTACAATAGTGGATTCCAGTTCCGAACTAGAACAATACTGACTTTATCAATAATAATATAATTATTTGGCTTTTTTTCTCGAATTAGAAGCTTGCAATGTCATTTGCTGAAACCATAGTGGCTCTGGGGATAGAGCACTCGCCTCCAAAAGACGTGTGACCTGGGTTTGAATCCCAGCGACAGCAGGTCGATACGAATTCCGCTTACAGCTCCCACTGACCATAATGCTGACATAAAATATCCTCCGTAATAGACAGATCATGGGTTAGAGGCTCCTTGCCTACAGGCTAACTGTGAGAGAATTTTGTCTCCATTTAACGTAAATGCGGGTTAGTTCCATTCAAAAGTCCAGCACGAAGGCAAGCTTCTTCCAATACATCCGGGAGTTCCCTTGTTTTCTGGATTGGGTTCAAAATTACAAAGCTAAGTAATTGAACGTTAATGGTCGTACACTCATTGGATAGGCTGTTCAACGTAGGTTATAAAATAAAATAACACTTGTCCCCTTAGCAACTGTTTCAGTTTCAGAAAATGTGCTCATAAATCATCTACCACACTCTCAGGACTTGATAGTCTAATTTCCGACAGTCTTAAATCTTAAGACAAGCGCCCTCTATGGGTATCAGCAGGAAGTTGACGTACCGCTGACGCCAACAAAGTACTGTTTTGTTGCTCAGCGTGAGCAGTCGGTCCAACGCAGACATTATCTCGCATTGCGCATGCGCTAATAACGTAAACAAATATTTATTTTCTTTGAATTTGCATTGATTTTGTTATTGTAGACCAGTGCTTTAGAGAACAAATATTGACTCGGTCGAAGAAAAAATACATTATAGCTAAACTAAATGAAGAAGAAGAAGCTATGTTTATCGCTGAAATTAAAATCTTGGCTGATTTCAATGCTCTATTGGATGTTGTCCACCATTGCTTCTGTCGTTAACGTTACGTTGCAATCCAACTGCAGTTGATTCGGACGTCAGTCGTCGTTCAAGCTGAGCGTTCTATGACGTATGCTGTCTAACTCACAAATCGACCAATCAGAGGTTATCGCTCGCTTCAAGCTGACGTTTTGCAACGCCGACCTGTGCTAAAGGTCTGGTTTCTTAGGACAAGCGCCTTATCTGGGCGTCAGCGGGACGTCAACGTCACGCTGACGCCAGCAAAATACTGGTTTGTTAGCTCAAGGCCTGGTTTCTTAGAACTAACGCCTTATCTGGGCGTCAGCGGAAAGTTGACGTAGATCTGACGCCAAAAAAATACTTTTTTGTTAGCTCAGCGTGAGCAGTCGGTCCAACGCAGACATTATCTCTCATTGCGCATGCGTTAATAACGTAAACAAATATTTATTTTGAATTTGTATTGATTTTGTTATTGTCGACCAGTGTTTTAGAGAACAAATAATGACTTTGTTCAAGAAAAAACACATTATAGCTGAGCTAAATGAAGAGTGCTATGTTTAATGAAGAAGCTATGTTTAATGTCAAAATCAAAATCTTGGCTGATTTCAATGTGCTGTTGGATGTTGTCCGCCATTGCTTCTGTGGTTAACGTCACGCTGTAATCCAACTGCAGTTGAGTTGGACGGCAATTGAAGTTCAAGATAAGCGTTCGATGACGTATACTATCAAACTCACAAATAAACCAATCAGAGGTTAGCGCTGATTTCCAGCTGACGCCGACGTTTAGGACGACAGGCTAAGAAACCAGGCCTTAAGAAACCAGGCCTTTAACGGGTTGGGGTTTAAAAAATCTAAAGATGAACATCGTCATTTTAGCCACATTGTGTCTTGTTTTGCAAATAATTTCTGGAGGATATGAAATTGTAAAAACAGTGCAGATAAAATGCAGTTTTTTATCCGTCTACTGGCTATTACGCACGAGGTAGACTAGAGTGTCGAAGCTGTGGAGAAACGTCGAAGCACACAGTAGAAACTAGAAACGCTTGTTTTCTTTTAGTTCTAAGCAGTTGGCAACGAGTAGCAATTCCATACATTTTGAAATACGGCCTACTTTTTTTCGACTTGTTTGCGATTTTAGTTCGTTTAATTGCAATCAGGGATTCCAGTCCTCCACTAGTACAGTATATTGACCTAAATTATAATAATATGATTTTTTTTCTCCAATTTCAAGTTTGCAATGACATTGGTTGGTAAATACAATTACAAACTATTAAATAGTATGTTCAAAGTTTGCATATACATGTTTAAAAAACATCAGTAATTTTGTAAAAGAACCAGATTTTTCGTTTCAAACATCTATGACTTAGAGAAAAATATCCAATTGTGTCGTTAATATGTTGGATAAGATTTGTTAAACTTATTTCTGTTAAGGAAAATGAAAGTAAATAAGGATAGAGGATTTTCTCTAATGCTAATTTTCAGTATAAATGTAAAATAAAAACTATATAAATATATGTCTATTGAATCAGCGCTGATGTAACTTTAATCCAGACTTTTGGCCTGTTCTTGAAATCTCGACGAAATACTTAAATAGTTCTCTTCGAAATACTTAAATCTTTCTCTATACAAGTGTATAGAGAAATGCTAACATTTAAAAAAAATAAAAAATTTTGCCGTATCATTCAATTATTGGGGTGGGGGAGAATAAATTATTATTTTAATAGTGTATTTTATAAAAAAAAATTATAATAATATTATAATTATATTATTATTATAATAGTGTTCGTCATATAAAAAATTATGGTAGTCAGGTTGCGATTCAAGGTACGGGCAGCAGACTGTAATGTTTAATAAAAATTATTATATTTATAACATTAAAATAATTATAAAATTATAATACTTTAATTATATTATTATTATTGTAGTGCTCGTCTTGTAAACACCTGTAGTAGTCAAATTGCGATTCGAAATACGGACTGCATGCTGTATTTTATAATAAAAATTCTAATTAAAAATTGAATTGTAAATATTATAAAGTTTACGGGAGTGATTTAAAATTTTAAATGTCTATGTTAATGCACTTGAAGTGTATAGTGCAAAGGTCAAAAATCAAACCTCTTACTTATTTATCATATTAATAAATTCTGTCGTTCTTTTTATAAAGTTTTTAATTCTTTACGAAGAGCATAAAAGGTATCAAGATATTAATAACACTGATATTTAAATTAAAATAGTTTAAACTCATTAATTGTTTTATAAGAAATAAACAAGCTATAATGGGAATATTCTATCACACTCCAATAAACTCATCCTAAATTTAGATAAAACTTAAATATGCTTGCATAAATAAAACCCACGCGATATACCTGGAGATTCTGCTTTTAAATTAAACATTATTTCACATAACTCTCGCGAAGAGCTCGCCTCACTATTGGCGCCGAAACAATATGACGTCATTCAGATCCGAATCCTCCTCTCTTTCTTCAAAAGTGAGAAAAATCGATACTGGGCCGCAAGCAAAACATATCCTCTTTCCGTTCCCCGGCGCTTTACGAACATACAGACAACCAAGATGGCCGCCAAATCCCCAACGCCAACGACAGATCCCAGTAATAGCTGATTTTTAAGCCACAGACATGTCGGCTAATTTATTTAGAGTTCACAGCCGCTGAAGAAGCCAAATAGCTGAAGTGAGACAGTGATAAGAGAAGAGCAATGGAGAGTAAAGAGAATATCTTGGCTAGGGATGAAGTTTGAACTCTGCCAAAAAGCCACGTGTTTTTGAAGAGAAATTAAATCATGGACAGTAGTCCGATTCCGGCCAAAAGCAGGTGACTTTATTTTTTTTAACTGTTTTGCGTTATGAAAGATGTGATCTATTAATCTGTTATAGATTTGATAACAGTTAATCGGAATATAGCTTATAGCTCTAATTCTTAAATTGATAGAAAATCGATATTATGAATTTTTTTTAATTTTTGCTTGATATCTACAATCAAAAATGGTTATTTTTATAAAATTATTTGAAAAGCATTGTCATGCTTAATATGTTGCAAAAAACTGAAAAAGCATGCATCCGAACAGACAAATGTTTCAAAGGAAAAAAGCGATATATATCTAAGTTTCGATTTTTATACGTTAGAAAAATTTATAAATTGAACAAATTTTTTACAAATTTAATACAATTAAAATAATTTAAGACTGAGCATATTAATTTTAATTGCATTACTATATTTCATCACTAGCATGCTTTTAAATGTATATCGTGTTTTTGAAATTGTATTAAATAGTTAAAACTATGTATCCAAATATCATTCTACGACTAAAAACGATGCAAATACTTTTATGCACATAAGCGCCGAAATGAGAAATATTTTATTTGTGATTTTAAGATGATATATTCAATAACTTAATGCTATTCAAGTAATTTTATTTTTAATTAATATTTTTTTTAAAATTTCATTAAAATATTTACTATAAATTGAACCGAGAATATAATTTATTTTAAGAGAATAATATCTTGTATCTTAACATCAAACAAAATTTTTAAAAAAACTATTCATCTATTAGAAATCAAAATCAATTATAATCAAAAATACGGTTGAAATATTTTTTAAATGTTTCTTTAAAACTATTGCAGTGAAAGGCTGAATAAGTTAATGCAATTTAAACGATTTCATTGCACTGTAGTTTATTATAAATTGAAAAGAAAATTTCATTCATTTTAAGAGAATGTCTTACACCTAAACATTAAATTTCAATCGAAAAAACTATTTATTAATTAAGAATTGAAATCAACAACAATAAAATAAAATCTGTTAAGGTATTTTAATAAAGAAAATAAAAATAATAAAGTGAAAGGCTCAATAACTTATTGCAATTCAAATTTTTCAACTCTACTTTACAAAAATTATTTGAATTGCACGAAAATAATTCATCAGAAAGAAAATAAATCATTTAAATAAAACGTCAAAGAAATGTCTCAAAAACGTTCCCCTCACTATTAATTTAAAGAGCAGTATTAAATAATAAAAGGATGAAATTAAGTTAGAGCATTGAAATAAGATAACTTAATAAAAAATACTCACTATTCATTTTTTAAATAATAATATAGTTTTTAATAAAATTATTACAAATATATCAAATTGAAATGATGCTGAAAAAGTTTCTTTATGTATTATCTGCTTATTTGATTTAAAGATATTCCTCTTATATATATTTTACTCTGCTTACTTAAAACACTCAACACATGTTAGTTTATTATCACATATATCAACAGAGTTATCAGCACATTATCATTATGTTAGTTATCAACACAGGTTATTATACTAATATTTAAAAAAATGAACGAAATCATTGTTTTGAAAGCATGTTTACTGATGCTTTTTATTAATCAATAGTTAATTCCAATATACAATAAATATATGTATTAATATTTAATACATATTTTTATTAATATATAATAAATGACAAAATTTACTAAATAATGATCCCAAGAAATTAAAGATATTACTTAATTAGAAAGCTTCATTAGCTTCAGAAATATCCAAATGGAAATAAGAAGTTTATATGTTTCCAACTCTGAAAAAGTAGGCGTCCATTGCTTAAAAGCCTTTGATTTTATTTGGTACTATTAAACAAATTCTATTAAAAATGACATCGGCATAGTGTGGGATCATCCCTCATAAAAGTATGTTTTCTTTCACATGTTTACTTTTCTATTACTATATATACAGATAATTATTGTTAGGTAATATCATTTGTTCGTAAGTTTTTGTTAGGTAATATCATTGTCATTAATATCAAAATTCTGGAAAATCCCTTATCGTTTAAAGCTCTCTTTTTAGAAATACAAAAATTACCTAGAGAATTGATAAAAACTTTTTCATACTTTTAAGATGCTCTAACTGAACTTTTTCATTAGTTACAAAATGTGATTCACGACAAAATTAAGAAAAAAGATTTTAAGTTTTTTTGCACGCATGCGCAACATAAAGGAATTACTTTATACATGTTTAGCGATATTTTTAATAAAAAAAAATTCTAGTTTTAAAATCATAACTTTGTAATAAATTAAAAATTGTTCCAAATTTTAGTTTGATTTTATTGAAAATCTTAAGAGTTATAGCTAAGAAACATAATACAAAAAAAATTATATTTTATAAGAATGCCCATATCTGCATTAATATTTAAGCTTGGTGTACGGAACTGTATGAAATTATTACAAACAAGAACCAAAGTAATCGCGATACAAGTTACAAGCTTATTGCTGTATTTTCTGGCATAGGGTGTTCAAAAATGCTTGTTTTCGTTCATAATTTATTACTAGTCTCCTCTGAAAGCTTTAAACTTAATCGATAAGTATAAGAAAACGCATAACTTAAACATCTCTACAGTTATAAAATAATACTCTAAGTATTTCTTGAGATATTTTAAAAAGAATGTCAAAAACTGAAAGTGTATTTTCCATTATTGTAAGGTGTGTATTATCTTTATTGTGTATAATCATCCTATTAATGACATACCTTTTTTTTCACTTTTTTACTCGGAAAAGCTAAATGTAAGTGCGTATTATATTTATTTTTCAAATAACAGCACTCTTTCCGAAAAATTTAGCTACTTCTGGAATAAATAATTAAAACTTATTAATTTTTAACTGTCTTAAGTCAAAATAAATATTTTGAAGTGCATTTTAAGACCTTTATGCAAAGAAAAACAAAAATAAAAACTTTTATTTGAAAAAAAGCTTAATTATATCCTGTCGAACTTGTACAAACTGAATAAAGGTTTTCCTACCAGACATTCCTCTTTCTTTGAATAATATCAGTATAAAAATTTTTGTTACAAAATAATAATAATATTTTATATATATATATATATATATATATATATATGTAACNGAGAGAGAGAGAGAGAGAGAGAGAGAGAGAGAGAGAGAGAGAAACTGAGTTTCATTTCTAAATTTAAGGTTGTTGTTTCCAATTTTTAATTTCTCAGTTTTTACATTACGCACATCTTACTTTTTAATGAAATCAAGCACATTAAAACACCATTTAACTTACAAAATATTTTACAGTAACAAGAGTAAGTTTTTCATAACTTATTTCGATTAATTTCTTATAGAAAATTGCAGAAGTATAATATTATAAAGTATAATTTTTATATGATATATACTTAATATAATATCCAGCGTTTATTAACCCCTTTCCTCTCACTTTCGTCAAAATCCCGCTTCCGTTGGTGAGCTTTCGTGTCCTATTTCTCGTGCTCGTGATATTTCCGGGCTAGAGCATTCAATAGTAATGCACCAAAAAGGTTTAAATACGTCCATATCTTCCATCACGCCGGAATTTCTTTATTTCTTATTTTAAGCTAGATGTCAGCCCTTTCCAAATATATATATTTGTGATATGTATTTCGTACTCTTAACTCAGCTACTTATGCTCTTTGTGACTACATGTGGTTTGCGTTCTGTGATAAAATATTTTTAATTATGCTTACATTATGGATTCAGAGTTATTTGAATACATGGAGTTCACATTTTGAGCTAAAAAAATTTCAAAAATCAAAAATGAATACATTTATAGTACATGCACGTTTTTTATGCAATTTTCCTTAATAGGAAATAGGCATTTTTATAACCATTTTTTGATAGAAGTTGATGGTTAAGAAGTTGAACACTTTTTTAAATATATAGCAACTGATAAAATACAAGTTATTGTACAGTACTATTTCGTACGATGTACAAATTTTAAAAATTAATTTGAAGATACTTATTTCTTAAATGTGAATGCAGAGAATTAAGCTTGAATATGAAAGGTGAGTAAACTTGAAAGAATAAAAAATTTATATCAGTATTCGCCACTCTGAGTTTCTTTTCTATGTTTACTACATTTATTTCTTACGTACTTTTCTACGTTTATTTTTTAATATTTATTTTTTGCTTATGAATGAACATTTTACTTTTACTTTTCTTCAAGAAATGCAATAGCTGTCAGAACGTTTAACAACTGCTCACACAATGTTAAAACAAAATTTAGAATACTGTTTTTTTAGCATAATGATTTCTTTTTACGGAAAATGATTTCTAATATGTCGATTAACTATTAATGATACTGTGTTAACAATAAAATTAAAGTACAGTTTTAACTCACCAAACGCATTTTTTTAAAGATATTCGATTTCTCGATTAACTGCTACCCTCACAATGTATTTAGAATACTAGTTTTTTTTCCGTCATACATTTTTTTTAAAAAAATTCCCGAGCTCTAATATCTTGAATAATTAGTAACGACCCGATGCTAAAAACAGTATATATTTAGAATACTATTTTCATACTCTCCTAATACATTTCTTTTCAAAAAATGCAATTTTTGATACCTCGATTAAGTACTACTCACGCGATGCTTAAAAATAACGGTGTTGGTTAAACTCTAAATTGGGGAAGCCTCTTGGTGACATCTTCTCTGAATGTGGATTTATTTTAAGAATTGCAAACAAGATTAGTTCTTTAGAGATTTATCTGAGAAAACTTGAAGGTCGTAAACTTGAAGCCCTAAAAAACAATCTTGACAGTTTTTTCAGTATAAATATTAAGCTCTTACCTAATGCCTACGCTCTTTTTTTCTTATAGACGTTTATAAAACGACATCATTAGGTCAATGAAATGTTTTTTCGACACAAATTTGCACTTTGCTTTCAAAATTTTGTCAATGGTAGGGAATTTGATGCTTGAAAAATTTCCTCAATTCATATGCTCAAAAAATATTATTTTTTATCAACTTTTGAATATATTTTTGATAAAATTAAACTTATAATTCATAAAATATATCTTTAAGTTGCCCGTTATATTAAGATGTAAAAATTAAATGTATAAAAGTTAGCATAGCTATTTAAACAGTTACAAATTATGGAGCATAGCGACCTATAATACTAAATTATATGTCCTGATATTTAAGTTTATCATAATTAAAAGTTTAAAGATGAAAATTAAAAACTATATTTAAATTGTATTGTTTGCAAAATTGCTTTGTCAAAAGAATTTATTGTTATTGGAAATAAACATATTTAAATATTTTCTGGATAATACTCGTAAGATGTTTTTAATCTTACTAGTTTGATGTTTATATTTTACAATGATAGTAATTTCTGTAATTTTCCTAGTGTTTTACAATCATAGCAATTTCTGGTAAATTTGTTCTCTAATATTTACAAGTTTACTTACAATTAAAATCAATGTGAAATTTCCTATACTTAACATTAAAACAAAACAGCTATTAAATTAAAAATTTCAGACGATTATCAACCAAAAAGTATTAAATCGTTTTGAAATGAAATTCAGAAAATGGTTTAAAAAAATTTATTTAGATAATCGTTTGAACAAACACGAATGCAATACGAATATTAACTAAAATTGAATAAAATGCATCAAGACAATGAATAAATTTTTAAAGCATTGTGAGTTCATAAGTTGTACAAAAATTGGTATTAAATTTTAATACATTTCTAATGGAAAATGTAAGGATAGAATTTTCTTATACTAGAAAATAAATCCTAATAGAAAATGATCTACCGAATTATTTAACAGCGACTCTAAAGTATTCTAACATCTGCAATTAGCAAATTTTTAACATTGCATAAAGAAGACCTACATTAATTCAATTTAAAATCTATAATTAAAAGCTATGTGCTTTACTCGTGAATTAGAAGCAATTCTAAGTATAGTATATTCTTATTGACATAAGACATTAGAGCATGTTGATTTCATTTAAACGTCAGAATATAATTCAATGATAGAAGAAAATGGCTTGTATCAAAATGGGTTATTCTTTGTCAGAAATGTCCTTATGACTAATCTTTTAGAATTCTTTTAGTGCATTTTAAATCAACAAAAAATAGGCAATTATTTGATGGAACTATTTATTACCATAACAAAACAAAAAAACAAATGTCAAAGGTTTGGCACTAATTAACATTATTACTGGACATAAACAGAATTTTATTGTAGCCATAACTATTTATTACTTTTGGGGGTAGATCATTTTTCTATTTTTAGAAAGCAGCATATTTGTTTTATGCCCTTATTGTTATTATTATGATTTAAAATTCGGCTTTTAAAGTCGTTAACTAATTGTTGTGAAGTTATTTTAAGTACAGAATTTCTCTTTTACTCTTATTTCCAATTTTTTAACATTTTAATCATATTTAAATTGTTTTGTTTCCAATATTTGGTGGATGAAATCCATTATCGCAACATTTTTGAGTAGTATAGTAATTTTATTTACATTATTGCGTTGGATTGATTTTAAAACTTTTATCTGAGTTTATTCACCTTTCCAAGTTCATGCATTTTAAATCTTTGCTTAATTTTCTGATATTAGACCTTTTAATCCACGAAAAATCATATCGGTCACAGCCTGCACTATTTTAACTTCGCGAATTTTAATATATATATATATATATATNGAAATCTCACACCAAAAATTCATATATATATATATATATATATGAATGATTGGTGTGAGATTTCATTTGCTCAAAATGACGAAAATTTAAAAATTAAATCATTTTGGGGTTTTTTTCCAAGTACTTTTAAATAATAATTTAGAATATTATAAATAATATGTCAGTAGCATTGTCGGGGGGTTAGAATTAAACCGAGATAAAACTATTTCCCTTTTTTAATTTATTGCGATGTATTTCAAATCTAAATTTTTATTAGAAACTTATTTCCAATCTAGCAATAAATATATTAAAGAAGAAATGTAATTTAATTCCACGGAATCTCAGTTAGGTAATAATTAAATTCCCTTCAGACAGAAAAAAAAATAAGAGAGATACAAAATATTCAAACTAAATACTAGCTGAAACGGTCGTTGAAGCACTTAAAAATGCTGTATACGTTTGTATGAATATATCGGGTTAAAATAAAAAGTTTTAAAATTACCCCAACGTTTTACAGCATTTTTCTTTTCCAAAAGAAACATAATAATGTCACTGAGACCCATGTTTTTGCCGGTGGAATAAATCGTATATTTTGCTTAGAAAATGTTCAACATTTAAAAGCAATATAAATCAAGTAAAATAAAATTAAAACGTTTTTTACCTTTTGCAAAAATTATGCACTTTAACAAATGAATGATACAGTAAAGCAGCGTTAATGTATAAAGGGTGTCCCCGTAATTTCAGCAATCAATAAATATTTTCATAATCTTTTATCAAAAATGTCGTCCATAAAGTATGCATATCAGGGTTGGGTGAGGCACATAATATTTAAACTAGAAATAAATAAAAGTGCTATCAAAATCTGTTGTGTTTCTAATAACGAAGGTCGGATAAAAAACTTAATTAGTTCGATTGCCAGATGAAACTTGAAGACGTTCTTAATCTTTCAACTCCATTGGGTTATCTCAGGCAATCAAATAGGTTTTGATACTTTCACTTTTGAATTTTTTAAGCAGTAATTTGATAGATTTTGATAGTATTCGTTTTTTTTCGCTCTCAAAGATTATGTTGCAATCCATAATGAATTTTCATTTCTAATTTCCTTTTTAACAAAAATTCTAAAATTATATATTAAGATCAAGAACAATCTGAATTTCTTTATATTTTGTGCACATATCAAAAACTGTATGAACAAAATATTAAAACATTTCAAAATGTTAGTTAATATTTATATATAATAATATTAATCAATAAAGTATACAATAAAATATAATAATGCTTATAACAATAATATATAATAATGAATATAGTAATAATATAACAAAACGTATAACTTAATATACAGACATAAACATGCATTAAGATGAATGAAAGGATGTAGGAAGTTATAATTATCTGAGATAATGTACACATTAAAGAAACACATTTGTTTCAATTAGAGAAAAAATATCATTTAATATTCATTCTGAAACACTGTAATACAGAAACAGAAATTCAGGACACGCGTCTTTTTCGACAATCACTCATTCCTAAAATAGAAAAATCTATATATTTTACTTACTTTTTCTGTCCAAAAAAACTCCTTTTTATTGGTATTCTACTCAAGTATTTTTTTAACATATATTTCTTAATGGTATCCGAACTTATCTTTCTGTAGTAAACGTAAAGTAATCTTTAACTAAAGTGGTTGCAATATGTTTTATAAATGTACAATTGAAAAATGATAGATTAGGTTCTTGTTTTATTATAAATTTAGTTTCAGTTGAGTAGATTTGTTTTATAGGTATTTTTAAGTATTTCCTCTGGTAGGGTATACTAGTACCTGGTAATATAATACGTGGTCCTGTTGGAATATTATGGCTCAATATTAAAAGGAGATATAGGGCCATGTTGTAACACAGAATATTAGGCGGCTTCAGATAAAAAGACATTTTATTAAGTGATATTGAGTATAGAAAACAGTATTCGTTGGCTAGAAACTATGATGGTTTCCCCATAGCAGGAATTGATTGGATTTGGCCTAGATTTATCTAGCGATGAAAATATGAAAAAAGACACGCATTTTTGACTGTCCCGAGATTTTAAAGGGAGGTTCTGAGAGGTAATGCTTGCAAGGATCTTCTTATCTTAATGAAACGTCATTCAATTGATAAAATTTAGAGATTTTGATTCGCTAAAAGGATATCGCCACTCTGACGGTGGGAAATTTTTGGGACTATCTTAATGCGTACTTCATCTACGAATTATTGTCCATTAACTTCAGAAAATAATCTTCTATCTGGCCTTATCAGGTTCATCTTGACTTTTTATGGCCCTTTGTGAGAGACCGACTTCTACATCTTAAACTTGATAAGAAACATATGTTTTAAGCTTATCAGTTAATATAGAAAGACTCTCATGAGAAATTCTATATTACATATATATATTACCTATAGGGCCACATTGTGGGCCCCCTATTAGGCCTATAACTTATTGAGTAGATAATTAATAATTACTGAGTATAATTGAGTCGATTTGTTCAACTGAAATAACTTTAAAATATTATATAACAGTAAATTGGTAAAATTTTAAATTTCAATTATCAAATCCTGACGTCATGTTCAATTTTCAAGGCCTGTCGTTAATTTGTTGCTGCACCTATTTTAACTACTTCCAATAGCTTTAATATGAAGGGCTTCATATGAAAATATGAATCTCTTTTTGAAAATATGAAGCCCTTTGAAAATATGAAGGGCTTTTATATGAATTGCTGCATGATGAAACGCCACATTTTCAAGTTGTTCAGGAGTAAGGTTGTATCAAAATGTGGAAAACCTTGTGGGGTTGACTGGCAAAAAAAAATGATATATTTAAAAAGGTTAATACTTTTTTTTATTAAAACTCTATAGTGCCTCTAATAATTTGGTCTAATTATTATAATATAATACCTGATATAATAAATATTCTATAATATATCGTCTAATTTATCCAACTGTCTAATTTATATAATATATCGTCTAATTTCACCAATTTATACACGAACGTAAACAAGTACAAACCAGTTTCAGTTGAGTAAAAACAATAAAGCTGTACAAAATCATCTGATAATTTAGATTTCACATAGAATCTTACATAGTGCGCCTAATAATTTGACCAGGGACTGTAGTTTATTTGCAATGCAATGAAAGCCATTGCTTTCTAGCTTTCATGTGAATTTCCGCATTTTATGCCATATCAAAATTGTCCTATCGGGAATTTTATGTCATATCAAAAATATGTATCTTAAATTGTGCACTAATGAAGCTTACTATAACCAATTTTTATAATATAATTAAATTTCAATGGTACCTACGGAATTATTGTTGATAGTTGACGAAATATTTTAACTCTAAATATTTAAAAAACGAATTTTCGTCCAAGGAAAAGGGTGTAATAATGAGTTATGAATGTTACTTTTTCATACAATGCTTTATAAATGCAAAATAATTTTATTCGCTCATTTTTTTAACTTTGTTTATTTTAAATTTAAAACATATTTTAGATTTTTTTTAGATTTTCATATTTAGAAGGCCTTTTAAAGAAATTGTGATCTCAGCGAAACTTCTGGTTTCATTCCTTAAAAGAAATCAGATAGAAAACAAAATACTGATTTCACGGATTATTTCGAATTACACTTAACATTAAAAAGGCAAAAATTACAATCAACTTTTTAAAGAATAGCAACTGTAAAATATTTTGTTAGAGAAATGTTGTTTATAGGAAAAAGTAGTCGAAATCAAATAAAAATGTATTAACTTTATTTTAATTGCATTAATCTGTATTATAAGAGAATGGAAATCAAGCAAATATTTAGTTCTAATTATACAATAAAAAAATTACCCATGGAAAGTAATTAAAAAACAAGTTTACTTGAAAATTTACTTTTGTTTAGGCAGCAGGGATACTTGTCGTCCTTTTTTCACTTATTCTCGCTTTTTTTTTTTTTAAGAAATAATTCTTTATAAGAACAAAGAGAATTTATTATTCGAATAAATAGGGTAATAAATCAACAGTGACCAAAATTTGAGAAACAGTAATTTAACAGGAACAAAAAACAGGAATTAAATTTTTTTTTAATTCAGATAAAACAAAATTTTATCCATAACGAAATTCCCATTTACTTAAATAATAAAAATTTTGCTAATAGATATCAACTTTACTGTCGATTTAATAACTTAATAAATAAAAATGAAGCGCATTAGTATTTATCAGGGTGCGTAGCGTTTTTAAAAAGTGCTTAAAGGTGCTTATTTTTTATTTTCGTTTTTTAAAAGCCCTTGAAGGTGCTTTTTTTTAGTCGAGGTTAGTAAAAAATGCTTAATTTTCTATCTTTTAAAAAGAGATTTTGCCGTGTCGATTGTCATTCTAAATTACAAGAAAAATGCAAGATTTTCGCAATTTTTTCAGCAATATTTATCAGAAACTAGTTATTTTATCAAGATTGTGTAAAGTTTTCGAATTTTATTAATATTATGTTTATAAATTGAGAACTTTAAACGATATGAAAAAAAAAATTTATTGCGGCACAGATCTTAATTATGCTTTTTTTTTTGGAAAGTGATTAAAAATATTTTTTGAGTGCTTGAAAAGTACTTAAAAGGTGCTTCGTTTTTGTTGAAAAATCTCGCTGCGCACCCTGTTTATTATTATTTCGCATTTAAGTGTTTTTCATCCAACAGCTTTATTGAAAAATATACACCTGGCTTAGTAATTTTCTGAAAATATATCTCTAAATTCAGCTGTATCAAGCAAATTTTTGAGCATATAAGCACACAGATTGTGACCATGGTTGATATATGATTTTCAATGGGCTAGATTCCTGAAAGCGCCGATCCATTTCGCGGCTATTTTGACGGCAATATTAAAAAAATTCCAAATTAAAATTAAAATTCGGAAAGTATTTGACCTACTTTTAAAGTTTATATTTTGCAGAGATATTTTAGAATTCCAACTGAAGATTTTTTACGAAATCTGTAGATTAATAAAGATTGTTTTTCCATGCGGTCCTAAACTTAGTATCTGAGCTTGTTGTAATTAAGTACCTAGAGACATTCTAAAAAGTGTAAAGACATGATATAGTCAGCCAGTATCATGTAAAAGATTTGATTTTTTTGCACAGGTTGTTAAATAAAATGACTTTTAAGGAGAAAACGTGATCTGCGAACAACTTCCTTCTACTGCTATAGTTCTTAAAGCTTTTATGCAGCTGACATGTTTGAAACTTATTCGCCACCTTCCAGTTCCTTATTAATTCGAATTCATTGTCATTTCCTTAGGTAGTTTATTTTTGAATATTAAAGAAAGAAAACGTAATTTTTTTGCTCAGCGTTTATTTTGAATAACTCATTATTGCAAGCTCAAAAAATTAAAAATTAATAAATCGTTTCTTTTACTATAAAATGGGATCAAATTATTCTTTATTTTTCAGGTTCATGAACGCCCGGGCTTCCGGAAACAAAGCATACATTCCTACAGACCTGGAACACATCGCAAATGTTTTAACACACGCAGTAAGTAAAATAAATTGGATATTTTTTCATTTTCATAGAAATCCTTTTAAAAATATCGTAGATTAACATTCAATTCTAGTTTATAGTAGATTCATCAATAGCTCGACAGCCGAAGGTGGGCCTTGGCTTTCTCAAAAAGTTTTTTCCAGGCTAACCTAAATTAAAATTAGTTAATAAAGCAATAGATTTTAAAAAACAACTTCAATTGCTCCTCATTTTTTTATTATTAATATTATTCAAAGCAAAATACAAAAACATATTCGTAGAGTCGTAGTTTTCAATACATTGATTTGGACAGAACGCTTGCCTCCACATTAGGTGGCCAGCGTTCG
Source organism: Parasteatoda tepidariorum (assembly GCF_043381705.1). NCBI lineage: Eukaryota > Metazoa > Arthropoda > Arachnida > Araneae > Theridiidae > Parasteatoda > Parasteatoda tepidariorum. The sequence continues at coordinate 21,618,097 of NC_092213.1, forward strand.
AATTTCAGCGATGGCTGGTCAATACGAATTCCGCACCCGGCTCAAAATAACGCTTCCGCCCTACTCTTAATTGTTTGAAAATGTATTTTTTATTTATCGATTCCAATATTTATTCTAGATATATTTTAGGGTACTTGAATAGTGTTTATTTTTGCACCCTTGTTTGCTTAAAATTATTAAATAATTTGCTTGAAAAATTGTTTTCATACTATATGATTTAATGCATTTATAGTATAATAATAAACGGGGCTTCCAACGTATATCCTTATCCTTGATACCGCTATCAACAAATTAGTGGAACAAGCTTAAATAATAATAGTTCAATTGTTTCTCGTTTTAGCTTTCAAGTGATAATATGTTTCGTTCAAACAGATTTAAATTCTGGAAATAATGAAATTATTGAGAAGGTTACTTGGAGCAATATCATTCTTATCCTCTTATGACGAAATATAGGAAACATTTATATTTATAGTTTCTGTAAAAAGTACGTTAACCCTCTAGCTGCGTTTTTTTTTTAAAATTGTAAATAGGTGTAATTTTTTTATCAAAAATTACGTATTTTTTATTACATATTTCAAATCAAATGAGGATTCTAAAAGTAGCACGGCTTTGAAATCTTTTTCCAAATTTCAATTTTTAGTATTTGCTGTTTAACAAAGTAAGGCACTTTCCTAATAGCAAATTATACTATAATAATATCTTGTGAATTGTGCTTAAGTTGAAAAATACTTTTAAAACAAGTTAATTTTTTTTAAAAAGGGCAGCTTTCTTAAAGTAAAAAAACAAAAGCAACCAGCTGTGGTTTTTGGACTAATACAGTTGCACTCATATGTATTGACTTTCCACAAATCTAACAAATAAGAAACAATAACTTAATTAAATAATTTATTTGTTCGTTCTTAGAGAAAAAGCACTAATACGATCAACCTAACGTTTTGCGCAGAGTAGTTTTACTACAGAAAATGTTCTTAAATTCTTATCAGCTAATTGGCATCAGCTAACATTGTTCAGAGACTAAAAAAAAATCTTGACAATTATTTAAAACGAGAGTTACTTTAAAGAAAAACTTTAAGTACCAATAAAAATTAAACAAAATAGATTAGTTTATTTTCGGAAAAAATCTAAGTGGCAGTATAAAGAGAGAGAAGGGAATATAATGAAATAATTGGTTGCATAGTTCTGCGAATTCCACGTGGACAGGTAATTAAAAATTTAATGTTGAAATTAATTTTTAGGACTATATACCAGATACGGAGATATTTTACGACGCTCAAAAATTTTGGCTACATATTCGACAGCTATTAATGTTCGGCATCTTTATAATCATTGTAGTGACTTATAAAACATCAACAATATTGCAGATAATCGTCGTTGATGTCACAAGAGTTGGGTTCAGAATGATATAAAAATACCTTTTACATAACTAGAATCTTCAGTTATATTTTAATTGTTTAGATATTAAAATATATAGAGAATAATTGATAAATTTATTATTCCTAATAAATGCATACTTATGCACATTACTGAAATTGAATCAATTGTGGAATGCATCAATTAAAAACTTAAATTAAAAAAAGCAGATGCATGACTACATTCAATCAAAAATATATTTTTATGAAACTTGACATTTATTAAATGTGATATTTTATACATATCTCATTACTAAATTAAGTACAACTTAGTAGACGACATAGAAAGAAATATCGCATTTTATAATTAAAAAGAAAAGAATACGATATAAAATAAAAACAACGAAAAATCATGAATAAAATTTACGGTAGGCTAGTGTAAGTCAAATTCCTTGAAGTTTACCAAATTTAGGCATTAATCGCTCCATTTAAATATTTTTTTTAAAACAATTACGTTACCAAATTATTTTTTTAAAAATAATTACTTTTATTTTTTTTAACTTCTTCTTGATAAAAACAATTGAAACTTCAGATTATACTAAAGAAAAATTCGTAGAAAAAAAATTTAGGGCTGATAATTCTTAATTTTTTCCATCCAGTATTAAATTAAATAATTATAATTAAAAATTATTTTTTTGCATGAAATTATCTTTGGGTAAACGATTTTCATGAATAGGTGAAATTTTTTTTTTTAAATTACGCTATTATTATGAAATTAACATTGAAAATGCCAAACTCTCAATTGCTCTCCGGACTAAACTATTAGAACCACAATTTCCAGATTGCGGCTACCCTCCCCCCCCCCGCCGTATTTCGAGGATCAGAAATCTGAAAATTATTCAGAGTAAGTGCCTTTTTGAGTCTGATTTTGTAACTTAATTAATTAGTTAGCAAAAATTAATTAACGTATTTGAATTCACCACCAGAAACCATTATGATCGACATTTAGTACGTGAAAATCCGATAATTAGAACGAAATTTATTCAGGGTGATATCTTTTTTATTTTGCGCACTAGTAGTTTTAAAACAGTGTCTAACTTTAACCAATTCTGATTACAAATTTCTACCAATTTTTATGCATAAAATTGATTATTATCACATAAAATAGTACCAATTTCAGCTTTAACGGAAAAATACAGGAGGCACAACTCAGATATTTATTTTTGGCTCTGTTACTTTTTCGTACAAATCATTCATTTCAGTGACATGTATTTTTTTTTCAGTTGAATAAGATAGGCAATACTCAATAAATATCTGACTCCAATTATCTATATTTAACTGACTATTTGAAATCCTGGCAGTTTTTGCGTTCGTTTACTTTTATACGTCAAGATGTCAAAAAAAGACCACTTTTTCGAACTAGGAATACACTAAAGATAGAAATAATGTTAATTATAGACCATTTAAAAGCTTCTTTCAGCCAGAAAAAATATCCAGACTAAATACTTTTAAGGAAAGTTTAATCATGAATCAAAATATCACTCGTCTCTTGCGTTTTATTCAAACAGAAAAATCATTGGAAAAGTTCCAAATTCGCCTTTTCTTCATCATTTAAAACTTCTTCCTAAGCACGCCACTACTTCCATTTCCTTCAAAGGAAAAGCCCGGAAGCTGATTCTTTGTTCACGGCTTTACTTACATCTAAAAAATCAGAATTAATATCTTCTCAGCATGACATAAAGAACGAAATATTGATGTCATGTAATAATCGTGTAGGAGAAAATTACCTGGACTTATCCGTCCTATATTTATTCTTTTATGGCAGGTCTCGAGAACATTTTCTTCATGGAATTTAAAAATAGGAGTTTTAGTTTTTACAGCCCCCACTCCCCCAATCATATAAGAAAATATTTACTTAAGATGTTATAAGTATGCGGTACACGTTTTAGCAACTGTTGACTTTAAAGATATCCGACTAGGTAAAACTCAGCACAAATTTCAAATTTTTTTTAATGCTATTATTCATATTTTTATTTTATAATTTTCGCTGAACAGCCGATCCAATTTTGAGTTTACGACTACCAATGTTCAACTCCGTAGCCTTGTAATTGTGAACCCAATCCAGAAGACAAGAGAACTCCTGGATCAAGCAATGGGAGAAATTTGCCTTCGTGAAGGACTATTTGAAGGAACTAACCCGCATTTGCCTTACATACTGAGGAAATCTATTAACACCTCTCACGGTTAGCCAGACGGCAAGCAGATTCAAACCCCTAATCTGACCATCACTGAGGATATTTCCGTAAACGGAACTGAAATTTTATTTTGTTTAGCTTTGAGTATTTGAACCATTATTTATATACATAAATTATATTTTTAAGACAAATAAAAAAAAATTTAATTTATTTTCGAATTATTAATTTTTGTTGTCGGAATATTCTTACATTTCAGAATATTCCTGCATTTTAAATGCATTTTCTGAAGAATATTGATTTTGAGAAAATTTCTCTAAGCCAATACACATTACAAAAAAGAAGTTTATTATAGAATTCTTTGAAATTTTGAACGTAAATTTTCTATAAAGTTAACGATGTTTTGAACTGAAAGCTAAGGTGTAAGTTTGAATTTGTTATTTTTATCAAGCATTAAGTAAGAATATTTAGAATTTTTCTTTCAATTTCGATCAAAAACGATGTATTTTGTTCTATTTCATTGTTGTTGTTTTTTTAGTTCCATACACAGATAATCAGATTATTGATTTTGAAAAAAATTTATTTTGAAATTTATGCATTACAATTTGTTGTTAACTATTAGAATGACATGAAAAATTTAATAGTTTTTAAGTTCAAATTCGTCCTTATTTTTAAAAGTTTACTTTACTTTAAATTTGTAATTTTAGGATCCCGTTCTTAAACATAAAATTAAAATGTTAATTGGGCCATTTTTTAAAATAAAAATAATAATTATAATAAGCTGTGACGGACCCAGTCAGATACCTCTGAAGAATTTCTACATTACTATTATTATTTTATCCTAATGAAACACAATTTTATCATAATTTATCATAATGGAACAATTTTACCTAAGTAGAGAAAGTAAAAAGGTTGGAAATGAAAAAATATTGATTTATTATAGCTGCAATACATAATTAATTTCTAAACTACTTTTTAAGTTACGACATAGTATTTACTTCAGATTTAAGGTATAATTTTCAAAAAAGTTGTACTGTAGTAATGAAGCATTTTTCTCACATAACAAAGTTGAATTTAATCTATTAACATTTGCATTAAGCAGAAATCAATTATATAACAGGTGGGCTAAAAAGTTCGTAGACTAACATAGAAAAAAAAATTTTCTTGATAAAATTTCATTTTATTATTCAATATAGTTCCCTTCGAGGGCAATACAACGATTATAGCGGTCATATAATTTTTCGATACCATTTTTGTAGTACGATTTGTCTTTAGCCTCAAAATAGGGCTTAGTTTCGGTGACTACTTCTTCATCGGCGCTAAATTTCTTTCCAGCGAGCATTCTCTTGAGTTCTGAGAACAGGAAAAAGTCGCTGGGGACCAGATCTGGAGAATACCGTGGGTGCGGAAGCAACTCGAAGACCAATTTATATAATTTTGCCCTCGCTTTCATTGACTTGTGACATGGTGTATTGTCTTGATGAAACAGCACTCTCTTCTTCTTCAAATGGGGCCGTTTTTCTGCGATTTCGTAGTTCAAACGCTCCAATAACGCTATATAATAGTCAATGTTGATGGTTGTTCTTTTTTCAAGATAGTCAATGAATATTAAACCATGAGCATTCTAAAATACTGACGCCATAACTTTGCCTGCTGACTTTTGCATCTTTCCAAGCTTTGGAGTAGGTTCATCTCGTGCAGTTCACTCGCTGACGGTCGATTGGATTCCGTTGTGAAATTATGGAGCCATGCTTCACCCATTGTCATATATCGCCACATAAATTCAGATTTATTACGATTAAACAGCTTCAAACACAGCTCAGAATCATCGATTCGTTGTTGTTTTTGGTCAATTGTGAGCTCGTGCGGCACCCACTTTACCTAGAGCTTTTTCATACCCAAATATTCATTCACGATATGTCTAACACTTTCCTTTGATATCTTTAGAGTCTCAGATATTTTGATCAACTTCACTTTACGGTAATCTAAAATTATTTTACGGACTTTTTTGATACTTTCGTCGCTAACAGCCTCTTTGAGGCGTCCACGGTGCGCATCTTCGTCAGTGTTCATTTCGATTCGTTTAAACTTAGCAAACCACTTCTTAACGGTTGATTTTCCTGGTACAGAGTTCGAATAAAGTTTCTCAAGCCAAGCCTTGGCTTCAAGAGCATTTTTTTCGCTAGAAAGCAATGCTTTATAAACACGCGAAATTCCTTTTTATCCATTGTTTTTAAACTAACAAAAGTTGCTTTACTAGAAATACTATATCTCACAAACTGTTAGTCCGACAGCTGTCAAATTTATACACGTGCCTTTCGAAGGTTAAAACTAACTAAAAATCATATGTTTTTAATAATAGTAGCCCCATCTATGTGTCAGTCTACGAACTTTTCAGCCCAATTGTTACGAACTTATTTACCTAACGATAGGAGAAAGGTAAAAACATTAGCACATCATCGATTTCTAAACTTTTTGAGTTACATCGTACGGTAGATATTAAATGATGATTTATCTCTTTATTGATTAGTGTACATTATTTCTGTAAGAAATATTATGAAATAGTGAAAGTGATTCCTACACTGTTAGAAATTTCTCGGTAAAAATAGTCAAATAACAATTCATTTAATTGTTAGTTTACCATAATCAAACAAAACAGTCAAATAACGATAAATAAGATGGTAATTAAACTGTTAACTATGATAAAAAATAATTATTAACTATTTTGACCAAATACGGTTAAGCAACCAGAATTTTATGAACCCCTTAATGAAGCCGCTTAGTTTATTGCAACTGCGTACATCTTAAAACCGAGAGGGATAATCTGTCAATCTCATGACCGACAGAACTTGGGTTCGAGTCCCAGGGTTGACAACACAATATTTCCCCCATTCCATTCAACAAATGAAGAATTTCCAGTGTCCTGCATTCCTTAATTTGTGCCCTACACTCTACAATGCCTATTATCTAATGAAATGCCTAGCAGGAAAAAAAAAGCCAGTTAAATACCTTTTTTGCGATTTTTTTTTAAAAAAAATGCCAATTCTAAATGGTTTAGAAACCATATAGTTTTGCATTCATGGTTTTATAACTATACTAGCTCGAAACGGTTTCAAAACCGTAAAGGTAGAAAATTTTCTTTACCGTAAACTTTACGGTTAATTGGATGGACAGACTGCTGCCGGGGATTTTACCATAATTTTAGAATGAAAATTCTTACAGTGCATGCGAGCAACTGGAAAAAAATTAGTTATTAAGTCCAGTTGCAATCTTCTAACGGTGGGAGAAATATAAAAACATTAGCAATATGCAATTGATTTCCAAACTTTTAAATTATTTTACGGTAGAATTTTTGTATACTTCCAGGAAAAATTGTATAGTACATATTTTTATAATTTATAACCATCGTTGAACAGCGGACCCAATTTTTGGGTTTATGGCTGCTAATGTTCAACTGCGTATCCTTGTAATTTTGAATCCGATCCAGAAGACGAGGAAAGTCCTGGATCAAGTATTAGGAGAAACTTGCCTTCGTGGAGGAATTTTTTTTCTTTTTTTTATGGAACTAACCCGAATTTGCGCTACATGGAGAGGAAGACCACGAGAACCTTCCACGGTAAGCCTGGCATCAAGGGGACTCTAACCCATGATCCGACTAAACACTGTGGTCGGTGCAAGCCGGATGCGGAATTCGTATCGATCAGCCAGCCATCGTTGGGATTCGAACCCGGTTCAGCTCAATGGAAGACGAACGCTCCATCATCTGAGCCGTCCCGCAGTGACGTTAAGACACGGTTCCCAACAGATTACCGAAGTCAAGCATCACTGGCTGCTGTCAGTGTGCGGGTGGGTGACCACTTGGATCAGTCTTCGTAGGGACCGAGGATATGCGGTATTGGTCCTCGTTAAACTGTTCTACCGTAAAGTGCTCGACTTCGCGTGCAGATCGTCGAGCTACCGAAGCGGGGGTGCCATCCCCTCTGCAGAGGAAATAAATTGTGATGGCATGTCATCGGATCATTCTCAGAGTTGTTTTCCGTCGCCAATAGCCCAATGTGCAGCTCTAATACGACGTAAATGAACTACAACTACTACCATCACCTGAGCCCTCGCTGCTCTGGTAATGATTAATTTTTTTAATCGATTCGTGTATTTCATTTCAATAAGAAAAATTATAATATCGTGAATATGATTCCATACCGTGATCGTATCATATACAGCGGCCTTTAAAATGTATCATCATAAAAATAAATATAAAATGTTAGTAAACTTTTAAAATAATTATTTTTTATTACCCTGTACTACTAATAATACACTCAAAAAAAAAAAAAAAACAATTGGATGCTATTTTCAATATTTAACTGTTCCATAAAATTCCAGCTTTCAGTCATTCCAAGTGTGATGGGCCTTTTCCTTCTACTTAAACAATCCAATGACAGATATCAATTTATCTCTGGTTTTGTCTATGGCGGCGCTCTGGTAGCTCTATTCCTCGTCTCAACTATCTTCCATTGTGTCTTCTACATTAGAAAATTCAGGTAGATAAATAAAGCTTACATTATTTTTGAAATGAATTGCCACTCTTTGTCTTTATTACTTTTTCTCTTTTCCCCTCAGGACTTTGAAAGAAATTTTTCACCTATGTGACCGTGCCATTATTTATGTCTTCATTGCCGCATCCTACACTCCATGGTATGTATAATTTTTCATATAAGTTTTGTACAAAAAAAGGAAAATCCGTCTCACAGTATCTGGTTAAAATTTTTACCAAGCGCTGCAATTTATTCTAACTGATTATACGATGCATGCAATTATCAGCTATCTTTTTTCTTTCGTTCTTTTTTTTTATACAGAGTTAGTACGTATAAGAGTTCAAAAGCTTTTCGAAATTTGCCGAAATTTCGAATATGAAGAATTTAATATTTAATGAGACTTAACACTTGGAAAAGAAACATATTTTATGCGAATAATCTTCCTCTTAGCGTTGAAATTTATTTCACTTGAAATCTTATTTTCAAAAGATATACCTGAAACAACCTTCGGATGCATACATGAAACATTTTTATCAATTGTTTGTATTCTTGAATTTTTGTGTGCCTTATAAAAATAAATATATATACTGAAAGATGCAGAGAAAATTTTTGGACTCAAACTATAGAGAAAATAAAGCTAATGAAAAGAGAAGAAGAAAAATTATTAAAATAAAATATTTTTCTAAAAAAATATTAAAAATCAGGAAAACAAAATTGTAAAAAGATATATATATAAATGGGGCCGTTTTNATATATATATATATATATATATATATATATATATATATATATATATATATATATATATATATATATATATATATATATATATATATATATAGACACATATATATATATATATATATATATATATATATATATATATATATAGCTGCCAACACGGATAGGGAAAAATCCAGTAGATTTCACGAAATAATATGAATCTCATGATAATTATTGCAGAATGTACTAAATATTTTACTCATAGGGGAATTTCTCTAGTTATCAAAATAGAAAAACTGCAATATTTTCAAGTTATAATGGACATTAAATGAACTTGAAATGTTATGTATTATGTTTACTCATAATTTTGAATATTAATAGGCATTTAATTCAAAGACAGCTGAAATATTTTTTTTTATTGATTTGAGAAAGGAGTTCTGAATAAAAGTGAACTGAACATTTTAGAACAAAAAACAGTTTTAAACTAATTTTTATAAATGAGGCTAGCTTTATTACATATAATACTTATTTTAATATTCAAGCAAGCAATAATCTGGTCAAAAATTCTATTTCCATAGAAATTTTTCAGAAAACTTACTCAATTTTGACGATTGCTGAAAGAGATTGACAACCTGACGTTACAGTTAGAGTGCACTAAAGTCGATGCTATCAATGATTTAATTTTAGAGTTTAAAGTTAAACATCTGATACAAACGAAATTCTCATTTTCTTAAAGTTGTTGTTGTTAATTTACGTCGCACTAGAGCTGCACAATGGGCTATTGGCGCCGGTCTGGGAAACATCCCTGAGGAAGATCCGAAGACATGCCATCACAATTTTGATCATCTGCAGATGGGATGGCACCCCCGCTTCGGTAGCCCGACGACCTGCACGCGAAGTCGAGCACTTTACAGTAGAACAGTTTAACGAGGCACCCTCGGTCCACACACCCTCGGTCCCCACGCAGACTGATCCAAATGGTCACCCACTCGCACACTGACCGTAGCCAGTGATGCTTGACTTCGGTGCTCTGCTGGGAACCGTGTCGTAACGATCAGTCCACTGCGGGACTAGTTTTTTTTAAAATAAACTAATTTTAATTAATTTTAATTGTAATTAAAAGTAAACTAATTTTAATGATATAAAATTAAATGCAAACTTAAACAAAAAACACAATTGTTTATTCATTTAAAATAGTTACATCATTCATAATTGGTTTAAATTCTTTGCGCAAGAGCCACAAAAGACTATACCACGCTCAACATTTGGTCAAAATTATAAATCTGTTTTAAAAGCTTTGGAAGTATTCAATCTCTTTAAGATATTCAACAAGGTTCCTATGTGGATTGTCTCCAATTAAAGTCGATAATTCAGGATATTCAGTTAAAATATCGTCGTCTTTTAGTTTTAAAATTAGAACACTGGATTAAGATATGGGGTGAAAGAGAGGTGGAAAAGCTGGTAGTAAAACCATTTCAGTTTTCACTTATTTTCGGGTAAATCTATTCTCTTTTTTAAACTGCCCAACAATAACTACTTTATTACAAGAAAGAAGCAGTTTTACGTATCTCTGCTATAATTGTAGATAAAATCCCTGTAGTTTCAGAAATGTAATGTTTCTCAAAAAAAATGCTAGAATGAGATGCCTTTCTTATCAGTTTTTGCTCATTTCCGCCTTGGTATAGATAAGCTTTCAACCCTGGGTTAAGATGCGTTTCATAGTTAATGGTTTTCTGCAACTGGGGAAAACAGGTGATGGTTTGTTCAGTAAGATGCGTCTATATGTTAGTCTTGTATGACCTTTACGTAATTTGTTTATTAGTACTTCAATTTTTCTGGAGCAATTAAAAGGGGATAGTAGGAGTTTTATTTCACGTAGTTTATTATTTATTTCTGTGTTCCATTCTGTCTGTCAATTGTCCCTGCAGTGGACTGATCGTTAAGACACGGTTCCCAGCAGATCACCGAAGTCAAGCATCACTGGTTGCGGTCAGTGTGCGGGTGGGTGACCACTTGGATCAGTCTGCGTAGGGACCGAGGGTGTGTGATATTGGTCCTCGTTAAACTGTGCTACCGTAAAGTGCTCGATTTCGCGTGCAGGTCGTCGGGCTACCGAAGCGGGGGTGCCATCCCCTCCGCAGAGGATCAAAATTGTGATAGCATGTCTTCGGTTCATCCTCCGGGATGTTTCCCAGACCGTCGCCAATAGCCCATTGTGCAGCTCTAGTGCGACGTAAATTAACAACAACAACAACAACTGTCTGTCAATTAGAATTTAAAGCCTTTATTATTTCGGTTTGAACATCATGTCTTAAAATTGACCCGTTAGAAAGATTGTGTGAGGATTTTGCTGCATAATCGGAAAATTCATTTTCCGGGATTCCTACGAGTCCAGGGATCCTGGAGAATAAAATTTTAAAGCCATCATTATTTAGATCAATTTTAAATTGCGAATTATAATTGAATGTAGATCTATAGTTGGATTTTGCATAGCGTATAAACAACTCTTAGTATCTGAATAAATTGTCCAATTTTTATGTTTCTGAGTGGAAATATATTCCACAGCTAAAAAGAAGGCACGGCATTCAGAAGTAAAAACTGAGCTTGCAGGGTAAAGCTTCTCTGAAACAACCGCATCAGGAACAAAAGCAGATGCCACATGATCGTTCCTTTTGGAGCAATGGATAAATATGGGGTTAAAATTATCATATAAGGCACGATGGGCATAAAAAAATTTTTGATATACTACTGGTGAAGTACCTTGCTTTGATTGACTACCAAAGACATCAATGACATGAAGTGGAATAGTAAGCCAAGGTAGAAATGGAACAGATTATGAATTGAATTGAATGTAGGATTTAATGGCACAAGGTCCAGCGCCAAACACACGTTATAAAAACATATAAAAAGGTAGAATAGAGTGCAATTATAATATCCAACACTATATTTTTATAGTAAATGTTTTATGTGTATGATTTTAATTTATGAGTACAAATATATTAATCTTTACTTTAATTTAAGACTGCTGATAACTTTTAACCATAATTAATTTATCATGTTCAATATTTTAACATAAGTAGAAAATTAATTATTAATTCAATAATAGGCTCATGCTGAAAGATACAGAGCATAATTTTTGGACTCAAAATATCAGTTGGATTGTATGGACAATGGCTATACTTGGAATTGTCTATCAATACTATTTTCACGAAAGGTAAATAAAAAATTTGAATTTTTTTGTATCTCTTTGAAATTATAAATTTCTGAAAAAAATTTTTTACACTAAGTACCTTAATGCCTTGATCCAGTAGTATCTTTTTTTTTCTTCAATCAAAAGTATAATAATATTGCATAATAATGCTTCAATTTTGAGAATTCAGTAGAGAATTTTCTTTTCAGAAACCTTTATTATTCATATTATATGTATACCTGTTAACTCTTCCGGTTTTCCCGGAAGATTTTTTTTTTCATATTCAAAGTGCTAGCAAAATTGATGATATTTCACTAAACTTTTTGAATTATATTAATAATTATAAATGAGTTAGACCACCACTACATATGAATAATTACAACAAATATATACAAAGCATATTAGTCCTCACGATAGCGAATTTCAACCTGGTTAAAATATAAATATCTTTTTGAGTAAAACTGTTTTTCGGTAATTGTTTTACTACCACTTGGAAAATCCATTCTCGAAAAGAATGAATGTTGGCAGGTATGTATATGCATTTAAGATTTTCATTCATTACATTTTATTTATTTTCTTACCATTAAAATATTTTTGAGAACTTTTTCTGCTTCTTACGAAGAAATAACTAACCCTATCTCTGTACTTATTTCGCATAATTCACTGAATTTTATTATTTAAGCTTTACTTTATTACAGTAGCGTACATAGTTGCGCCATATTGTAGACTTACCATAAAAAATAAATTGCTATACTTTAGTAATTATATTCAAAGTTTAGTTAAAGAGTTATTAGTGTCAAATTATACCACATTTAATTTACCACAAATAACATTTATTATACCATATTTGTTAGTTAAATAGTTAAAGTAAACTAAAAAATATTTTATAAATAAAAAAAAAATTTTTTTTCACTCTTAATATTATTTTCCGAAGAGTGCGCCCTCCAACCTTGTGCGCTCCCCCACACCGCGGGGTGTTATTTATGCCACTGTTTTATTGATGTATGTTTACAACAATAAGAATATGCGCACAGATTATACACATTTTGAAAAAAAGTGCATTTTCTTGTACAACAACTCAAAAATGCTTAATATTTCTAGCATTAAATCACGTAAAACAAATAGTCAGAATCTACCTAATTTGTTTTTTAAAGTAAAGGAAAACCTGCTTCGATATCCTCTAGCTGCAAAATCAATTTTTAACTTTTCCTACTGCGCTAAACCAGCCTTTATTATTATTATTTTATAGTTTAAAAAAACTGGAAATATTTATTTTTTAATTAATGTCACAAAACATTGAAGCTGCTAAAATTAATACTGCAGGCAAGAGTCGTATCACTAGAATACAATTCAAGAGGAAAAATTGCAATAAATAAGGTGTTTACCCACTTTGTTATTGCAATTTTTCCTCTTTTCTGGTAATATGCTACTAAAAAACAGTTTTGTCTCTCAGATACACACTATAGCTTACTAAAGCGGTAAAGGAAAGTTACCTAACTGTACAGATCTTAATTTATAGCCTGAATAAACTTCTATATCAAAGAACATCAATTTCTTCAAAATCTAAAAGCTGTTTGATAAATAATAATTTTTCAGTATGCTTGTTTATATGAAATCATTAAATAAAGTTTTCCATAAAAAGTTACTTTAGTCATTAAGTTACTTTAGTTGTACAAAGTGTGCCGTCTTCCCAAATTTTGAGATAAAAAATAAAATTTTTCATTTGTTATAATTCATAAGTTAGATAGTGTTTCTTTTTATATGTTCAAATCTACAAAAAACTTGTAGTAAATATCAATTTTTCCCCTTAGGTACAAAACACTGGAAACACTATTTTATCTAGTCATTGGGATAACACCAGCATATGCAATGTTTTACATGGTAAGAAAAAACAATTCTTTAATACATCATTATTATTAAAACTCATGTTAAATTTTTGTCAATACATCATCACCCAATATTTTGAATATAAAAGGAAGAAGGTAATTTTAAAAAAACTGGTGATGATGACTATAAGTGATGATTTTATTACTCATGAATATATTAATTTATTATGCCAATTTGGATTTCAAAATTACATAGACAAACCAACTAGAGTAAATTCCTCATCAACTTGCATTGATCATGTCTTCGTAAAAACAAATAAATTTTCAATCAAATCCGGAATATTCATAAATGACATAAGCGATCACTATCCAACCTTTTGCAGTGTTCATTACGATGAGGTAAATAAAATTAAGGAAGCTGAAAATAAAATTTCAATCAACTATAATAAGCTCAATAATTATCTGTCAAATTACAAATTTAATTACAATCCTCAAGATTCTCTTGATCAACAATATCGAAGTTTTGTTTTCAAACTCAATAATTTAAAAAATAATTTTAAATATAAGCATAAATCAAACAAAAAAGCCAAAAATAACTGGATGACTAATAATATCTTGATTTTAATTCGAAGAAAGGAAAAACTATTCAAAAAAACTAGAAAATATCCATGGGATATTATTTACAAAACAGCATACAACACTATAGTTTCTGAGCTTAAGAACTTAATTAAAACAGCAAAATCAGAATATTTCAAAATCAAATTTTTAAATTGTGATTCAAATAAACAAAAATGGGATCTTGTAAATGGTATTATTGGTAATCAGAGCAAATCACTTACTTTACCTGATATTTTAAACGACTATGAATCTTCTGATCAATTCAATAAATCATTTGCAAATGCCTACAGTACCTCAAACCCAAATTTAAACAGTTTGCAAATATATATTTCACCAAGTTTAACCTCGTTTGTTTTCCTAGAATTGAATGATTGTGAAGTACTTCACTTAATAAATTCTCTTTCTAATAAAAACTCCTTTGACTATGACGGTATTAATGTAAAATTAATTAAACTATTTGCTCTCAATAATATAAATTTTATAACTAATTTCATCAATACCTCAATCAAGTCATCCATATTTCCAACTTCTTTAAAAAGAGCAACCATAACTCCTATTTTTAAAACCGGCGATAAAAACTGCCTATCAAACTATAGACCAATTTCAATATTACCTGTTTTTTCCAAAATCATTGAAAAAGCTCTAGCTGATAAAATGTACAATTATTTAAAACATACAAATTTTTTCTCTGTTAATCAACATGGATTTATTAAAGGCAAAAGTACAGAAAAAGCTCTTTTGGAATTTTCAAAATTTATTCATAATAGTATTGCTGAAAATAAGATAACAGTAGCTATATTTCTTGATATATCAAAAGCTTTCGATAATGTCAATCACAATCTTTTAATTAAAAAATTAGAATTTGCTGGTTTCAGAGGAATTATGTTAAATTGGTTTGTTTCATATCTTTCAAACAGAGAACATAGAGTTAAAATCCGAAGTAATTTTAGTAATTATATTTTTTCAAACCGTGGTGTTCCTCAAGGATCTATTCTAGGACCCTTATTGTTTATTATATTCATCAATGACTTTTGTCAACTCAAACTTTTTGGTAAGATAATAACGTATGCTGATGATTCCGTAATTTTGTATTCTTGCACTGATTTAAATCAACTAATTTTTCAAATTCAATCTGATTTACGCATAATTTCAAAATGGTTTACAATAAATGACTTAAATTTAAATCTAAATAAAACTAAATATATTTATTTCAGTTTAAGAAAATCAGAATTTAACTTAAATTTAAAATTTCACTCTCTCTCCTGCAAAAGTACTAATGAAAATTGTCAATGCTATATTCTACAATCTGTAAATAATATCAAATATTTAGGACTATATATCGATTCTAATTTAAAATGGAAAACACATATTAACAATTTAGTTAAAAAATTGCGTTTCGTTTTAGTTAAATTTTATCACCTTAAGAATAAAATTCATTTTAATTTTGTGAAAGCACTCTATTACTCCTGGTTTTATTCTTTAATTAATTATGGTGCGATAATATATGGCGGTGAATATAAAACTAATTTACTTCCCTTAATCTCAGTTCAGAATAAATGCTTCAAGATTATTAATTCTCTAAATATAAATAATTCAAGTGTAACTACTACCAATATATATACAAGAATTAACCTATTACCATTTCGCCATAATGTATTTTTTCGTATTTTACTCTATTTACACAACAATAAATTAATATGCAAATTAAAAACTAATGTGTCTGAAAGGAGACCAACTGAAATGTATGAGATTCCCTTCTTTACAAAAGAAATTTCACGAAAACAGTTTTTTTACTTAGCACCTAAATTATATAATAAATTACCATTTCAGTTGCAAAACATCAAAATATATTCTTCTTTTAAGCGTGCTTTATTTCAATTTGTGATGAACATTGACGATTTAGATCTCTATTTTTCACTTTAAAGGAAGCATTTGATTTTTTATACCAGTCTTGTGCCAATCCAAATGAATTTCTTATGTTACCTTTGTTATTTTTTTTATTTATTTATTTATTTTTTTATATATATAGTTTCATGCATTTTTTTTTTTTTTTTTATTATTACAGTGTTCAACAATATATGATGTCTTATGATGAGCAAAATAATTTATGATTGTAATATCCCCCCCTTTTTTTCTTTATTTTTTTTTTTAAATTTCTAATTTAGATTTATTGTATTACTTTTCTTTGTCACCTGGACAGGATTTTCCTCTTGACGACGAATATATATTCTTTGTATTTATGTGTTTTTGTTCTCAATAAAGTTATATTTGTTTGAAAAAAAAAAAAAATACGTTAAAAAAATGAACATTAAATCAATAAATTCCAGTAAGAATCAGCTGTTTAAAGTTTATTTAACTGTATATCTTCTTAAACCATGAAATTAATTAACTTTGAGAATGATGTAAAAAATAACTAAAAGTGTTGGTATTTTGAGAAAAATGCATTTTCTTGAATAGTAACTCAAAAATACTTGATATTTATAGTTTTAAGTCACATAAAGAAATGGTCAGACGTTATTACCCGGTATAAAATATAAAACTTTATGAGGGCATAATAAAAAATCATATCAGAATGTATGAAAATGATCTGACCTACTTTGACAAATATTTATAAATCGTTCTTGTTGCTCGTGGAAGTAACATTGGCACACATACCACCCAATCATGATTAAGCACCCATTCCCATGTTAAAGAGCTTAATCTTTTAATTCGTACTATGAATGCCACCTAATTTTGATCCCTGTCAGATGATGTGGACAGCACATGAGCTGGTCCTCCTCTCTCTCTCTAAACTTTCACTCTCAGCCACAACAGATTTAAAACGCATCTTGCTGCTTACAGATGTCTGTTACACAGTCTGTTGCAGAGATGATCACTTTACTGAGACCACCAGAACAACATTAGCGAGTGAAATTTTATTTATAAAAAGTGTTTCTTCACGTCTATTTATAATATTAATTCATATTTTACATAACTTCCTGCGCTTGTAGAAACAAAACTTCGCTTATATAATGTGCAAATAAAAACAGAACAACTTTTAATCTATCTAAGGATCAGATTTTGGTTCTGGTACAACTGATTTGGAGCATTGACCAAAAATAGGCTAATTAATTAGTGCAAAGAATATTTTACATTATATCAGATTTTATATGATAAATGTGTTTTTTTTGTCACCTTTATAATATAGCATGTAGCCTCAATCTGAAAAAATCTGGCCGTAATATCAATAGAGCAACCTTTAAAGTTAATTTCCATTTTTGCCTACTTCACTTATAAGTGGAAGTATTTAAGAGAATAAAAAAAAATTATGAACATTATTAAAAAAAAGTTATTAATTTATAACATTTAATATTGGCCAAAAATGCTTTTTCTCGCTGTCAGACAGAATTCTAAGGTAAACAAATTTTTATTTTAATTTTAATTTATTTAATTTTAAATGAATAAATACAAAATTTAGGAACAATCGGTCGAATACTTTTTAGGTAGAATCAACTGAATACTTTCTAAATTTCAAAAAAGTCTTTTTTTTAATGCTAGTTTCTCAACGACTATTCTTCAGGATAAAATCTAGTCTTAAAGACTCGCACTACACTTACAAAGAATTCAAAAAATATTACATGGTTGCTAAGTGTTTCGCTTTAATTAAAATTTGTTATTATTTTTCACACTTTTGCTTCCGTTAACACTTCTGAATATGTAAGGCTAAGAAAAAGAGCCTTGGCAATAAATAAAATCTTATTAATAGCCAATACATGGATTCCTTAACTTTCCTTGGCTATAACTATTTCAACGTATACATGACACTTGCTTTTTTAATTTCCGGCTGGACGGAGGTGCCCTGTGGGCTTAGCCCTGCAGCCACAAACTCCAAGCTATTTTCAAAATTTTTTATATTTAATAATTCATATGTAGATAAAAATGAAGATTTCTCTTTACTTTTGATCTCCACGCATTTTAAAAATAAAATATTTTGATTATTTATTATAATTTGATTCTCTTTAAAAATATAAAAAATGGATAATAAGTACCTACAATGATTTATCAAAATTTTTCAACTAGTGTAAATAATTTTTTTTATTAATATTTCTAATGGCAATGCAATACAAAGAAATGATTAAAACAACAAATTCAGAGTAGAACAGATGACATAAAAGAAATTGACCACCGCTTTCTCTTGCACGCCAATGCAGTGCCGTCTCAGAGTCGCCATGGAGTGGTGAGCAACGGTGGAGGTGGTCTCTATTCATAAACTTTGCCAAATTAGATAGGGGGCAGTTTAGATGGTGAAAAATCTCAATGCGATGGAGATGTTCTCCTAAACAGTCAAAAGAAGGAATTTTGCACCAGTTTCTTGACGTGGAGAATCGGTAATGGCCATAAGATCACCAACTCTCCACCACTTTGACTGCAAACGGTCAAGTAGTTGAACTTTAAATTTTTTTTCATAATCTGTTTAATATGCAGCTTTATAGAATGGTATAATATTTTTGAATATCTTGACTGAAGCAGTCTTGCGCCCTTCTTCGCTGGGAAACCAGCCTGCTCGTGAAAATCATCATCGTCAGGATAAATGTTCGACTAATATTGCCTTTCCTCCAACTACATCAAACTAGCAGTAATCATCAACTTCTTCAGCATGTCAAAATAAACTCCACCATACCCTGATTATTTGATACTCGATTAAATGACACTTTAAACAGTGCCATTTAATCGAGTATGACTGATTTTCCAACACCTTTTTTGTTCGTGAGCAAGAATCATACTAGTATCAAAAATGCTAAGTAAATGGCCCAACTAGAGTGTTTTCATTACAGTTGTAGATTGCATTTTTCTACCCTATACTGCTTGCGTGATAATCTCGTCTATCCGTCTCTCACGAGATAACCCGTTTTCCGAATCTATAGTGTTGCATTGCAGTTGTGCTAGAAATGGACAATCTGAACGGTAGTACACTGATGCCCAAAAGTTAAACATACTTCAATACATATGTCTAGTGTAAAAGTTTGATTAAATTTTAGAGACCAGAATACTACAACCTACGCCGAAGCAGAAGATCTTAATTAAATGTGTTGAATGGCTGTAAAAACAAGATGAAATTGATGTTACCACATTATTATTGTTTAGACGAATACGAAATCTCGCTTCGAAAATACAACATTTAAACAAAAAACAAAATTGAATAACTGAATTTTTTCATGATACATACTATTACATCTCTATTCATGATTAAAAAAAATTATAAAATTGTTCTTTTTTGAAGCTTTATTTTGGTCACTACTTATTTTTTATCAATTTTACTCATAGTTTAATGTTTATACACTTCAAAAAAAGTCACCTGATTACCCAATAATTTCGATTTTTCGAGATACCCCTGGTCTCAACATTGTCTGATAATCAGAGTTCTACTGTATATGAATTAAAACTTATTCAGAGTGATTTATTTTTAACCTGTAAAGAAACTGAAATTGCAGAATACTTTGATGTTCAAAATTATGAATACAGATAGAACACAAATTTTTCTACAATATTGAATTTCAGGCTATGTAAGGCTAGTTTGTTTTCTATGATGCATTTTATTATGTTACAATAAGAAATAATATTTTAAAAGAGTTTTTATTTTTCTCAAAGAAAAATAGGTGCTCATCAAAGGAACTTATTTTCCTCAGTTCAAGTTTAAAATTACGTCAAGAAAATATGAAAGAATAAGGGCAGCTTAATAGAATATGTTATTAAATGACAAAAAAAAGTTTTGCATTTTTTCTTTTAAAAAAATAGCAATACAGAACGAATAATTAAAACAAGCAGATTTTTAATTTGCTGCATGTACTTCATTATTATGTAAATTTTGTATATATTTATTTAAAATAATAATTTGGATAAAAATATTTTTAATAATATTATACATAGAAAGCTTTCAAATTCTACTTAAAATTTATAAGCTGATATAAATTTTAAAAAGATCAAACATGATCTTCAAATGTATAGAAATATTTTTCACGCATAAAATTTTTTAGATACTAAATTTTTATTACAAAACTAAACAAAATACATACTTTTATGTTTGATTTATTGGTACTTACTTTTACTGATTTTTCTTACATGCTCACTGATTGCATAACTTCTCTCAAAAACCAACATGGAAATAATCACTTTTTTTTCCCTTCCATTTTTAGCGTGAGCTAAGAGGCATGTGGGAACTCTGCATTGGTGGTCTAATCTATATAATAGGTGTGATTTTCTTTAAATGTGATGGACGAATTCCATGTGCACATGCTATATGGCATTTATTTGTGAACATAGGAGCAACTTTTCACTTCTATGCTGTTTATAAATATCTAATCGTGGCAGACCAAAAAAGTTGAAAAATGGAGAATCATTGTTTCAAATGTTTGAACAAAAAGCATTCACTCTAGGAACAAAGTTGCTTGCCAGATAGTGATTTGCATGAAAATGTTTATTGTGATAGCAATTTTTTCAAATATAATGTCTTTTTAGAAGTACTTCATTGTGAATTCTTCAATGAAAATGTGATAGCTCAATATTTTTTCTTTAAATTGCAATTATTAAAGGATAAGATTTCATATATTAGAATTAAGGGATTTTAAACATAAAATAATATACATCAAATTTTTTAAAAAAAACTAAATGTAACAGAACAAATAAACATAAAATTGAGGAGAAAAAAAGAAGCTAAATATGGTATCTTATTGAGTGAAACTTTTGTGAGAAAATAACAATAACATTTTGTTTGGCAAATAACAATTTGGTTGACACACCGAACTTAAACTATATCCTTTTTCACGAAATCAATACCATTTTATTAGCTACAAAAGGCAGCAATATTCTTTCATAGAAATAAAAAATTCATTTCTTTATATTTTATTCCAAACTATTGAAATAGGAAATGAATTTTTTCTATTTCTCAGCTAGATGAAAGTCCTGCACAAATGCTGGGTGGATGGCATGAGAGATATTCTTATGAAGAATAATAATTATTAACTGTTAACCCTTATTAACTACCTAATAATGACCTAACTAAGTACACAATTAGGTGGGTAGCTATTGGGAGTTAATAAGAAACCATTAAAAAACATCATTATTTACAGTAGCAAGTTCAAATGGTTATGTCTTGGATACTGTATGCAAAATCAATGTGATTTTCAATGAATGTGATTTATTGTATTAGCACTCTTACATAAATGTGATCAGGACTCTTTCTTTTAATAAAAGATCAAGTCAAATTTCAGGGTAAATTTTTGCGCAAATTGACAATTATATTTGTTTTAAAGAGATTTAAATTATCTATTACTTTAATTTTTTTTAAAAAATTAAGTGAAATGTTCAAATACCCTTTTTTTGTTTGGTAAGTTGTTTACCTTTTAGAAATCGGTAGGAACAGTATTTGGTTCGACCAAATGCTAAAATAAATTACACAACATAGAATTGTTAAAAGAAGAGTTCAAAATATAATATTATTAACATTTCTCTGTTGTATAATTTATTAGATATATTATATATAAAAGTATTTTTATTTTTGTCTTGAAACACTAAATTTTTGAAAAAATTATTTTAATAATTTGGAGGGCTTTATAACAATTTCCAGTTATGAATTTAATCAGTGTTAGCATATGTCTGCAATTAAACTTAAGAAATTTCCACAAAACTTCCAAATTAACCTGGAAAAGTCCTGATTTCAGCACTACTTGTCTTTCAATTATTTTTTTTTTACACCATAAGTGTAAAATTAGAGGTAATTACGATACCTCAAATTTCTGCATGTCAAAATGTGTATTTATTTTAATTGGATGTATGATAAAAAAAATATAACAAAAACAGTTTTGTAAATTGGATTTCTTCCAAAGGCAGAAGTGTGCCAAATTGTCTAGTCACGGTGCTTTACTTCAAATTCTATGGGATTTAAAAATTTATCATAGAAGTATTTATTGCAAACGTCATAATATTAATGTATTGTGAATAGAGTATATTTATTAGAGAGATTTTAATTAGGTGTAACAGGGTTAGAATTTTCACAGCATTTATTGTAAAATAATCAAATTGCAAAAATTATTTCATACAAACTTGTATAGTATAGGAAAAATACATCCATTCACTGCCATAAACAAAATTGTAATTAAATTTTAATGTTATTTACTTATTCCAGAAGATTTTACAGATTTTGACAAATTGTTCATGTTTTTAATAATGCAATGCAAATATTACTTGTTATTTTTAGTAGGAAATACATTTGCAAATGATTCTTAGAATTTCTTTTTTTATCTTATACAATTTAATTTGATTGATAAAAGTCATTAGAAAAATGTTACTGAATAAATTTCATTTCTCATACAATATTTCAAAAATTACTGGAAAATAAGAAACACTACTTAAACATCTTAAATATACTAGGATTTTTTTTTTCAAAAGCAAAAAGTCAAATAAAATTGGCTAGTTAACATTTAGTTAAAATAAAGTTTAATAACTGTTCACTCACCATTAATGAAATTGTATGTTGTTGCTAAAATAAGTTATGATAAATATATTATGATAAAATAAGTTATGATAAGTTGCTAAAATAAGTATGAAGTCTAAGCATAAATTGAGTTAAACTGTGATAGATTGAGTACATTTATTTAAGAAATTTATATAACTATTGGCATCAACTTATAGCAAGATGTGTGATGATTTTATAGTACTGTTGTTTACTCTAGTACAACAAAAGCAAATAAAAGTACAAAAGTGAAAACAATTTGTTTACTCTTAACTAATTATGACTATTGTTTAAATGTTTTTGATAAATATTTGCTATGCGAATTCTTATTCATCTAAAGTTATATACAAAACTTTAAAGAAATAAAAACAAACGCAAAAAGCTAAATATGGTAGAACTGCAATTATACAAAATGTAGTCATCTAGATAGTGAAAAATCAGAATATATTGAGCAGTCATTGAATTAATATATATAGGTATTCTTTGGATAATTTCATCACATTAAAACCATGTCTTGTTTCAATCTCGATAATTAGAATTTGTTTATATTTTTAACTTTAAAATTATAAAATGTTAAGAGTAAATAAATATAAATTTAAGTTGTATATATTTGTAGAATGTGAGAAGTTTATGTATACTTATTTGTGATATTTTAAATGTGTGCTTTACATTCACATTCCCTAAAATAAAAAAATTGTTTAAAAACAATTGTTGTCGTTTCTGGGCCTTTCGAAGTAAAAAATGAAAAACACATTTGCATTAGAATGAATATAGTTCAAGAGCACAAGAGTTGAAATGAGTTGAATGGCGTAAAACTCTGATGACATTGCCCACTCAAAATGAGAAGATTAAACAGTGTTATAAACTAAGTTTGTCATAAAAAGCTAAAAGACTTCTAGGGAGCTTCAGGGTGGAAAAACATCTCCATTTAGGATATTTCTAGATCGCCATACATCTAGAATATTGTGATATTTTACTAAGAATAACTTGACTAGCAAAAAAAGAATTGTTAACAAACAAATAGTTTTATATTACTTTTTTAAAAATAATAATTTAAAATAAATCATTTACTTAAATGCTGAATATTACTAATATCAAAACACGCTCTAATTGATCATTTTAGATAAATTATTCTACAATGAAAATTAAAAATTTGCTTTAATGCAAAAAATTACAATAGAAAAACATTCTGATTGGTCATTTTAAGTCTACAATTAAATTTTAAACAAGTAATTTACTTAAATATAAAATATTACCACAATACAAAAACACTTTGTTTGGCCATTTAAGATAAATTATTCTGTAACTATAACAAAGTATATTAATTAATATTTAAAGTATATTAATCATATTAATTAGTATAAATTATTCTGTAATTATAACAAAGTATATTAATTAATATTTTTTGTGAGATATTTACAAACAAATAAAACAAATTTCGTAAAAATTACAGTAAATAATAATTTTAAAAATACTAACTTATTATTTCATAAATGGCTTTCAAGAGAAAAAATAATAAATAATAAAAATAATTGCAAATATTTAAAATTAAATAAACAGTACAGCTAAGCACATTTTTAATACCAACAAAATTTCATACCTATTAGTTTACAGTCCAGGAAAAAAACTTCACTGGCAATTTTAATTTATTTCCCATATTGTTTAAAATTATTAAATAGAATTACAGTTCTGTCTAGTAGTTTTTTGGATGCCTCAGTTTTTAATCCAATACAAAAATATAAGAGCTCCAATTCTAGAGCAGCTTTACTTTTATGATTTTTAAATTATATAATATTATTTCTAAGTAGCAGCACAGTCAATTATCTAAAGATTAACGATTTAGGTTTGCTAATTAAAGATTGCTGGATATGAGCATCCAGATAGCAGCATATTTCTAGGAATGTTCTTTGCAAATAACCAGCTGACATTTTTTAAAACATTATTTATCAGAAAATCACTTTGACTCTCTCATGCAGAATTTTTATTAAACCTATATTTCATACTTTTTATATCATTTTAGGCCAAAATAAGAGAAAAATATTATATTTAGCATTTTATTAATTTATTCTTATGAAACACGGCATGAAACAATGGTGCCTTTTTCTGCATAAAAAATACATAAAAAGGACACCAGTGTGGCACCGGCCTCAAAGGGTTATTGCCTTTAATACAATATGAAAAGCTCATTAAACATAAAATAGTGCATTGTTAAATCCCACAATGAATTCTTGAATTATTACCTGTTATCTATTACTTATTAGCACAAAACTCATTTAAATTTATCAACTTAAAATTACCAGGAAAATATTAGATTCTAGAAGGAAAATAACAGAATTAAAAACAAAGTGTTAGTTAAAAAGCTAATTTAATACCAAAATGTTTTTACAGGTACATTATCTTCTTTCAGACCACATTCTTCCATAATTTCTTGTTCAAACGTCAATAACCTTGGTTTATATGTAATTTCTTCAACATCTTTTGCCTTTGTGTCTTTTGGTTGCTCTAAAATAGGAAGCCACGAGTAAGGCAAAATTCTAAATGTTGTAGAACGAAAATAACTAAGCGTTAAAAAAGTTAAAATGAAACATTAAGTTTTTCTAAGGCTGCATTGTGGGTAAAAAATTTGCTTTTCAAAATTCCTTAGTCAAGGTTACTTTAAGGTTATTTCAAGGATGTTGCAAAAAAAGACTAAAAACTAAACCGCAATTAATTGTAAGGTTTTCTGGTGAATGAAAAATAACTTTTAAACAATTGCTAAGCTGTTTTGAATGAAAAGTTATTTAACTAATACTTTACACAAATTTATTACTTAAGAAATATAAACAGAATTGCAGAAATAAACATTTATGTAAAAATAAACAAATATTACTGGATTTCTGCTAAAAAAAAATTCCTTTCCAGTCATACAATTCTCTGCATAAGCTCCACTATTTTTCATTCCTTAGTGATAATAAAAGTTGTTCTTCAGTTAATTTGATTTTATACAATTTCTGTCTTTAAATTTAGCAAAAAAAGTTAATTAATTATATAAAAATAATTTATATTTTAAAATTTTTTAAAAAAACAACAAAATAGACAGCAATGTCAATATTTTGTTATTATTGCTCCTAAAAATTGGAATTATGAAAAGCAAGTAGCATAATAATTAAAAAAAAAACTTTAAAAAGAATTATTTCATTTTAATATGAAATAATAAAATTTGTTAAATGGAACAATACCAAATAATATGCTTATGTCGGCGATATGCTAATGCAGTATAAAAAAGAAAAATAATAAAACTTGGTAAAAACAATATAAAAATAACTGAAAAAATCCCCATTACAAATTTTAACCTTATTTTGAAGATGATAATGATAGATGATTTAATTTAACATGCAAAATTATTCACATAAGTTTCATTATTCTAATGGCAAAATTATTAAATATTTGGATATCAAAAAATGTCATATAAATAGTGGCATACCAGAATAATACTTTTTGTTCTTATAATCATAAGTTTCTTCAGCTTCATCTGGTATAGGTATAATTCTGCCAGTTCTTACAGAGACCCTCACTTCTTCTCCTTCATCAGTATAACGCCAAACAACTTTAGTGGGTTTGCTGATGGAAAGAATAAACATTATCAATAATCTTCATTTTTAAAAGAAGAGAAAGAAAATGTTTTCTTCTAAAAGTGAAATTAAAAAAAGTTTAAAATCTGATTTTACATTTTTTATCTTTCTTTTATAAAGTATTAAATTATGCTATTCTTAATAAATTCTGGAAGTATTCAGTTACGCTATTCTTAATAAATTCTGAAAGTATTCAGTTAGGCTATTTGTAATAAATTCTGAAAGTATTCAGTTAGGCTATTCTTAATAAATTCTGGAAGTATTCTATAATGCTATTCTTAACAAATTCTGAAAGAATTCAGTTATGCTATTTTAAATAAATTCTGAAAGTAGTCAGTTACGCTATTCTAAATAAATTCCGGAAGTATTCAGTTACACCATCCTTAATAAAATCAGGAAGTATTCTGTAACGATATTCTTAACAAATTCTGGAAGTATTCAGTTACGCTTTTCTTAAGAAATTCTGGATACAAAAACAAAAAAAAACATAACAAATTCAACAAAAATTAGAATTTTCAATACTAATGTTCAGTCTGTACTTTTATATGGAACTGAGACATGGCACTGAAATGAAAATAACATGAAAACACTTCAAGTACTTATTAACGTCTTGTGTATCAAGTGATTCCCTAAAATTTGTAAAGCAAAATTCGTCAGAAAAGCAAAACAGAGAAACCAATTGATCTGGGAATTAAAAAACATATATGAAAATGGATTGGTCATGTTCTACGTAAACCTGAAAAATTTAAAGTAAAACAGGTTTTTGATTGGAACCCTCAGGGCAATAGAAAAAGAGGAAGACCTAAAAATTCTTGGCACAGGACGTTGAAAACAATAAGACACAATGAGAGGCAAAATATCTGGCCACAATTAGATTGGCATGGAAAGCTATGATAGAGCCCTATGCTTCAATTCGGATTAAAAAAGAATATGAATGCATGTATTTATAAAGTATGAGTTCAAATCAAAATTAATACCAAAACAGTGAGTATATAAAAGATCTTAATTCAGAACAGAATTAAAAAGTTTATTTTAAGTCAGTTTTTTTTTTTTAATTCATCAAATCAATTAAGAAGTGTTGATCATAAAATATTCAAGCATCCAATTTCTGATTGAATAAAATCAGGAAGTATAAAAACTAATTTAACATATTAATATAAGCTACTACCATATATTAACAGCATCACTATAGTTTTTGTTTGGCAGGTAGATACTTTATTTATGTTGCACTAGAATTGCACAATGGGCTATTGGCCACGGTCTGGAAAACATCCCTGAAGATGATCCGAACACATGCCATCACAATTTTGATCCTCAGCAGAGGGAAGAGCTTCCCAGCTTTGGTAGTCCGACGACTTGCATGTGAAGGCAAGCACTTTACAGTAGAACAGTTTTACGAAGACCACAACTGAATACCCTCCTTTTCAATCCAAGTTGATCAAAGTGGTCACGCACCTGCTCATCGACCACAACCAGTGATGCTTGACTTCATTGTTCAAATGGCAACAGAGTCTTTACAATCACTGTGGAACAGTTTTTGTTTGGATCCAAAAGCTTTTTTAACAAACTTATAACGCATTTATAACAATAAAATGAGAAATATTACAATTAAATCTTTTAAATTATTTTATCTGTATATATTTTGGATATCAAAGTCTTACATCTAATAATATAGATTGTAGTATTTTGTTTTAAAAAAAGCAATATACACATCCATTTAATTTTTTCCAGGCCAGTTTTAACCATGGTTTTTTTACTCTGATATAAATTTGTCAACCCTGGAAAATTAAATGATCTTTTAAACCCATCAAGACAGTGATCACATATACACTGTTAGATAAATAAATGCTAAAAGGGCTTTTCTATTTTAATTAAATAACATAAAAATAAAAGGTATAAGGTTCGATCTTCGTCAGTCATCGAAGATAACGATCTCATGCACTCAACTTGCGTAGGTGATGTCATGGTCTGCAGGGGATCAGCCAGTTTCTTTTCATTTGCTGTTGGTCGTTCTTGCGTGGACGTCATCCGTTATCTGTTTAAAGAGTATTTAAGCTTATGTTGAAGCAGATTATTTTGTATTCATTCTTTTCGTTAGTCACTCTGTTTGTGACAGTTTGTCTACCAATGTTTTTAAATAAATTTATTGCTTTACAAACTTCGTTTTCTTATTTGTTTCATTGACAAACAAATATAATATTCTGCAACAATCTCGGATGACATACACGATCACGCAATTCTGCCTTTGTGGCATGCCAGGGTTCCCACTCTATGATGAGATTGAAATTCAAGGACTTTCCAGGACTTTTCAAGGACCTCAACAAAATTTTCAAGGACCTTAATCTAAGACCAATTTTAAAAATTATTCTCTTCTATTTTACTAGAAGCAACAATGCTTGTTGTGGCAATAATTAATTTCAAATATAATACCTAAATGCTTTGCCTATATAGAGAGAAGAGAGTATATGTATTATGGACTAAAATTTATATTTTTTTAAAAACAACCCTACTGGTTTTACATATTAATTCACAAAATCATTTTCAGCACAATCTATAACTAATGGTAATGAGGTGTTAATGGTGAAATCCTTTAATCC
>NC_092213.1:21648464-21658317 GCF_043381705.1 Parasteatoda tepidariorum
ATACATGCAAAAAAAAATTCAAGGACTTTCAAGGACTCTCAAGGACCGTGGGAACCCTGCATGCAACATATATGAAACAAGCTTTTCAGACTCTAGCAGCCAAAGATCTCATGAATATGATCTTCATTTGGTACTAAGTATATACTTTAAGTATACTCTTAAGTATAGATATCTTAAGTATGTATACTCTTGGAATGAGCAGACTGTGGAAGTGCTTCTTTTTCAGTCCACCACTCGAGGAAAACTTAATATAACAGATACGAAAGGGTAATCAAACGAAATTAAAAATGTGAAAGATTACTTGTCAAATAAGAAGGACTACTAGGCTACCTCAAGATCGTGGAGCTGATATTTGCGGGGGGAAAAGAATGTGTATTAATATGGTGATTTCATCAGTGATCGTAAAATCTAAAAATTCTTACAAGCTCTGCTAGGCATGTCAGTTAACAAAATGATACTTGAAAGTAGTTTCTGCATGCCTAATATCTTTTTTCAAATGTATATGAAACTATTCCAATGAATGTGAAACTGAATAACTTTTAAAGAAACTTATTTTTGCATATTCCTTTTCACTGCCCAGAAAGATAAAGCAGCAAAAGAACTAATTTTATATATGTATGTAAAGAAACTGCTGTCACTAAATTTCTTTAAAGATTTGAAACATATGTTAAAATTATTAAAGGGATATCACTCTTGTTTTCTATTTAAACTTTTACATTAATATTTATTTATGAGCAGAAATTGGGGTAAACATTTATTTAATAAAAAGAAGCAAGATTATAGGAATTTTAAAAAAAAGCCTCATTTTATAAATCTTCATTTATAATAAATTTAAGGTGCACCTAGTCAATATTTTAGTTATTTATGATTAAATATTTATGTGCAAGGCAAGGGTAAAAGATATATGCCAAATTCACACTTTGGCATGCCTCAGAAGAGCTAGGTAATATAATTTTGAAGTTCCGGATTTTGTGGTGAAGAGACAATTCGAAACTATTACAGGTTTACTCTATCCAGGTTTTTTTTTAAATAAATATGGAAAAATAATTTTTAAGCATTATGCTTGATTCTCAAATATTTAAGGCATAAATACTCATAAAATATTTTTTGATAAATATAAATATTTATTTCATGTGCCACATGCAGGATAAAATAAGGGAATCACCCAATATTGATAAAATTCATCCACAAAAAGGCTTAAATATGTTACATCTTACTTATCAGAAGGATCCAGAAGAGCAACTTCTGTGGTAACTAGTAAAGGCTTTTCTTCTTTTACCATAGATTTTGGTATACCTCTGAAGCCACCCATATATTTATATTCCTAAAAATAAGTTCTTTAAAATGGTTGTGTGGAAAAAACAGAAAATACAATATTTAATCTGAGAAATAAAACTATCACTCTGGGGTGTTATTCATCCATTACCTTTCCAAGGGGAAATAAATGATTTCAGAAATTTTTAGAAAAGCAAAAGCAATCTCATAAACAGCTTTTTACACTATAAAAGAATTACAATTATCTATACATGATCGGTCAACATTGTCTTGACTTGCACACACATGAACATGAGTGTAACACATGAGTTTTCTTGCCCCTTTTTTTAACATACAACATAATTTCTGGAGGAGACTTTTGGTAATTTTAAAGGAAACTTTAAAATTATTAATTAAAAGAAACCTTTCTTCAATCAAAGGAAACTTTTAAAAAATTTGAGTGAATATGAATTACGATGAGTGATTTGCGTGGAACACAACAAGTGGACACAAGTTAACACAAACAGTGTTCATAGCAGCCAACATGGATAGGAAAAAATCCAGTAGATTGTACTAAATATTTTACACATAGGTTATTTTAGTGATTTTTATAGTCAGCAAAATAGAAAGACTGCAATTTTTTCCTGTTATGATTGACATTAAACATGCTTGAAATGTTATGTATTATTTTTAATCATATTTTTGAATATTAATAGACATTTAATTCATCAAAGGATATTAAAAGATGTTTTTAATTGATTTAAAAAGAGATCTCTGAATAAAAATAAACTGAACATTTTAGAACAAAAAAAGTTTTGAACTGATTTCTATAAATGAGGCTCGCTTTATTATATATTAGCAATACTTATTTAAGTAAGCAAGCAATAATCTGCATAAAAATTGCATTTTAATTTATTTTTTTTAAAGAAACATTCATTTTTAAGGAATTGTGGAATTTTCTAAAATGCACAAAAACCAGAAGAATTTTAATTAAACCAGTAGATTAGGAGAAACTGAAAAAATCCATTAGTCTATTGGAAAATCCAGTAGAGTTGGCAGCTATGAGTGTTGCATGATGATCATGAATTTATGAACCAAAATATTCAATAACTAAATCAATTGAAAATTGCAATTTGCAAATTTTTTACCATAACTCCAGGTAAAAAATTCATAAAATTCTTTTGACCCTTGTCCTGAATTTCATACAATAGCATAAAGATGTGCAAACATATGTTCCAAAAATGTTTAGACCACATTTACTACTTATTGAAGAATGTAAACTGTTTCCTTTTCCCCTAAATTAAAACTAAGAATTTTCCTACTTAAAAGAGAGAAAAAATATCATATAACTCTGATGTTAGTTTAAAAAAAAAAAATTAGACAGCATAGTCATTAAAGCAGCTTTATAAAATTTCTTGAACTTTACAAAACACAGTAAAAATAACTTCCATAAAAAAGATATATAATGACATCATTAGAAATAATTAGCAGTTTAGAAAATATTGCAAATGTACATAATTGTGAAGGAAAAATAAGTCAATGCAATATTTTACCAACTTATCTTCAAATATTTCAGCACTTTAATCTTAAGTTATTAAAATTGGAAACAGCTCTTATAGTTTTAAAATTATTGTCTACCATTAAAAAAATACAAATTGAAACTACATAAACAAATTGTAGAAAAGCCTTTAAATTAATATCCCATTTACTAAATGTATTTAAAAAAAAAAAAAAAAAAAAAAAAAAAAAAAGCTAAAATTTAAATGTTAGAAAACTTTTAACGATTTTAAAAGTTTATTATTAGTTCCAAGTAATAAAAAAAAAAGTTTCAAAAGAAACAGCAAAGAAAAAATATTTTGGTGCATTATTATGATATGCTTACGTTATACAATACTAAATAAAAATATAACTTTCAAACAATTACTCAAAATTTAAATTACTTAGAAGTGCTTAAAATTACTCTGATCCAAGAATTAAATTTAAAAAAACATAGCATTCAGCATTTTTTTTTAAATAAAATTTTAAAAAAGGCAAATATTTTATTAGTAATATAAAAAAAAAATCTGAGGGAAAGTTCATGAAAGTTAGCAGAAACAATAGAAATGCACAATAGGCAAACAAAAGTTAACAAATTACTGATAATATGATAAAATGTTGAAACTAGTTTAAAAACTTACACAATTTAAACCTTCGACTGTAACCCAATTTCTCTCAACAACGACATAGTTAACTACACCTTGTTTCCCTTTATCCTTTCCTTTCATTATTTGAACCTGCAACAACAACAAAAATATTATGCAATTTATTATTAAAATTAACTTAAATACTTAGTTGATTTATTTAAAAATAATTCATTAACCAGTTTAACTATTTCTAATATAACAGGTGTACTGGAATAGCAAGCTAGGTAAAATAAGTATTTTATGTTACCCAAAAGGTTAAGATATATACCCGTCCAGCATTAATTGCATCATCATTGACCAAATGCTGGCCTTATTTGACTACAACAGGTCTCATCATGTATGACGCATCTAGAAAATAAAAAATTTCTGGTGGCAAAAACATTTATTTTTTCCTTTTATTCAGAAGAAATAAAATTTCTATAACTACCACTATAGCTATTCACAAGTAAATATCTGTGTTAAAACCAAGAAAAAAGTTGTCATTAGAAATAGACTATTACTTCTTCTGAATGTAAGAAACAAAAGAAAACATCTTAACTATTTACTGTAAAATACAAATGACGAATATTTGTTATTATACATGACGAATTTTCGTCATTGTGCTACAAGCGATGGAATATGAAATGACAATGAATTCTGTGCTCGGTATACTAAGAGCTACCTTGGTACATTTCAATACATTTTGATTAATAGTAACTATCAAATCGAGAAAAGAACGATCACTTAAGAATGTAGACGTTAACAATAATACAACCATAATAATCAACTATTTTTTTCACTCCAATGAGTTGTCATTACTTAATGAGTTATCATCTTAATATGAAATAAAAATATATTTTTGTTTAAAAAGGATAAAACACTTGAAACATAGTTTAATGCAATATTTTTGCAAAAATGGTATAGACGGGTGCAATGTAAAAATGTTTACATCAAGATGAAAGATAAGAAAAATATAAGACAATAACAGAAATGTACTTCCTATATTATTGCAATCAAATAATAAATAACAGTGATTTTTTTTTCAAATACATAAAAAATTGACAATAATAAATTGTATTCACAAAAAAAGGAAACAGAAATTCGGTATTTACGTTCCATCTTGTCGGCCATTTTTGCCAACACCGATTTTAAGTCATCTTTTTTTTTACATTTACAAAATAACTTTTTTTACAAAAGAAAGAGGCATAATACAAATATAACTTATTGCATACAAAAAAGAGAAAATATTTAAATTTGAGTCACTTTCAAATTTATTTTTAGATTTGGCGAAAATGGTTGACAGGATAATATGTAAGTACCAGTTAAAAAAATTCCTATTAAGAATTTTCCAGAAATACACATAAAAATATCTAGAAGTAGAAAAAGACAATTCAACATTTTGTCACAAGAGTTACTTAAAAAGCTTACAACTTTTATATTTTAAAATATCATAATTACCTTGAACCATCCTAGACACTTTTAAAAAATATTAATACATTTATGTTACTTTTTCATTTTTCATGCAAGCTAAACATATATTTTTAATAATAAATAAGTTACTTACAATAATTTTTAAACACAGAAATAATTTTTAAGCAAGTACAGCTCATCTATTTTTAAAAAGAGCCTAGGGATAAATGACACAGAAATATAACAAGTTTAAATACTCATTGAAATAACAAACACATTGTTGTCTTATGCCACTTGAAAATACGAATAAGCCTATTTAAGGCAGAGGGGTGTGTTTCTTGTCTTCCAGTGTCTCCATCTATAGCCTAGAATTCCATTTTTGCCACACACATACACCATAGCCTGTTGACTAATTCAAGTGCCATTCCTACAACTGCACATCATAGTTTTATCCTGAATCAGAGAAAAACCAATCTCCAATCCTGTGCCCCCAGCGGTACTGATTTGTTTATGACCCCGAGAGATTTAGCTTGCAACAGTCACCATTTTACATACAAGAAGTCTTCATTCGGCTGGATTCCAATTTACGATCTCTCAGACATGGGCCCCACGCCCTAATAGACAGGTTATACTGGCCCAACAAACAAACATGTGATTTACGAAAATAAAATGAACTTTTAAAAAAAAATTATAATAATACCTTATCTCCTCGATAAATTGTCCATTCTTTAATTGGTTCAACAACATCTTGCTCCACATATTTCCCTGGAAGGTTTGCTTCAAGGAACTCTCTTGTCCAAGGTCTGTGTAGCCCATAGGTGAAAACTTCTCTTTTTATAACCTTATCCTGATATTGTGGTTCTTTTTCAGTCTTGAATTCAATTTGCTCCATTGCACGTTCAACATAACGTTTGGGAAAATTTGAGAAATCTTTAGGCAACTTTGAAGCATAAAATAGAACTCTTGTAAGTCTCATGGTGTTCTGAAAAGCAAAGCAAATGCATTATCATCAAACAAGATTGATTGGAATTCAGTTGAATATAGAACTTTCTGATGTATGCATCATGGCACACTAAACTCTGCTCAGTGAACGCTGATAATAGTAAATAAAGTCACCAGATACTTGGCATTACCTTCGGCTAACTCGTTCCAACATTATGACAAGCATCACTCTTCTGAGCAATGGTAAGTAAGAAAAAAACCAGTCACTCACAAAGGAAACAGCAAATGTAAATAATCTTGATGATAGACAGCAAATCTTTGTTTTTAAAACCACAATCAGTTGTTACTGTACAGCAGTGTTTCCCAAACTTATGACTTTTTTGTACCCTTTGTGAAGTTTTCGTAATGCTGTGTACCAAAAATTACAAAATGAATGTATTTTTTACTATAACAAAATATAAGGGAATAATTAACTCCTTAAGTGCAGAGTAAAATTAACGCGATTCACTCCCCAGTGCCAGCGTTTTTCGCTCAAGTGCACTTTCTTACACGGTGTTTTGGTGGGGGAAAATGATGCACGCTTTGCAATTTAAAAACAGTTTACTTTTATAAGACAAGAAAAAGGAAAGAAAGAAAATACAAAATTTAAATTAAATAATAAAAATACAATATAAAAGATGTTAAAACTTAGCTGTTGTATGATAAATCCTGAAACATGGTTGGACACATAAACCAACATCACATTCATCGCACTGATAGCGGGATTCACAACGAATTTTTTTTTCTTGAACAAACAGCACATTTTTGCGACGCATTTTTCCTTGAAGACGTTGATGGAAAGAATAAAAAGCACCAAATACATATGGGAAACGAAAGCGAAAAAAGAATAAACCCAACCTTACTCAAATAAATACACACAAGCGATTAATACGATATCACTTTTCCATAACATCCTTTTCCCACTCCCTCTCCTCCAAAATTAGTAATACATTCGCAAAGCAAACACTTTCTAGGTCATTTTACAGCATTCTGAAGTAGGGGGTGTAGTTCTATTTATAGCAGCGCAATGCAAAGCATAGTACTTCGGGAAATTGTATATATACGCCTGCGGCAGTTAACGTATCGTCTGCCGATACGTATATATACGCCCGCGGCAGTTAAGGGGTTAAGAAATATTTATTCATATTTACAAAAGCCAGTTTGTTATTCCAAAAGCTTTTTTTTTTTTTCCGAATTTGATCGTCAACTTTTTATGCCTTTCTAGACAGCGAATATTTAAGAAATGTGAAATTATCAAATACTTGAAATTTTTTAATTGTTTAATGCTCCTTTATTTCTAAAAAATTAAGTACATTAAATGCACATTTCCTCCCTTTTAAATAACATCAATGTTCCACGAGTGTACATTCACACTTGAAAGTGTGACCTAAGTGATTAATGATTTATTTTTCGTAATGGCTATTTTAAATATTAGTTATACATGATTCTAAATGCGTAATTGCTGTTAACACTCAGCTGCCACCACAAGATCATTTTCATTGTATCAATAGACGGAGATTTGCACCCAACAAATTAAAAAAATTAGCTGCCAAGAGCCGTGTTTCTTTACTAAACTAACATTAAAAGTAGTTTCCATGAATTGAAAAATAGGGTAAATAGTGCATTTGCCTTTGGCCATTTCTGGGAATATGGAGAGTAATGAAACTTCAAAAAAAAAAAAAAAAAAAGAAACTTTTTCAAATAATAATACAAATTTCAATTTCTTATTTTCAATGCAGGAAAAAAAATAAAACCTTGTTTACCACTTCATGATATAAGTAAAATAGAAAAAAAATGTAGCCCCCCCCCCACTAAGTCAAAAAAAACTTATAAAAAATGTAGAATATGAAAATAAATTTAAACATTTTTAAACCTTTATTTAAGTGGGGCTTTTAAACTTAAAATGTTAAATTTCTAAAGATTATTAATGTTTTATACATAAAGTATGAAAAATCAAATAAAATTTAAAAATTTGAAGTAAAAAAAAAAATGTTAAATTACTTATTTTAAGGAAAAAATTTGAACAAATATTAGATTTATCTAAATAATAGGTATAACAAAAAATATAGGAAAATAAGTGAATGATTGTCATAGGCACATCCAGAAATGAGACAACATAATGTTTTGCTGAGTATTTAGCTAAGTCTAAAAACAATAAAAAAATTCTTTAAAAACTAATATGCCTACTAAAGTAACATAAAATAAAGTAGTAAATACAATTGATATTTATCTTAAAACTCTGAATTTCCATAATTAATAATTTATCTAATTAAATAAATTTTATCATTTTATCATACAACTTTCCTATTTCTAGGAGTAACACAAATAATTCTACATGAAACATAAACTCAACTATATAATTTAGGTAATCTAAAACAAACAATGCTATAATTAGAAACTTCAATATCACAAACTTAAATTTACATATAAGAAGAAATTAATGATAGAATTTTCATAGGAAGATTGAAATATTATTTCTCTTTTTTTTTAAAAGTTAAATATCTAGTTGATACCTAATAATTTCGTCACTGAGATCAAATAGGGGATATTTCCGTATTGTGATCTGTTGCGCCAAATACAATCGACAGGTTGCAAAATAGATTTTAAACTTACAAATTTTTTTTAAAAAAAAACAACATGTAGATGTTTTCCTGGGTGTGGTTACGAGTTGGTCCTTTTCTGTGATGTTTTTTTTTAAGTTTCTCGCAGGCCGCTGCCCAAAAGTTTCCAAGACTTGCCGATTATTCTACCACAGATCATGATACGGAAATCTCCCCATCAAATGCGTGGCTCGCTGCTTTCCCATAAAAAAAGTACAGCTATTGCTCTCTATTTTAACTGAAATTATTACTTTCATTTTTCACAACTTAAAGGTGCATTAATTCAGGTAACATAGAGCTTTACATTTTTTAACAATTCAATTTCTTTTTTAATTTATGTAAAAAAAATATATATATTCAAAACAATTGACTAAAATTTGATTAAAAACTAAAGATGTAATTTAAAAATTTAAATATTTTATGCACAATATATAAAATTTAGTAAGAGTGCATTCCATTAAATTAAGCATTAAATCCACTAAGCAGAAGGTAATTTTTTCAATAACAACACTTTTTATAATTTGCACAACATAGTAATTTATAAAACACTTTTCAGTATTTAAATTTAAAAATAATTTTAATATTTAAGAGCTTTATTAATTTATAAATTATTTAATGTCCTTCAAAAGGTCATGCTATTTGCGCTCCATAAATCTTTACCCTCATAATTGTATACACTTAATCTTAATGCAAATATTATAAACTTAAGGTGCTGTGTTCCTATTTCAAAATTAATGATCTTGCAATACATATAGAAGACTAACTTCAATGAAATTGACTATCGTAAACAAAAAATATTATGATGGATATTGTTTGTACTTTGTCAAATAGTTTTCTTCAAATACTATTAACCAATTTTACTAATGAATACAAAACATGACACACTCAATTAAAATTATTCAGCATAACAATTTCGGCATTTCAATGTTTATTTACAAATTGTTCTCGTTTTCGGACATTTTCTTACAGTTAACAGTTACATACAATTTTTTTTTTTTTTTTTAATTACTTCAAGCTTATTTTGAATAGGGTATAATATAAAAAAAGCACAACTACTTCCACTTACTAGTAATAACATTTACCTTTTAGTTTAATTAATAAACTGAGTTTTAAATATTCGCGATCGCAACACTCGAATACGCCATCTGGGGAGAGACCGGTTTCATGCCTTTAGCCCTTCTCCTTTCCCTCTCCTCCTCTTTTCAGTTGTATAGGAATGTACTACGATATTTTCCCTTTTCTTAATATTTTTCCTTTTTATTTAATAAGAATATTTTTTAAAATTTCCATAATACTTTTCTTTAGAAGTATGTTTAATGTAGTTTTCAGTTCCATATAGTTTTTCAAGTTAAAAGATTTCAATCTATATGAAAATCAAGAGAGAAACTAACGTACTTCCTTCCTCTATGACTTTCCACACGCTAATGGGGAAAGCATGTGAAGTGT
>NC_092213.1:21658695-21663328 GCF_043381705.1 Parasteatoda tepidariorum
ATCAGAGTACTTTTTTACACCTCTTTGGTCTACTGTTATCTTGGCTTAAATTTTTATTTGGATCGTCGTTGCATTGATTTGTACTGTTGTTGTCGTTTATGGGTTCACAAGCAATGAAGTTTTCCTTACTTCCAGTAATATTGTCCCCATCATCAGACAGATCTTCGTCGTTGACCAGATGAAATAGTTTCATTTGCGAAGCGTGGGCGGTAGTCGTATAATTATGTTGCCTTCTTCTTCCTTGTCCAACTACGCGTAAATCAGTAACTTGATAAGTGTCGGATGGTAATATTTTGATGACTGTTAAAGGACCTCTGTACTTAACTTGGGTTTTAGTGTTAGATAAGGCAGTTTGTTCAGGTAATCGTCTTACGACCACAACGTCACCTATATTGTACTTAAATGCATCACATCGATGTTTGTCATAATTCCTTTTCATCTTTTCCTGTGCAATGATAATACGTTCCTGGGCATCTCTTTGCAGTTTTGTTGGATTTACGTAGTCATTTGATGTTGGTAGTAGATCTTGAGGAAAATATCCAGGCTTTACTGGCGTGTATCCATACAAGAGTTCAAAAGGAGGTTTTCCAGTCGACTTACTCGGAGACCAGTTAATACACCGTTGTACTTCTGGTAATATTTTATCCCAATCCTTGTGAGATTCCGTTTGGACATTGGAAGATATCATTGGAATAAGTATACGATTGATGCGTTCAACTTGTCCATTAGCTTGTGGTCTTTGACTGGAATTTAATGTATGCTTGATCCCTAATTGCTTACAATAGCCTTCAAACGCCGAGGACGTGAAGCAGCTCCCTCTGTCTGTAATGATTCGCCTCGGAGAACCAAAATCATCAATAAATTCATCGAGGTACTTCAAAACGCTTTTAGTTGAGCAACTAGGACATGGACGAAGGCGCGCAAACTTAGTCATATTGTCGACAAAAACCAAAAGCTCCTTGTTGCGAGCTGAACTTGTTACAAATGGGCCAAGAAAATCCATATGCACAACTTCAAATGGGCGACTACCAGGTGGAATGGCATTAAGTTTACCTTGAGCTTTTGTTATGTATTAATTTTTTATAAACAAAAAAAAACAACAAAAAAAAAATCGAGACATCACAAACCAGTAAATTGAATTGTTAAAACTATTTTTATTATATTTTTAATGTTTAATCTGTTTGTACAATTGGCTGGTGGCTGGGTCGCGTGTAAACGATTTTCCCCCTACAGGCAGTAAATAGCTGAGTAAGGGTGATGTAATGGTATGAGAGCCAATCAGAGCTTGCCAGAGGGCGCTGTTTTTCTCCCTCCTTTTTTTCGAATCTTCGACGCGGAGCGCGTTAGTCAGTCTCGTAAATTTTTTCTTAAAAGTAACACGTTATTTTAGGTAGTTGTTTTAGGGCTACTAGGCCCTGGATCCAGGGACCGGACGTCCGATAAGTATTTTTATTTTTTTCAAACTGGCGTATTAAATTAGTAATCTATATCAATTAACAATGTCGAACGTCTTTAATCAACAATGTTGAAAAGTATTATAATGTTAAATTAACTTAAATAGATACGTAAAATCTAATTACGCCGATAATCTTCAACCACGTGCGATTAATTAATATTTCTTTTTTTTTAAACCCAGCCCAATTTTTATAAGTTGTTAAATGTGAATTATTCTCCATGATGTATATTAAATTATTGTATCATTTTTAAATTTTATTTTGGGGATGTTGTACCAAAAATTTGAATTCCTAACACATCCTAATTAGTGTGTTAAGAAGAATGTTATTACATATTTTGTAGCCAAGATTTATGTTTTAATATATTATGTTTTTAAAAGTAATATTTGTCTTTAATTCTGACTATACCTCGTGCTAAATTCTTGGATAGGAATAAATTTAGTGCACGTGCAGTCTAGTGCCATGATTCTCTAAGATTATCTATAATCCTTTTTTAAATAACTAAATATTTCGTTAAATAATGCCAATTATCATTGCTAAAAATTAATTCCAGTCCAAATTGCTGTTTAGATTTGCAGATTAATATTGCTAACAAATTTTCGAGTCACATGGATGGCCTGCACGAGCACGTTGGAGAGATAGTAAATATTGAATTTAAATGTTAATTTTAAGGCATGAATATACCAATTAATTTAACATCACGTCAATTAATTTAGAATCACGTCGTAATTATTTGAATATTTTAGATACGTTATTTGATTTTTATTTTAAATTGTACACAACGCAAAAATGTATTTCAAACTCTATACGGTCTATTATATTATTTTTATTAAAGGACATTATAGGTTAAAATGATCCATGAAATTAAAAATAAATTATAACCACGTTTACGAACCTAACAGTATAAATTTTTTATAAATTATACCTGAACTACTTTTGTCAATACTGAATACTTATTTTTAAGTTATACCTGGTTTTACAGTAAAATTATTATAATAATAAATAATATAAGTTAAATTTAAGACGGAAAAATAAATATTAATAATTTTTATATTTAACACTGAATGAATAAATAACGTAATCTTAAGTATAACACATAAATAACAATCATCTTAAATATAACACTTTCCCACCTGGTACTTTTGTAAATGCACATACGACACACTGTCGTATATGCTGCTTGATATAACTTGCCATATGAGGAAACCAAAACTGTTGACATATCATTTGAATTACTTTCTCAACTCCAAAATGACCAGAAAAGTCGTGGAAACGAACAGCAAGATACTTTCTCATTGATTTTGGCATTACAAACAACTTTCGTGTCTTGTTTCTATCACCTGATTCATAATGGAGGCGATAAAGTATTCCGTTAATCAACTCGAAATTATCGGCTAGTTGTTTTTCTTCTAGTGATCTATTTGTCTTTATTTTTCTTAAGGAAAATACAATTTTTTGCAAATCTTGATCTTGAGCTTGTATGAGGGCTACCCTGTCTTCTTCAGTAGAGATGTAAAATACCGTAGGCTCTCTTGTTAGTTCTACAGGACTCGTAATGTCTATTTCATGCAATGGTGTGCAAATTCTTTCTTCGACTGGTGAACGACTAAGGGCATCTACATGAGCCATTTTAGTACCATCTCGGTGTTTAACATTATAATTAAATTCGCTCAACAGTTCAGTCCATCTCGCTACCTGGGGTTTAATGTTCTTTTGCGTATTCAAGTATGTTATTGCTGAACAATCGGTGACTAATGTAAATTGCAAACCCAACAACAAAGGACGAAGTCTAGTCATTGACCATACCGCAGCTATCAGTTCTAAACGACTTGAATGATACTTTTCTTCTTCAGGAGTTGTTCGGCGACTTACGGAATAAACTAACTGAAAAGCACTAGACTTATTTCGTTGCAAGAGCATTCCAGCTAATCCAACAGAGCTTGCATCAGTGTGTAATTCAGTTTCATCGCGTGGATCAAATAGTTTCAACACTGGTCTCGATACTAATTTAGAACGTAAGTTTTCAAAAGCATCATTTTGATCATCAGTCCATGTGAACGATGAATTTTTCTTTAGCATCCTTGTGAGGGGTTCAGCAATTGAAGCATATCGTGTTATAAATCGGCGAAAGAAACTTGTTAAGCCAAGAAAACGAC
This sequence comes from Parasteatoda tepidariorum, assembly GCF_043381705.1. NCBI lineage: Eukaryota > Metazoa > Arthropoda > Arachnida > Araneae > Theridiidae > Parasteatoda > Parasteatoda tepidariorum. Next base: position 21,662,306 of record NC_092213.1, read on the forward strand.
GCAATTCATCTTTGGTCTTAGGAGCGGGGTATTCAGCAATGGCAGCAAGTTTTCTTGGACCTGGTCGTATTCCATTTTTATCAATTACAAATCCCAAATACTCAATATCTGACATTCCGAATTCACATTTAGATAGCTTCAGTGTTACCCCAGCTTTTAGCAACTTTTCAAGTACTTGTCGAAGCTTCACTATCATATCATCAAAGCCGATCGAACCAAAGAATATATCGTCAATATAACACGATACACCGTTCCAAAGCAAATCACCCAAAGCTAATGACATCGCTCGCTGAAAAACAGGTGGTCCATTCGATAAGCCAAAAAACAAACGTGTAGGCTCATAATGTCCATCAGGAGTTGTAAAAGCTGCCTTTCGTGAGGATTCTTCATCCATTGCTATCTGATTAAATCCTTGACATGCATCAAGGATGCAGAATAAACTAAAACCAGACAGTCTTTCAAGCAAATCATCGATGCAGGGTAATGGAAATTTATCCTTAATAGTTTGTGAATTTAAATGTCTGTAATCAATTACCATACGATGATCACCAGTTTTCTTAGATACAAGCAAAACAGGGCTACTGTATTCAGAAGAACTGTCACGAATAACACCCTGATCTTTTAATTCTTGAACGATTTCTCTTAAAACTTGTCTCTCGTAGTTCGAAGCTCGGTAGGGTGAACGAGAAACAGGTTTACTACCTGGTGTCTCAATGATACGCATTATAGTATTATTAATGCATCCTAGTTCATCTTGTTTTAAAGCAAAACACAGCCTAAATTCATTTAACAAATCGCATAAAATTTGCTGCTGTTCCTTATTTATTGATGGTCCAATTTTAACACATTCTCTATCGATAGGATTTCGCACAATTTCTTTTGCTAATAAAACGGCTGGGGTTGAATCCGCATCTTCTTTAACCATTGAATTGTAACTATTTTCAGATACCAAATTTCCTCGCAAGATAACACGATTTTTCTTTAATTGTAATTTTACGCTACTAGGATTCACGACGGGCACTT
>NC_092213.1:21663704-21703605 GCF_043381705.1 Parasteatoda tepidariorum
GGCGCTCGGCTTTTTCTTTCTCTTCTTGACGAAGGCGCTCGGCGTCTTCAACTAAATTTTCTACCATTCCTCGAACCATTTCTTCATCGTATTTCTCGCTATTCAATATTAACTTTCTCAAGTCAGGGATTTTCAAAGTAGTAGACGAAACATCTTCAGATAACTCATTAGCTACGTAACGTAACTGATCTTTACGAAGTCGCGATAAAAATGCCATTTCAAACTCAAAACTCAAAATTAATTACAGTTGCTTGTTTATCCCACTTCTGATAATGTAAGAAACAACTTTTAAAAGAAAAACAAAAACTTTTATTAAAATTTACACACACCGTTATTCTAAAAACTCAAAATCTATGTCGTACACAAGAACTGTTGTTACCAAAACATGGAATACTAAATATGTAATAAGAATATAATAAATGTTCACGTGCACACTTTTACAATAGTATACCCAATTCTTGTCCCGCAGTGAACTGATCGTTAAGACACGGTTCCCAGCAGATCACCTAAGTCAAGCATCACTGGCTACGGTCAGTGTGCGGGTGGATGACCACTTGGATCAGTCTGCGTAGGGACCAAGGGTGTGCGGGATTGGTCCTCGTTAAACTGTGCTTCCGTAAAGTGCTCGACTTCACGTGCAGGTCGTCGGGCTACCGAAGCGGAGGCGCCATCTCCTCTGCAGAGGATCAAAATTGTGATGGCATGTCTTCGGATCATCCTCCGGGATGTTTCCCAGACCGTCGCCAATAGCCCATTGTGCAGCTCTAGTGCGACGTAAATTAACAACAACAACAACAATGACGGTGCATGATTGACTTCGGATATCGCAATTTAAAGACCGTTCGCACTAATTGTGAATAACCCGATTCTCAGAACCTGAATGAGAACCTGACATGAAAGCAAATTTTTTGCAAGCAGCGAGATTAATCCTTTAAAATAAACAGGAGATGGTAAGAATAGATAGATGAAAGTGGTGATAATGGTAGTTCCTCTTATACATAATAGTTTCCAAGTATCCTCCATATTCTCTCTCATGCGTGAGTTGGGCAGTCAGATGAAGTGAGGATTCCCTCAGGAAAACGATCGCAATCAGAAATAATCAGTAAATAGAATCAGAAATCTGAAATCCAGCCTTTAGCATGAAAATAGAGCTCTGAACGTGAAAGATGGAAAATGTATGCGTCATACAGATTGGGTGTCCACGATAATGTTTTCAGGCTTGAGTTACAAGAGAGAACAGGTTGATACTACTTATGCAAAATCCATACTTCATGATCTGGGAATAACAAAATGGCATAGTAATTACGGACTATCTCTGGTAGCAATTATACAGTAGGGAACAATTTACAAGAATAAGTACAACAATGGAATCAAGATTCGGGGTGCTATAGTTTGCTCTGTGGACAGAGATGTTATCTGACAGTAAATATAAGTTCTACTTAAGCTGAAAAATACTGGCTGAAGATTTGAGAAAATCTGTATTCACTCAATCACTCAACATATGCTAAGTAATGCTAATAAAATATAAAGAGCACACAAAACTGCCTTTGTATTTCTAACAATAAATATATAAATAAAATAATTTTATCTTCCCTTCAATGATTAAGCAAATGGCTTCACAACACGTAACTATTTAAAAAGGATCGTCACCACTAATTTATTTGCATATTTAGAGTTAGGCGCTTCAAGTATCAAGATTGAACCATAGTTCAAAATGAGTCAGAGAACTAAAGTGCCTTTTCACATGGAGGATTTTATATAGATTATAGATAGATGGGTGATTTTTTTTGGTGCTTGCATGTTATTTGAATACCCAAAGACTTTTTCCAATTAAAGTTAAAGCTTTAACGCGAACTTTTTGAAAATCGGCATGCTGAACTGTATAAAGTTTCAAAGTGTTGTAAGAATTTCAGTAGAATGTAATTTTTGTGCCTTCGTTATTTTTTAAATTTTTTGTTCTGTATTGTACGCAAGTTACCACAGAAAATGTTCTTACGTTTTATAATATGCAATTGAATGCACAAGTTTCAAGCAGCAATCAATATAATCATTATGCAAGATCATTTTTAAAAAATATGAAGAAAAAAAAAGATTTTTTGGAAAGTTTGTGCCAAATACTGATTTTTGAAAATTTAATACTGATTTTGAACGAAATCTGCATGCAAAGCAAGCAAAAAATTATGTGTTTTACTTTTATCTATGAAAATTGTTCTATGGGTGCTGTTATATAATACTAATAATGAATACTAATGCATTTTTTCTAAAGATTTTCTATGCATTTTATTAAATGTATTCTATTTAATTAATATAATGCACAGATTGTATTTTTCGTAAAGAAAAAAATTACATATAAATATATATATATACATACATTAAAAGAATTATGTTTGTGTATTTATTGTTAAAATTTCTATCCAACTTTAACAGAGTAGTTTGTTTCAAAAAATTCTAAACAATTAAAATTTTATTTGTTGTTTCAAACACTTAACAATGAATAAAAATTTTAAAGAAACTAAACAATGCAAGAAATATGTATAAGACGCATAACAATGAAAAGAATTCACTTTGTAAAAAGCTACTGAGTGAGTTGGGCGATTTTTATTCAACTGCTCTTTTGCAATTCAATTTAATTGATTATGCGAGAATTTTCTCGAGATTTTTCAGGTACATTCGTAAAAACCTGTAAGTAACATTTATTTTGCTCATTCAATTTAGTCAACTACAAAATAAAACAAAAAAATTACTTGCTTCATTTTAAGCATAAATCTGCATAGCGCTGCACATACAATAAGTCACCTTCAAACACCAGTTTTAATTTTTCATCAAAGAATTTCTTTTATAATTTAAATGCATTAACATGTCATGTAACGTTTATATATGTGTTTAAACTTCCTTATTTATGAAAGAAATTTATATTAATCTATTATTCATTTATGTGTTGATATATTAATACGGTTTTAAAAATACATATGTCAGTACTGTGTTGTAACTAATTGTAGATATGATTATTTTTTTTATTAAAAACATGTCCTAAATATTAAAAATGAATATAGATGCCTTAAACCATATAAACATCTATTGCTATTATGGTTTCAGCAGAAATAAATTATTATTGTAAGAAAAATTTATTTTAAAGTAATAATTACTGAATTTTCGTTTAATAACAGAAGAATGAATGGTGTTCCTAAAAAAGGAGCAAGAAAAAATAGTATTGGCGGAGAGGAGGAGCTAGAGATTTGTTGTAGAATTGGAAGTGCACTCATAGCTCCTTCGGAGTTGCATTGTTTTGATATGGATTTAGAAAAAAGCTTTGATGGGGCCAAAAATAGTGATTTTGGTGGAGAGGAAGAATCTGATTTATGCTATAAAATTGGAAGTGCACGCATAGCTCATTCTAAAATGTACTGTGTGAATATAGATGAAGAAAAAAACTTTGGCGGGGACAAAGGCAGTGATTTTGGCGAGGAGGTGGATCCAAAACTTTTCTATAGAATTGGAAGTGCTCGCATAGCACATTCCATAATGTATTGTGTGAATATGGATGGAGATAAAAAAAATGACGTAGCCAAGGTCATTGATTTTGGCGAAGAGGCGTTCTAATCGAATTGGAAGTGCTCCTTCAAAGATGTATATTTCAATGGTTTGATTTTGAGAATAAAATGACTGACATCAAAATGACTAAAAAATGACTGACATTAAAAATGTTTTTGGTACCAAAAATGACCTTAAAAAATAACTGATATTAAAAAAGATTTTGACATTGAAAACGACTTTGTAATTCAAAACAAATTTAAAAAAATAAATAAATAAAAAAAATAAATAAAAAATATATAAAAAACAGGGCGATGTCTATCGAGTGTAATAATATTAATTTATGCGATAATCGATTCCCAGCGGAATGGTTTTCTGATAACTGATAAAGCTCTCACAAAAACAACACCACTGCTGATCCTCACTTCCACGGGGTATCGCCCGGGCAACGGTTAATCCGGCTAACAAGGGCAGCGGACGTGGGAGCACAAATAGTATCCTAAAGGATTCTATTATTTAACTAATTGATATTATCAAAACAGCAATTAAATACTAAAATATGGAATGATCAAATTGAGGAAAAGAACACAAATAAATCACATTTAAAAGCGAACCGGTTTGAGAAAGTTTCACATGAGAGTAAAATCTCTAAATTAATCTAATAATCTCTAAATCAATAATACAATTGTATTTTAAAATCTGCATTCGATTAGTATTTTACATATGAGCGCTTTCAAAATAAACGTCATAAAAAGTCTTGTAACGGATTCATCAGATAATCTATTCATAGATATCTTAGATAATCTATCATAGATATTCTTAGATAATCTATTCATAGATATCTGTGAATCTAAGTCAGATTCACACAACTTTTAATTTCTGCCAGCCTATCTAATCAAAATGTTATTGATAACAGTCCTTAAGCTCTAATTCGGAAAAAATATACTCAAAAACAGGCCCTATATGAAGGCTCAAATGATAATTGCAACAGTTCAAGGTTTCAGCCTGCTGTCAAAATTAATTCCTGTAACGAAAATCTTTTAATTCAAGTTAGAAATTCAATTCTAGAGAGAAGTCAAGTTTAATTCACGTAAAGAAATTGAAAATGTTATTTTCATTTTCTTTTAAATAGAAAAGCAAAGACATTTTTTTACTTCAGTTTAATGCTTTATTTTAATTTAAAATAATACAACAGAACTTAAAAAGTAGACAAAATTACAAAATATTGAAATGTTACAGTTATGAATTGAAACAGTTTCAGTTCATATTATATGAATTATATTGAACTCGTAACGTATGAATAAATCTTATAAATCCAGAATAAATCTTAAATGAAACTTAATTGACTCAAAGTTAAAATACAAGTCATGCAATACAAAAATAATTGCAGTTTATAGGGGGCTAAAAAATATACGTAATAGTTGGGTATGTTTATACTTTGGTGCTTAATTTTAACCTTGAAATCAGTAGTTGGAACCTTTTTTAATTAAAATAAAAAACGACTTAATTTTAATGTAGTAATACAAAGAACAGTTTGGATACTAATTACGTATTTGCACCAAGAAATCTGTATTTTTTGAGCATCCTTATTATTATTTTTCTCTAAAGCAATTTTAATGAATTTTCTAGCTTAGGATCACATTTTGTAGTTATAGTAAAAATGTTGTCAGCGAAAAAAAAATTATAGCAAAGATAAATTTGATAGATTTGCATTTAAATTGAAATCAAAATTATGTTCAAAAACAAATCAAATTTATGTATCATATCCAAATATATATTTTTATATTAAGAATGTATCTTGCTCCACCAAAGTATTTACGAATATATTAATTTACTAATATGTAAAAAAATAATTGAATTACTTTCAATTTTGTTTTTCAAAAAGTAACATGTTTCACAAATTGAACATTAATGCTTAAAAGGACAAACTTGTGACAAACACTTTGAAGTTAAACGTCTAGTTAGTAGTTAGTGTGATATTAACAGTCGAAATTTCATGTTTAGGTGAAAATATAACGAAATTTTAATTATACAAGAGATACTTTAGAAGTTAATATGACGCATTTGCATCAAAGAAGCCATATTTTCTGATCATAAATGATGTTTGAAAAATTTGCCTAAAGAAAATCCTTTCCCTGTAGTTAACTTTTATCGAACATGAAAAAGTGTAAGTTCTCGAGGAAGAAAAGCTTTATTCCCAAATATCAGAGTTCATTCCTCTTCTGTGTTAGGCACAATTCTAAAATGGTTGTATATTAAGTTAAATGTAGAATATAGAATTTAAATAAACAAGAGCCACAATTAAAAATATTTATATCTTAGCAAGCTGACGAAACAGTGTTCTAAACTAGGTCTGAGGGGAGGAAAATCTGGAAGAAATAGGAATGATTAATACATTCTCCAGATTGTGGGACCCGCATTTATATGACGAATGCAAATTAAATGATCAAGAAGATGTGAAACGACTTCAAAGATTCGTGAAGGAATTTAAATACAGAATACAAATTATTAATTATAGAGTAAAGTAGCGTTACACAAAAATAGTTAATATAATGATAACAACATTAAAGTTGGTCAAAGGGGTGTAGTTTTTATGCTTTTTTTATTTTAATATCAAAAGTCTTTTTTTAGAGGGGGATCTTTAACTGTGATTTGAATCCTCATAATCAAGTTGAATTAATAGGGTTTGACAAGCATTCCATAAGTTACCAAGGAACCAATAATGCTCACAGCTAAGCCTCGCTTCAAAGGTGCTATTTTCCAAACCGTTAAGTATATGTCACGTGAGCTTATTCTGTACATAAGATTATGATACTGCACATGTGAAGACGCATTGTCCAAATAATCTAATGACTCTTTGACACAATCTGCTGCATTAGACACAAAAGACGCAAAAATAATCAACACAACCATTCCTGCGACGCAGCGCATGGAAGATGTAAGCTTGACAGCATTCGTTAACGACGACTTGTCTGCAAAAGCCTCGTGAATTTCGTCAAAAGCTGATACTAGATTTATAGCTATGAGCCAAAAGACAATAAAGCTAAGTGCATCGTCAACTTTTGATATAAGTCTAGAAATAGATCCATACACATGAAATAGGAGACTTAAATTTTCCTCGTTTCGAAGCATGTTACTGTAGCACATGAGAATTCTGTACAACACCCAGCACACAGTGCAGTAATACAAAATAAATAAATCTGAAACCACAAAAAGCATTTCGAAATTTAACATAGTCCATGCAGCAAGCAAGGTCTTCCAAGTGCTTGAAATCTGAATGCGGAAAACGTAAATGCGCATGAAAACATCCATCTCAAATTTAGTTAAGTTCCAAATGTAGAACGAAACAAAGATCAAATGGAACAGAGGTATAAAAATGGTTGAAAAGACAACCCACTTTTTCATTTTTGGGAAATTAATGTCCTTTATAATAGCTTGTTGAGACATAAAATATTCGATTGTTCGAACAATGTTTTGAAGAGAATGGAATTTTAACTTCAAGAGTACCGGTAGAGAGATTGCAAGAATAAACACCAAGCATTCTGATAGAGATTGGAACAGGTCTCTTTGCCGATTAGATGTGTAAGTACAGTAAGTATGTGAGATTAACAGAATCACGTTTGATGTTATGTATGAACAGAAAGTTAAAATGTTTATTGTTTTCTTCAAATTTGCAGCTTTTGTCACTGGTAGATTCTGTTGAGTAGACCATGAACGTATACCACATATTTGGAAAAAAGTAAAGATAGGTTTAAAAATATCGCATACCCTATCGAAAGAAGAATTTACATTTTTGTTGACAGGAATAACGCACTCATTAACTCTCTTTTTTAAATACATTTTAACTTTACTTTCATCAGAGACGCGATAGTCAAAATGCAATGTAAAAGTACTTTATTATAAAAAGAAAACAATAAATAATATTATCTTTTAAAAAATTAAAGGAAAACTTGTCTCTTAAAATAATAAAATCATTTTATTAAGCATTGCATCGAACAGCTAAAGTTTATCTGAAGGAACATTATTAAGAGACTAATTTCCAAATTATTTTTTTCTGATTTTGTCAAATTGATACCAATCAAATTTTTCACTTAATTGCCAAAAAATCGATAGTTAAAAAATAACAACAAAACACTTAACAAATTTAATATTTTCTTTTCTATCATAATTCGACCAGTTCAATGATAGCAATCAATAAAATATGAAAAGAATCGAAAAAAAAAGAAACGATTATTAGGAAAATCTAATAACTTTAAAACTCTATTAAGGATATTGCAATATTTTGCTTTATTTTGTTCGTGATAACTCTCTGTATTCATTATCTTCAATAAATGAGATGCTGGGTGTATAAAATCTTATGAATACGTTATGTTTACTCTAAGAAAATTTGATAAAATTGTTTTAATTAGTAACTACTTACAAATAAAATTATCAAAATTAAACAACTACTAGTAGAAGGAGGAACGAAGTACGTAAAAGAAAGAAAAAAATTAAAAAAATTTTCTATTAATTCTAGAAAAAAGAATTATTGTTTACAAGTAGATAAAAATTTGTTTCCAATTTGTTTTGGTCTTTTTTTGTGGAATTTGGAATTAAAGTTTTCTTTCATTTTTCACTTCGTTTAGGTGAGTTTCTTTCTTATTTTCTGCATAAAATACTCTTTAAATTCATAAATATATTTCGAAGATGACATTTTTAATGATTGCCCATAATTTAAAAAACTAAAGAATTCTTGTACGAATCATGTTAGTCATATTGTATCTACAATTTTAATACAATAGAATTATTAATAGGCTCATCAATTTAAAATACGTCATTATAGCAAACTTTATATACAATTATTATTTTTGAACTAAGTGTATTTGAATCGATTAAATTATTTTTTAATTTTTTGTAACTTTTAGTAAGACAAACATATTTGCTCTTTTGAAAAAACAATTGTTAGAAGTTCAAATTTCTGAATGCTATGCTAACGAAATAGTTGCGACGTCATTTTATCGATTACGAATACCCTTAGTTTGAGGGTCGAAAATTCGAACCAATAGAAATTAATGTTTGTTTATTCAGAAAAGGTACGTCTTCATATTTGATTATATAATTTAATAACAAATCGTTTATTCTGATCAATTATTATATTTAAGATATTACCCCTGAATCTTTACGATTGTGAGAAATTTGAAATTTATTTTCGAATTATATTTGTATTAAATTTTTCGAACCTCACCTCATGAAGAGGACAACGCGGTTCTTTTTGAGTGGACAAATAAAGCATACTCTAAAACTTTGAGTCAAAGACCATGAAAGATATTATTAAAATCAGAATATTAAATTTTTCACCTTACATAGTCAAAATTTTAATCACAGGTTAGAGTTTTCTTCTGCTGAAGCCATTCAATACTGCGCTTCATCTGACGACCAAGATCTCTGGGAATCATTCCATATTTTTTTTTAAAAAAATACAAGCATGCAGTTAGGAATCTTTCTAGTATTCCATTCTTTCCTAATATTTACAAATCCATTATAATTTAATTTCTACGGAGTTTCAACCCATCAACTTATAACTTGTTTCTTTTCTTTCTTTTCTTATTATCATGTTCAAATTTGTTGCTCATTCTCTATTGTTTAAATCACCATTTCCCTCATTTCAGCTTGTTTATCTCATTATTCTCGCAAACGAAAGGCTTTTAAATACGATTAGAAACATCAAAATCTTGAAAACAGCTTTTTAAAATAATTGGATTTTCTACAAATATTTTTAATTTCTATATTTATTTTTATAGATTTCTTTTAGCGTAATATTGAACAATCGTAACACTAATTGTTTTTATCATAATGAAGTACAATAAAAAAGCGGTCTAAAGTTTGTACCCCTTAATATTAACTTTACTTTGTGCATATTTCATCAAATCTCGAGAACTTTTTATGCGAACTGAGAAGTATTCGAACTCGACTATAAAATCCATTCATCCAAAGATTATTCCATGCAAAATACAACTTTCAGTAAATTTTTTTTGTCGTATGCCTGTTTAGGCAGTGGGGGTGCGATTGTTCCTGTTTTCCTGTGGAGCCATCTATGGCCAGGAATTCGACTTCTGCCACGCCATTCACACAACCACAACCCGTTTTTAGGGCGGGTCACATTCACACACAAAGGAGAAAGGATATAGAACACACAGAGAGAGAAAGAGACATCCATGCCTTGCCCGGGATTCGAACCCAGGACCTTTCTGATGCAAGGACAGTTCCCTGCCCCCTACACAGGCCGGTCGGCTAAATATTTATTATTTTACTTAATAAAAGTCGTAAAACATTTTGAATTGGGAGGCATACAATTTTTTACATCATTTTAAATAATGTTACTTTTAAATGGCAAAATGCAAAATTTGAGTGAAATCGGTCAATTAGTTCTTGAGAAATCGAGTTTTAAAATTACAATTTTTTCCAAATTTGATTTCTCATAATTTGATATCGATTTTTTCAAATTTCATATTCGATGCAGCATATTAAAAAAATAACAAAGATAGTTAAGATAGTTAAAGATAAAGATAGAATAAGATAGATAAAGATAGAAGAGATAGTTAGATTTTATTGAAAATAATTCTACTTACGAATATTATCAGAATCTTGTTCTGAGAGCATATTAACGGATTTAATGATCTGAAATATCTGAACTTCAAGATGAAGCTTAGTAATAAGCATCATTGGTTCTTTGATTACTTTTGGAATATAATTCAAATCCTGTAACTAAACGTATAAATGACTTACTAAAGTTATAGGTCAAAGAAGGAAATCTTGAATAACATTTCATTTCAAAGTCATGCATACTTTTCCCTGTTATTTAATATTTCTGTCTAGTGCGTGAACTATAAATATTTGTTTATAAATCTCAAAAAGAAAACTTACAACTGTTTTTATTTTAAACAAACTGACTCAGAGAGTAATCAGAACTATTTAGTAATAGCAAGAGCTAGTAAATAGTTCAAAACCACTGTAGAAAGTTTACGTTAAAAAAAAAACTATCGCGCGTAAGTGTTAAGAAAAAATTATTATACAAACGTAGAGCATAAACTAAAGCATAGTTTGCTTATCGATAAGAAACTTGAAACTCTTTTTGCTTCAAAGAGCTTGTATCTTTTCATCTTGATTTGATAAATCATGTAGTAATTTTAATCTTGAATTTGTAAAGGGAAAAATAAAAAGGAACAATATAACTATGCCATAGAATGAAGTTGAAATATTTGCCGCGATTGCAGCTCCAATAAAATGATCCGAGTAAATAGAAATTAAAAGATCGACTGCAGCGCCAATCGCTGGCAGTGTAATAAATTAAAATTATGCAAACCTGTCTCAGAAGAACCTAACCAGTATCTATATATATATTTCTCTTTGATTGATTGATTGATTTGTTCATTTACGTCGCACTAGAGCTGCACAATGGGCTATTGGCGACGGTCTGGGAAACATCCCTGAGGATGATCCGAAGACATGCCATCACAATTTTGATCCTCTGCAGAGGGGATAGCACCCCCGATTCGGTAGCCCGACGACCTGCACGCGTAGTCGAGCACTTTACGGTAGAACAGTTTAACGAGGACCAATACCGCACACCCTCGGTCCCTACGCAGACTGATCCAAGTGGTCACCCACCCGCACACTGACCGCAGTCAGAGATGCTTGACTTCGGTGATCTGCTGGGAGCCGTGTCTTAACGATCAGTCCACTGCGGGACTATATTTCTCTCACACGGCGACAAAAAAACGCCTCATTACAACTCCCCGAATGGCAACGTTAGAAAATCGACCAATGATTGCCGCTAAAAAAGTCACATGCCAAATCAAGTTGAGGTGGCTCAACATATAGCGCTTTTAAAAACGGAAATTGAAATAACCAGAGTGTAAAATATTATTTGTTTATGCGCATCGTATTTTTTGTTAAATAATTTATTTATTATATATCAGTTTATAGATGGTAACGAGAAGAGTTTTGTGGTTGCTATGGTGACTAATTAGAATGTAAATTGCTTTTTTTGAGTGAGTGTGAGATTTGTTTTTTGGAACTGCGACGCTGTAATTTTATTTCCTTTTATATTAAACGTGATAGTAGTTTCCTTAATTATTTGATTCGAAGTCCTTTCAGTTTTATTTGAGGTCAGTTTATTTTGTATTTTTTGACAAGAGAGAGCATTCTCACCAAATGAGATTTCTTCCGAAATTCAATGTTTTGTTTATGCAGGTTTTTCCATTGCAATTCACTTATTTCAATTTTTAATAGAGTTAATTATAGCCAAAATTTTAACCTTTTTAAAGAGATATCAGTTTCAGAAATTTTATCTTAAGATTTTATAGTATAGCACATTTCTAATAGGTTTAACGAATTACATGTCATTTATTTGAATTCAAATTTATTTTAATGGCTTAGTATTTACTAAAAAGATGTAATTTTAAAAAATAAAAAAAAAGTTGTTATATGAATTTGAATGATTGTTTTGAATTCTTAGAATTTTGTGCATTTGCAATGTACCTAAGAAAGTAGCGAGCGAAGTGAGCTTGGTTTGCGAAGCAAACCATATAAGATTGCGTAGCAATTTTCGGGGGTTGGCGAGCGTTAGCGAGCAGGGGGCGCAGTCCACTAGTAAGTTTCAATTGTGGATTCAGATCTTCGCCACTAAGTTTTAAAACTGAAATTTTGACGAATATATATGATGCATTTAATTGCATAGCATTCTTATGCATAGCTGCAAATCTGATAGAAGCTCTACAAAGCTTTAAATCTGACATTATGCTAATGCGTCTCAGTCATACCAAACTAATAAATCAGTTTTTTGATAGTTTTAATCACTTTCACTTTTCTTGACCGCAATAATAATTTGTTAAAGTTTGAAAACCTTTCTATTTTGTTTGTTATTTAAATTATATCTACAATTCCAACGGTGCATAACTTATTTAAGACAAAGAGTATAAAAATATGGATTGAGAGTATAGATTTATCAAACCTTGCATTCTATGGTGCAGTTAAAATAATTAAACAAAAATGGGGGAAACACCCCTGAGGATGATCCGAAGACATGCCATCACAATTTTGATCCTCTGCAGAGGGGATGGCACCTCCGCTTCGGTAGCCCGATGACCTGCACGCGAAGTCGAGCACTTTACAGTAGAACAGTTTAACGAGGACCAATACCACTCACCCTCGGTCTCTACGCAGATTGATCCAAGTGGTCACCCACCCGACCACTGACCGTAGCCAGTGATGCTTGACTTCGGTGATCTGCTGGGAACCGTGTCTTAACGATCAGTTCACAGCGGGACATTTAAAATGTGAAAATAACGCATCTATAAACAAATATATATATATATTTCTCTTACACGGCGATAAAAAAAAGCCTCATTACAACTCTCCGAATGGCAACGCTAGAAAATCAACCAATAATTGCCGCTAAAAATGTCACATGCCAAATCTAGTTTGGGTGGCTCAACATATAGCGCTTCTGAAAACGGAAACGGAAATAACCAGAGTGTAAAATATTATGTGCTTATGCGCATCGTATTTTTTGTTAAATAATTTATTTATTGTATATCAGTTTATGGATGGTAACGAGAAGAGTTTCGTGGTTGCTATGGTGACTAATTAGAAGGTAAATTGTTTTTTAGAGTGAGTGTGAGATTTGTTTTTTGGAACTGCGATGCTGTAATTTTATTGTTTAGTTAATAAATCTTTCTTTTATATTAAACGTGATAGTAGTTTCCTTAATTATTTGATTCGAAGTCCTTGGAGTTTTATTTGAGGTCAGTTTATTTTGTATTTTTTGACAAGAGAGAGCATTCTCACCAAACGAGATTTCTTCCGAAATTCAATGTTTTGTTTATGCAGGGTTTTTCCATTGCAATTTCTCTTATTTAAATTTTTAATAGACTTAATTATAGCCAAAATTTTAACCTTTTTAAAGAGATATCAGTTTTAGAAATTTTGTCTTAAGATTTTATACTATAGCACATTTCTAATAGGTTTAACGAATTACATGTCATTTTTTTGAATTCAAATTTATTTTAATGACTTAGTATTTACTAAAAAGATGTAATTTTTTTTTAAAAAACAAAGTTGTTATATGGATTTGCATTATTGTTTTGAATTCTTAGAATTTTGTGCATTTGCAATGTACCTAAGTTAGTAGCGAGCGAAGTGAGGGTTGGCGAAGCAAACCATATAAGATTGCGTAGCAATTTTCGGGGGTTGATGAGCGTTAGCGAGCAGGGGGCACAGCCCACTCGTATTTAATATTTCGCGCCGTTTTCTTACATGATTTCAAACTTGAAAACACTAACAAAACAAAAAAAAATACGAAGAGAAAATGTATTTTTGAATTTTCAGCATTAATTGAATTTCAATATGGGGAACACTGTGACGAAGTTTTTCTCGCGTTTTAATAGGAATAGAAACGTAATTCGTACACAATTTGAAAGAGCATTCGTTGTGTAATTTCTTAAATGCCAGTTTTTTTCCCTAGAATTTAAGTCCAATGTCCTCTGAAGATAACAATACACTCAAAACTGCATATTTATCATACGCAGAGACATTACCAACGAAGAATTTTCAATGTAGTCGTATATTACCTACGTTTTCACGGAAAGAAAAATAACAATTTTAATAACTGCATCAATTCAGATGTGCATTTAATATCGATATACGTTAAAAGTAATAAAAACATGGATTATCTTAAGCATGATAGTAAGAGCTCAGAACATCTGTTTCGATCAGTCAAAATGCATTTTTGCAGAAACTTCTGGGATTTTATGCATTGTTTGGGGATGTCCATCATCATCAAACGATGATGGTTACAAATTAACAGGTGTTCGACGGGGATTGTGTGTAAAGTAGAAGACGAACGTTTTGTAGATTTATTTGCAGTTGTGGAACAGCATTGTGCACGAACGGGTGCCGGATTGTGACCGCCCAAAATGAGCATGAGCAACACTCATCCATGCGCATTTTAGCAGTCACTGTTTGGCCTCGTTCAGTAATCTGCAATTCCTAGATTGCCAAGCGATGAAGAATTTAAAGTAAGATTTCGTTGTTAATTATTTTATCGGATACGGAAGAAAAATTCGAAAATAATATATATTTTTTGAAAAAATTATTTTTGTCTAAACAGGAAAGAAAACTTATGTTTACCATTTGGTATTGACATTTTTATCCATGTAATAGTTTTTAAAGATATATTAAAAATTAATTAGTTAGTCATTTGTCATTAACTAGTGAGTTAGTCACTCATCCATGCGCCTTTTAGCAGTCACTGCTTGGCCTCGTTCAGTAATCTGCAAAGTCTAAGATTGTCTAGCGATGAAGAATTCAAAGTAAGCTGTCTTTGTTAATTATTTAACTGGATATGGATTATAAAATTCGAAAAAAAAATTTTAAAATTATTTTTGTGTAAAAAGGAAAGAAAACTTACGTTTACTATTTGGTATTGACATTTTTTTCGATGCAATAGTTTTTAAAGATGTATTAACAATTAGTCAGTAAGTCATTTGTCATTAGTTACTGAGTTAGTCACCCATCCATGCGCCTTTTAGCAGTCACTGTTTGGTCAGGTTCAGTAATCTGCAATTCCTAGATTGTCAAGCGATGAAGAATTTAAAGTAAGATTTCGTTGTTAATTATTTTACCGGATACGGAAGAAAAATTCGAAAATAATATATATTTATCGAAAAGTTATTTTTGTTTATAAAGGAAAGAAAACTTATGTTTGCTATTTGGTATCGACATTTTTATCAATGCAATAGTTTTTAAAGGCATACATAGGGCGCTGGGCCCATATCCAAGAGGTCGTGGGTTCGATCCTCGCCGGCCGAAGACTCCCCGTGTAGTAAATGGTGACTGATGCACGTTAAATCTGTCGAGTCTCAAAGTCCTCCATGTTCCCACAACAAATCAATACCTCTGGGGGTACTGATCCAGGAGTTTCCTTGTCTTCTGGATTAGTTCAAAATTACAAGGCTACGGAGTTGAACGTAAGTAGTCGTAAACCCATGAAATTGGGTCGGCTGCTCAACGACGGTTATAAAATAAAATAAAAATATACCGCTTCATGAACTTGGTCTAAAAAACGAGTACTTGGTTTAAATAAGAGATATTAATAATTTAAAAGGTAAAAATAAATTGAGGTATCAAATCTGATGTCCTTAAGGTAAAAGAGAAGATTATAGTGTGGTTTATCGTTAATGAGTTAATGTGAAGTAGGATAATTGCATACAAAATAATGTTGTGTTTAGGAATTTAAATTTGTAACACTGGGTTAGAATGTGTTTAGCAGCTAATGGTTCATTACAGCTAGAGCAATCTGGTGTAGGTTCGCCTAATAAAATATGTTTATGTGTAATACGTGCATAACCAATACGCAAACGAATCAGTGCAACTTTCTATTTTCTCGGCAAAGCTTGTTTTATTACTGGTTGTATATTTGAATATTAACAATTAAATTGACAATTTCTTATTACTTTGTCCAAAAGTTATATTTTCATTGTAATGAAATATTTTTTTCCATTTTATTTATTATTTATTTTGATCCTACCATCATCTCAATTTTCTATAAATTTATCTGAAACTTTGACTTAAACTTTATATATTAATGATTTAAATTTTTACAAAGGATTATTTTATATAAATTAGCATTACAAATATTTTTGTTGTCTTTTGAGTACATCAAAACGCATAATTTGTGATACAAATACACAATTTTTTTTTTACAATTTTTAAGTTTTAACATTTTTTTAACCAATACTTGTATAAATTTATATTCCTATAGTACTTTTGGGGATGAAATTTTAATACTTTCTGTTGACATTTTAAACATAATGATTCACTTTTTATATTTTCTATTAATACATATTTTTGTAACTGAATTGAATTGGATGTAGGGTTTAATGGCACTTCCCAAACAAACGGGGTTTTTTTTTTCAACAAATGTAACACAAAGCATATTTATTTACATATTTTTATGTATCTTTGATAGAAATTTCTTTCAACTGCAATCTCAAAACTAAGCTAAATTGTTTATATAGTTTACTAAGAAACCCTACATCAGTTAAGATAAATGAAATTCAATAATTTTAACTTTAAAAATCACGATTGGAGGATTGTTTTTTTTTTTCATTCGAAGACGATTTATAACTTAAGTGAGACTTTTGTATTTATAATCAATTGTGTAATCAAGTTTTGTTTAATTTACGTCAAAAGCAAATTTGACAGTGAAAAAAAAATTAACATGTTTTTTTAATTTTTTAAACGAGACAATGGAATTAATCAAATTCTGAAAATAGTTTTTTGTTATACATTTAATAAACCGTAAAAAAAAAATTTCTAAAAAAATAAAAAGAACAGCTTTTCTTGGACGAATCCTTTCTTTTTGAAAACATCAACCCCTGCAATTTTAATAAGCTAAGGGTGGAAAACAATATTTTTTCCGATTATGTTTCCGAATAATCACAGCAGAACGTACAATTTTTCAATATATCGGTTTTTGTAAAAAAGGCTCAGTCTTAAAAGAAGCAAAATAAATAAATAAATAAATAAATAGTTGAAATAGCGACTAATACAGAGTTGCGGCAGACGCATGCATGCCTAGGAATTTTTGATGCCTCAATTTTTGAATTCTGATAAGCTACAAATTTTCCCTTTTTTAAATTAAATAAATCTTCAAAATAAATTTAAAAAAACAACAAACCAATACATTTTTAAAAAAATTCCTCAATCTGCAGATATTCAACATACGGAAAAACATTTTAATCATTTTTCAGGCGTCAAATTTTGAGAATTATTGCTGCTGTGTATTTTCTTTTCAGCCCTACTCAAAACTTTGACACATGCTTCAACTAATAAACGATATTATGTTCCATACATAACTGTATGAATCTCTATGCTATATGGATATGGTTCATTTCATCGACAGACCATTTTATTGACTGAATCATTTCGTCGACAGGCCATTTCCTCGGCAGGGTTGTTTCGTCGACAGACCATTTTATTGACAGATTTTTTCGTCGACAGGATCATTACGTTGACAGGGTCACTTCGTCGACAGGTTCACGTCGATGACAGGGTCACTTCACCGACAGGGTCATTCCGTCGACAGGGTTATTTTAACGACAGGGCCATTTCGTTGACAGAATCATTTCATCGACATGGTCATTTCACCGACAGGGTCATTTCGTCGATAATGCTATTTCGTCGACAGGATCGTTTTTTTTTAATTTTATTTTTTTATTTATTTATTTATTTATTTATTTTTTTGAACAGGGTCATTTCATTGACACAATCCTTTCGTAGACATAGTCATTTCGTGGACATGATCATTTCTCATTTCGATGGCAGGGTCATGTGAAATTTTGAAACTACTTTTAGGGAGAGTTTGCTTTTCGTCATAATTTTGTGTATTTTTACGCTGAATATTTTTATTATTAATTAAAGAAAACACTATTATATATTTTTTTACTAAAATAAAATTTTTACTTTGCCATAAAAGATAAAAATCATAAAATTGCCATAAAGTAATTTTTTTTTCTTTTTAAAAAAATTCTCTTTTAGCTGTACATCCAGTTAAAAAAATAAAACTTTTGTGTGTTCCAGTTTTATTTTTCAAGCATTTTTTTTTTAGATAAATTGTTCAATTTTTAAAGTGAGTGCGTTATTGTGGATTAGCATCGCAAAGGCAATCGCTATGACAACTGAAAATGATTCTTGATAAAGCAAGTGAATGAAGGGAAAAAAGTTCAAGGAACAAAATGAATTAGTGAATCGGCAAAATATTGAATTCTAAATTAGAGAATAATGATATAATTTTTCGAACTGAGAACTATATTTAATTTCGTTTTTCAAATAATTGATAAGTGGTTGATAACCGTTTAACCAAGAACAGTTGATGTATCAAAATCTTCTTTTCTATATCTAAATATTGTAACAGGTAATATATTGTAATAGAGCAACACTTGTTTTCAAGATAGGTAAGGATTGTCTTCAGATCAGTACTAAGCATGATATCCTGACCATTTGTGGCTCCCGTGTGACGTTAACAATCAAATTTTTTTTAATATCAAATCAAATATGATATCGGGAGAATTAAAAGGAATTAAAATATATTACAATGAAAGTTTCGAGAATATTTCGAGAGAAGAAAGCTTAATTCTTCATTGTAAAAATTTTCAACATTTTTTAATTACACTTTATCAAAATCATAGTGTACTTCCCACAGCAATGGAAATAATTATAGGCCTTAAATAATTTTCTATACATAAGTAAACAGATTCATATGGTGTCTTGCGAGTAATTTAAAAAAAATTTAGTTACGAAACATATTACATGTTACGAAACATATAACATATTTGTTTATTGAGGGAATGAAAAACTGTGTTACATTTTTATATGTAGTTACAAGACAAAACACATAATTGTTAAATAAAAAAAACTAGTTTTTTATGGCGGAAAATAAATTTTTTAATATTTACTTCAATTGCAATTTCAAAATTTTTTATTCAGTGTCCTTAACAGGATGAATGAATATGAACTAACTATACTCGAACTAAATAATCGAACATTGTCTTAGTTTCGTTACCACTATTAGAGTTTTCTAAGAACTGTAGAAACCCAAATATGATGCTTAGGTTGTAGCGGTGGAAGTTGTAGACTCCCACAATATTTCAAGTGCGACTAACAGGATCAAAAATGTTGAGAAACACTGGCATAAAATCATTATAACGTTGCAAGCGAGTTTGTTCTTGCTCGTCAGAAAAGTATTTTTTTTCTATGGATAGTGAATTTTAAAAATAATAATAGTAAATCTTCCTCTCATTGGCACGACAGCCCAAAACGGGCCCTGGCCTTCTCAAGAAGCCTATGCCAAGACATTCTTCCCTTAGCCAAGGTTCTCTAGTTTATTATCTTTAAAACTTGTAGGTCCTTTTCAAGGCAGTCTAAAAATCTTAGGTTTGGTCGTCCTCTTTTTCTTGGCTTGGAACTTTTTGAACTGAAACTTTTTTGGTTGTCCTGCTATCCTCCATTCTCACAATGTGGCCTGCTCATTTAATCCTTTGAATTTTGATAAATTTAATGACATCAGGTTCTTTATACGCTTTGTAAAGTTCCGTGCTTGATCTTCTAAACCAGGTACCGTTTTTACTTATTCCACCAAAAATGCTTCGCAGTATTTTTCTCTCAAATATAGCTATCATATTTTCATCTCCACGGGTCATTGTCCAGGTCTCACATGCGTATGTAAGCACTGATCGTATAAGACACTTATAGAGTAACACTTTTGTCTTTCTTTTCATTAGGCTTGACTTAAGATATTTTCTTAGATCATAAAAACACTTATTGGCCATCGTGATTCTCGTGTCTATTTCTTATGTAGTGTCGTTTTTGTTGTTAATCTTAGACCACAAATAGGTAAGGCTATCAACGGCTTCGAATTTGTATGCTCCAATTTCAAACTGTGTTTCTTCATAGTCAGCTTTTGTGCAGGGCATATATTTAGTTTTATTTTCATTGATTCTTAATCCCATCTTAATAAACGTAGGCATAAAAAGGACATAAAAAGGATTGTGTTAGTGCTGTCTGCGTTCTAGCGATAATATCTAAATCATCAGCAAAAGCCAATATTTGAACTGATTTGTTGAAGATATTTCCTCGGGTGTTGATGTTTGAGTCCCTTACTATTTTTTCTAATGCTAGATTAAAGAGGAGGCATGCCAAGGCATCTCCCTGTCATACACCATTTTTAATTTCTATTGGATGGGAAAGACTATTCTGTATCTTGACCATGATTTTGGTTTCACTTAGTGTCGAGCTAATCAACTTCACTAGTTTCTCCGGTATATTAAATTCTCTTAATGCTGATATTAAAGTTTTTCGGTTAACACTATCGTAGGCTGTTTTAATAGTAAATAAAGAATGAATTAATCCCTTTTTATTCGTAGGATTTATATTAGACGCATATCATTTAATAGAATATCAAACCTGGAATTTAAACGTAAGAATAAGAAACTATTATACTGAAAAAAAAATTTTGCAATTAAAATTTCGAACACTTCTTGACTAATTTAAGTGCTTAAATTTTAGCTGGCGTTCTGTACAGGATGACAACAGAATTTTCAAACGCTTTCTGACCACTACGACCCTGTAGACGAAATGGCCTGGCGACGAAATAACCTGCTGATGAAAAAACTCAGTTGGCGAAATGGCCTGTCGACGAAATGGATAGTCGACGAAATGATTTGTCGATAAAGTGGTTTCTATGAAACGGCCTATCGTTGAAGTGATGGTCACTGAAATGAACGTGACCCATACTATATACTTCATGAACGAATAAAAATTCCCAATCTTTAAAAAAAATATGAGCGTTTTTCATCAGAACTATTTATTACGTAAATTTTGGGACAACGTGTTGATTTATACGTTGAAATTTTATTCTGATTTTAATTAATTTTCATACCAACTTTAATTTAGAATTTTCAAACTATTATAGACCAAGATGTCTAATTTAAAAAAAAATGTGGATTGATTTGAGAAATAATAAAAAAAAATCATACATACTAAATTCAGATCATTTGCCTTTTTTTATCACACATTATAAATAACATGCTGGAGATTCAAATAAAAAAATTAGTTTCATGAGAATTCATGGCGAGAGAAATATTTTAATAATTTTGATTAAATCTTGGCCAGAATAATAAATGCATCTAGTTAGAATAAAATAGTCAAAGCGGTGCATCGTTATAATCGAAAATGTTTTCTTCTATATAATTTATTTCCTTTGTGAGTAAGATTAAGTACTCGTCTCTCAAGGATTTGAAATTATTTATTTACAAAATATGAAACAAGCATTTTTGTATAAAAATTCATTGTTATTTTTGTCAATGAAAAGTTTGAGCTAAAAATTCGAAACATTCATTATTTTGAAAAAGGTCAGATTAATATTGTTCCCTGAGTGGATTATTTTTAATGTTTGGAAAATGCGAAATGATGTGTTTTTAAAATTATTAAAATGATTGATTACGAAAAATTGAAATAAATTTGAGGCAACTTCTTTAAATTCTGATAGATCAAAAATAAGAACCATAAAAGAGCGACAAAAGAATATTTTTTTGTGTATAGAACTCTAGAATAAATATGGCTAGTTAGGGCTTTTTATTTCATTTTATAACCGGTGTTGGACACAGCAGACCCAATTCTGAGTTTACAGCTATCGATGTTTCACTCCATAGCCTTGCAATTTTGAGCTCAATCCAGAAGACATGGAAACTTCTAAATCAAGCATTAGGAAAAACTATCCTTCCTGGAAGACATTTTGAAGAAATTAACCTGCATTTACGTTACATAGAAAAACAAAGAAAACCACGTTGAATTGCATTGAAAACCACCCACGGTTAGCTCAACAGCAAAGGTATTTAATTTTATAACCGTCGTTGAACTGCTGACCCAATTTTGGGTTTACGTCTACTAATGTTCAACTCCGCAGTCTTGTAACTTTGAACTCAATCCAGAAGACAAGGGAACTCTTAGATCAAGTATTTTGCCTTCGAGGAGGACTTTTTGATTTAACTAAACCGCATTTGCTTTACATGGTGCGGAAAACCACGAAAACCTACCATGGCTAACTTGAAGGAAGAATTATATAGAATTTTAAGCGAAGAATTTTATAGCTCAAAAATTTAAATCCGTTATAATGCGCCGACAAAGGCTGTATTGATTGGTACATAAAACATATCAGTGAAAAAGCTCCTTCCAAATCAAAACTGTATCTTTACAACATCGCAATATTAGTTATATTGATTATAATACAATTTTGGTAATAATACTATATTGGTTACAATACAATATTGGTTATAATACAATATTGGTTATAATACAATATTGGTAATAATACAATATTGGTTATAATACAATTTTACAGTTACAAAATAAAAAAATAAGTACTTAAAATTTAGATTAAATAAAAGGATTTATTGAACCACGAAATCTAAAAAAATAAAAAACCGTCTAATGCAATATAATATGCTTAACTTTTCCAACTTACTAATAAAAATTGCGTGTAGAATATAATTTTGAATCAAAGAGACAAGCTGATTTTAAAAATTTTGTTAACTTTCGAAAACAGCAGAAAATGCTTTTTAGAACGTTTGTATATGTCTCCAGCTGATTACAGAATCCGGCTGTATGCAAACTGCCAATGTCAATTAGCAATACGCCAACAAGTCTCATAATAAGCCTAACAAATCGGCAATTAGCAAATAGCCGGATTTTCTAATTAGCCTACAACATATATACGGTTTATTTATTTAAATTTCCTGGTGCCAAAGCTATTGGCTCCTAGAATTGTTAAATAATAAATGTTAGAACTTAAATTTTGCTGTTAATAGAAATATTAAGGAAAAATCTTTATTTTATAACCGCCGTTGAACGGCAGACCCAATTGGTTTACGACTTCTAATGTTCAACTCCGTAGCCTTGTGATTTTGAACCCAATCCAGAAGACAAGAGAGCTCCTGGATCAAGTTTCGGGAGAAATTTGCTTTCGTGGAGGATTTTTTGATGGAACTAACCCGCATTTGCATTACACGGAGAGGAAGACCACTTGAATCTCCCACGGTTAGCCTGACGGAAAGGGACTCTAGCCCATGATCCGTCTACCACTAAGGATATTTAACGTTAGCACTGTGGTCGGTGAAAGCCGGATGCTGATTCGTATCGGTCAGCCATCGCCGGGATTTGAAACCGGTTCACCTCGTTGGAAGGCCACCGCTCTATCCCCTGAGCCATCGCGTCTCAGGGAAAAATCTTTGATGATAATGATGAAATCTGATATTGCACAAAAAGGTGAAATTAAAAGCAGATTTTTGAAAACTAATTAAATCATAGAAAGTACGGCACTAAAACATGAAAAGTTACAAAAATGCACAAACATTTGTTAAAGACATCAAGTATATCATAACAGTAAAAATTGAGAAAGATCTCTTTCAATTTAAAGCATACTCACTCTCAATACTTAATAACAGTCGAAATCTTAACAGTTTTGGCACAATCCTACATTTTTAACTAATAATTTTAGTTTAAATCAACGGATTAAAACACTACTAAAATATCATTGACACTATATATTTAGAATGCATTGCAATCGAAATATCTTTTCACGAAAGTAACTTAGACATAGGTATGCTTTATACGAAACTTTTTGAAACTTTATGACTTAATTTAAATTAAAGATAAATTTTTAAAGTTAAGCTAATATTTAAGCAAAGAAAATATTTTTAAAGATGGCAGTTTACAAGCTAATGTTAAAATCTGAAGAAAAAAAATGTTCTATTTTTTTTTCATATATTATAATTAATTTTAAGAAAGCATTTACAATATGATATGTTGCAATTACGCATAAGTTTAAATTATAATTCCTTCTTTTCAAAATAACTGGATAGCTGTGTCTTTGTTGCGTATAACTGTAAAAATAAAAATTGAGGTATTTTAAGTTTAATGAGATTATGATTATAGATTGATGATTATAGTTTAATGATTGAATGACGTAATAATGTACGTAACTATACATTTTATGATTATCAGACTATATAATATCTGAAATTTTACACAAAAAACATTGTGGGCTTTTTAATATAAACGAACATGTTGTGTTGTACTATTTTCAAAATATTTACAAATTATCTGTGCAAAACTGTTATTTTTTTTCTCCAAAAGATTTTAAAAGTTATTTCTTAGGCTAAGTTTTTTTTCTTTTTGTTTTATTCTGTTTGTTATAAAAGTTCTAAATTTCATGCAAAATAAAGAATGAAATATACTGTATATACCTCTCATTTGAGAATTTCCTTTTATGAAATAAAAGGTTTGTTCTTCAACGAATGAACTAAACTCAACCAACATCTTATTTTCTCAAAATACTGAACAAGCATTTCACAATACGTTCTTTCTTCTTTTTCATTCAAATAAAAATAGTATAAAGTTGTTTACTGTGAAGAACTTTGCAAAAACGGAAGAATAGGTTTGTAAAGTGAATGCTTTAAAAATTCATTATTTGAATGCTTAAACACAGAGAACTAGAGTTTTATTCCTTTTTATCAAGCATGTTTTTGTGAAAACAAACTTAAACTGTACTATGGGAATAAAAGCATTCAACTCTTTCAGTGAATTATTTGAAATCACGAAGAAGAAATAAACATAAAAGAGTTTATGTAACGGAATTCGTTCCATGTTCGCAATTGTCAATAGAAAAACTCTGTCTGCTTCAAAAATTATTCGGAGAGTTTTGAAGTTTTTTCGCCAAAGAAAATGAAAAAAAAAACATAGTTCCACAGTTTAAGTATCATACTCTTGCAGCAAAGTTGTAGTTTTAAGTAATAGTCACTTAGTCGTAAGGAATTATTTAAGCGTTAGAAAGTGTAAAAAGCTTGAATATTTAAAAAAGTTTCAAACTTGTTTAAAAACCGCCAGTTTGGCGAAATTTTTATTTTCTTCAGTCTACGTTATTTTCTTAATTTTTTTTAAATAACCGCCGTTGAACAGTCGACCCAATTTTTGGGTTTACGACTACTAATGTTCAACTACGTAACCTTGTAATTTTGAACCCAATACAGAAGACAAGAGAACGGTAATTAATAAGCTTACCAAATTAACCCGCATCACGCGAACCTCCCAAGGTTAGCCTGGCGGCAAGGGGACTCTAACCCATGATCCCTTTACCACTCAGGATATTTTACGTCAGCACTGTGGGCGGTGCAAGCGGGATGCAGAATTCGTATCAACCAGCCATCGCCAGGATTCGAACTGACTACATCTCATTGGAAGGCGAAAGCTCCATCCCTGAGCCATCGCGGCCCTTTTCTATGTATTTGTTAATTGTTAAAACAAGTTAATAATTGCACATTTTTATGAGCTCGAAAAATGTAGCGTCATTTTTCAGAAAGAAACACAGACGGCTCTGGTTAAAAATAAGCAAAAATTTAACCTAACATTCCTCAATAAAGATAACGAACTCGCAATAATTTTATAAGTATCATTTTATTTTCTAAAACGCGTTATTTTCTGTTATGGCCAAAACTTTGAAACACTGCTTAAAGGTGGAAAAAGTCCGAGTTTTGACTGATTATTTATTGACAAGTAGGTTTTTCTGTTTCGGTTTTTGCAATTATTCATTTCATTATGCTAGTATTAGTTACAATTATTATCAAAAGTCAAATTATCGAAGCTCGCTTACGAATGTTTCTTACTTGCATTTTATACAGCATGTATTATGTACCATATTATGTATGTCGTTGACTTATTGAATAATTGAGTTTTTGCAAACAGTCACGTCATTTTACAATGTACCAAAATAATTAGAAAAGTTTCTAGTATTTTCCAATCGACTAGATACTTTTTAGGCTCATTGCATGATCCCACATATTTATAGGCTAATTAGAATGTCCATCATTCGTTTGCTCAATTAGCCTGATTTGCTTCAGGCAGTTTGCAATAGGTATAGAGTAGTGACGGCTTAATGTAATAGTCTGTATCGAGTTTATTGCAAAGCCTAAATGAGTTCGGTTTGATCAAATAATTCCTCTCATATTTCCGTATTAATCTAAAGACAATTGAACTGATTGTAAAATGTCTAAATATATCAGTCAGAATGGAAAATTCTGAAGATATTTCGAATTAGTTAAGAGCCATATTATTCGAATTTTTCAAAGAGCCAGATATTTTAACTTTACGATATACAGTCCCTGGCCAAATTATTCGACGCACTATAAGATTCTATGCAAAATCTTAATTATTAGGTGATACTATGCAGCTTTATTGTTTTTACGGGACTGAAACCGGTTTGCACTTGTTTACGTTCGTGCAACAATTGGTTAAATTAGACGATATATTCGGCGATTTGATAAATTAGACGATATATTATATAAATATAGAATATTTATTATATCAGGTATTATATTATTATATTGTAGTAATTAGATCAAATTATTAGACGCATTGTAGTTTTTTAATAATTACATGCTTTGCACTTTTTTTGTATACATGTAACGGGACTTTATTCAGGAGATTTTTTATATACTTCCTATTTGTATTTATTTTTAACGTATTGCATTACAATGTTAACCAATTGATACACGAACATAAACAAGTGTAAACTTGTTTCCGCCGCGTAAAAACATAAAGTTGTATATTATCACCTGATAATTAAGATTTTACAAAGAATCTTATAGTTCGTCTAATAATTTGGCCAGGAATTGTAGGTTATAATTGTTCTTTTTAAATTCGTGCGGAAACATAAATGAATAAAATAATTAACTACTCTGAATTCTAGATCTTTTGTTCCTTAACTAAGAAAATAACGACGATTAGCATTTCCCAAGAATTATACTTCTCTTCATGTTATGACAAATACACAATTGCTTGTTCAAATCTTAAATAAAACAGTACCACAATTTAATGTAACAACTAGGAGCTGTTACATTTTATTATATTAAATCAATTAAAATGTTTGAATGTTGCTGTTATATTACAGTTTTCAATTTTATGTTACTACCCATGATATTTACTTTCTAAACATTAATAAATTACTATTTCTTAAAAAATAACAACAGGTGTTGCTGACCAATTTTAATGTTTATTGTTAAAATATTCGTTGTTTGTCAAAAGATTCTATTAAAAGAAAGTAAAAATAAAAGTGTATTTGTATATTGTTATTAACAAAGTTGTTCTAACTACAAATAAACTATATTACTTTAGTTTACTTAATCTTTCTTGTTAATTTACACTGCTGTTCGTATCAAATTGCATTTAGAAGCATCATGCTTTTTTTTCTTGGCTGAAATGGATAAATTAGTTTTCTCGGGCAGCGCTTAAGTGAAGTTTAAGAATATTATTAATAATTCTGTAGTTAATTAATTCAGTCTAGAAAGCAGCTGCGCCTTCCAACAAGAGAATGAATTGCAAATGCAACACTAAAGATAACACTGGTGAACAAATTTGTTGTTGCATTTATAAAAATACGTGATCGTGCCTGATATGGATATGACTATTTCAAATCTTTTGTTTTAATGTACAAATTCAAAAACGTTATAACTAACAGGGGGTCTCGTAAACTTCACGGAAAACTGCTATGGGAGTAAGGGCACATCATTGGAATTAGAACTCCGGAACTCCTGTGCAATAACGTTATACGTGGTTAGAGGCGCTACCCTATTATGACCTGCTAAGAAGCACACGAAGAAACAGTTCATAGTAGGGAAGCGCCCCTAACGGCGTATGATAACATTTCCGAGCATGGGTTTTGATACAGCTTTAATCCTAATAATGTGTCCGAACTTTCCAAGAGGTTTGTCGCAACGTTTATGTGACCACTTTGTTATACAAAACCCCAAAATACCCAGATCTATTATAAACAAATAAACTTAGGTATGGTAGTTTTTTATTTTTTTATTTATTTTATAACCGATTTTGAGCAGCCAGCTCATTTCAGGTTACGATTATCAATAATAAATTCCGAAGCCTTGTATTTTTGAACCCAAACCAGAAGACAATGAAATCTTGGATAATACATTGGGAGAAATTAGCTTTCATAGTAAACTATTTGATGGCATTTGTATTACTTAGAGAAAACTATGGAAACCTCAAACGGTTAGCCTGACAGCTGGGGAATTCTTACCTATGATTCATCTACCAATGCGAATATTTTATGTCGACACTGTAGTCGGTCTGAGCCAGAAGCATATTTCGTATCTACTACGCATCAGCAGAGAGATTTAGCACTTTCCCGTAGCCTCTCGTGTGTTCACACTCTATGCAGCGCAGTTATTATAAAAAGTTCTCTAAGTTCAACAGAGCTTGCGCAGAAAATACTTACGTAACCATGCTGGCTAGTTATGTCCTACATACCAAAGTTGGGCAAAAATATAATTGATTTCATTTTTTGATTACAGTAATCATTTACTTGTAATCATGATTACAAGATAACATAGTTTTGATTTTAGCTGTAATCGTGATTACAAAAATCAATTGCAGTAATCAATTACTTGTAATCGTGATTACAACTTTGATTACAGCTGTAATCGTGATTACAATAATTAATTACAGTAATCAATTACTTGCAATCTTGATTACAATTAACCAACATTTTTATTACAACTATAATCGCGAATCAAAGTAATTAAGATTCCAAGTAATCACAACAAAAACAATTACGGGTAATTATGATTACAAGTGATCAAAATATATGATTATATATAATTGTGATTACAAGTAATTGAATACTGTAATTGAGTATTGTAATCACGATTACAATTGTAATCAACATTTGTAATCATAATTACAAGTATTTGAATAATGTAATTGAAAAGTGTAATCGATTACATTTTTGCTCAACTCAGATGTAATCAAAAATTATGATTACTTGTAATCGCAATTACCTGCAATCGTGATTATAAATAATTGATTACATAGCAGTAATTATTGTAATCAATTACAGTTGTAATCAATTACTGTAATCGACGCCCAAGTTTGCTATATACTTTAGACAATTAGTTTCTATATATCGTACATTACAATTGATTTTGCTGATATTTTACAATTGGCTTCGTTTTTAATACATTTCACTTACTATCTTTGTATTCAGTTTCTGCATTAATTATAATGCAGAAACTGAAGACAAGATTTTTATTAATACTTTTTTTAGGAAATCTAAATAATAATGACTAAATAAAACACATAAAAATTTCACCATAAGGAATTTTTCTTCTTCAATTTATGAATGATAATGACGAATGGTACTATAAATTAAAATGCAATAAGACTTTAAAAAGCAAAGTTTGTTTTAATAGCATTTTATTACATTGACAAAACCAAACTCAACACGGAATGAAACGTTTCAGACAAACAGAAATAAAATTAATGGGAAAAAAAAGAAAAATGGAATAATTAAGTTTACGAATAACGACACAGAAATGCGTTATTTCATTTTTGTGTAATTACATTAGTTTCATTTGATCTAAAGGTCTAGTCTTTTTCTTCATAATTTTGTCAGAAAATTTTTATCTAGCGATTGCTTATCTTAATTTGATCCAATATATTTCCTAAGAGTTCGATTTATTCAGATGAAAGTAATTAACATAAAAACTATTTAACATTTTTTAACTACACGGGTAAGTCACTCATTACTGAAAATGTATGCATTTTTGTTACCAGGGTGAAAAATTAATGCGTGGAGAAATATCTTAATTTTCGATATAAAGCAAAGATGAAACTTTATCAACTCATTATTGTTAAGCATTTAAGCATTTTATTGGAATTAAAAGTGTCCTAAATGTATGGTAAATTAAAAGAATAAAACTTTTTTAAAATAGAAAAAGAAGAAAATTATAATTATTGATTTGCGAAAAGAAAAATAGTTAAACAAAAAAAGTAAACATTTGTTCTTGATTCTAAGTGGTTCAAGTAATATAAAACAAATAAGGAGCATCATTTCCTGCTCGCTGCGCTCGCCTACTTCCGGAACTGTTTCCGCTTTTTTTTTTTTTAATCGGATTTCTTCTCAATACGAAAGCGTGATTTTCGATTTGAAAGCAATGCAAGTTGCGTTTAAAAAGGAAACTGCAAAAGTTTGCAACACATATGTCCTGTTTAACATTTAATTTGTAAGCATGTCACTCAATCTATAGACATTACTACTAGGTTTACATAAATTCCAATGCTACTAAGAAATTACTTCAATGCTACTTGGAATTTTCTTCTAAAAAATTGCAGGTTTTTATTTATACCATTCTGCATGTTTTAACTGTTTTATAGAAAATTTTGTAAGCCAATGCTCATAAATAGTTACAAGACAGAGTTAGTTTGCTTTGAAAGCATGCAATCTGGAATTATAAATTCATAATATATTAATATGTGCATACATTAGTATATTCCCAGTATTCTAAAGCTTTTTTTTTAATATTCCGCCTACTTTTATTTATAGTCCTAAAATAATACTGCATGCTATTTTTTCTGCTCTTTCATAACAATCGGGGATTTTGTGAATTAATACATAGAATTAAAAACGAGAAAAGAAGCTTGTTTTGAAAGCACGTAGTCTAGAATAACAGTTGCGTAACATATTCATACAACTCTTATTCACTACCGTAAAATCACATTCTGTGTTATTTTCGCTCTTTTTATAACAATTGAGAACTTTCGTAAACTAATACTTAGATTTAATGGCAAAGCAGAGTTAACTTGTTTTGTAAGCAAGCAATCTAAAAGTAGAGTTAGTGTATTTCATATTTGGATGTAAATACATATGTATATTTTCAGCATACATAAAGACTTTTTTTTAAACATTTTGCTTTATTTTTCTTTATAAGATTTAAATATAACTACGCGTAATTTTTGTTATTCTGTTAAACATGATACACGTATTTCTATTGTTGAAAACGTAACAGAGCTAACTTGTTTCAAAACATGCAGTTAATATATAACACACATATGTACAAATTGTTTGTTCGGAATTTTTGGAGCAAGAGCCAGTTGTGGCTACACCGCGCCAACGACTAGGTGAATAGTATACATCTAAGTTGTGGGTTAAAAGCTAGATTGATGCATAGGTACCAATGTCCTTGATGTAAGAGGAAATGATATAATGAGGGCTATCACCAATTAATGAAGTCAATGATGGATTTCAGCTACCGAAATGGCGTTCTCTCTGAATTTTTAAACTGTTGCACTGGGTCAAAATATGTTTAATAGTAAGTGGTTCCTCACATGAGGAACATTTAACAAAAGACGCTTATGAGTTATGTTAGCAAGACCAACACGTAAGCGATTTAGAAGTACTTCAAAATTTGGATGAATGTTTAAGTTCTTATAAGGCTCTATAGTAGGTTTGATATTGTGCAATTTATTATGCGTTTCATTTCCCCAGTTATTTTACCAGCGTAAATACAAGTTTTGGTTAAAAGCATTTTTAATATCTAAGTATGTGAGAGGATTCTGCGATATATTGTACATATGTACAAATACATACAATGTATAAATAATTTAACAATGAATAATCACATCATAGTAACATTATTTATAAATGTGTGTATACATTAGTAAACATTCCACGTATTCCAAAGCTAAGTTGATTATTTGGCTATTTTCTATTTACCGTCATAAAATCATATTTTATGTTATTTTCGCCTTCCATAGTAATACGGAACTCATTATTATGTGTTTTTAAGGCTTTCACCCCCCATCCCACCCACACCATAAGAGAACAGATGGATATTCCACGCATGCGTTCCAATGGAGAGCTTATGGATCGATAAACAAGAGGAAAGGGGGGTAAGAATTGGAGATTGGGGGAAAGCAAAATGTAAAATGGAGGACCGCCGTTACACATCTTCGCCGGATCGTCGTTCCAAAAGATCTTCCTCGCTGGCCTCTTACCGGAACGCAGAAACGGAAATTTTGACCTCAAAGACGAACACGGTTCCAAAAGGTAGAATAATTTATTTGTAATTAGTTGAAGATTGTGCATTGAGCGACATTGTTATGGTCATTGCAAATTCATTAACCGACCGGATTTGTTGTGCGTCTGACCATGCGCCATAGCATCATTTTACATCGTAGATACGTACCTATAATTCACCGAAACTTTGTAAACACAAAGGACTTTACCCTCACAGTCGAATACATTTTGACCTTGTCGTTCAAAATTCAAAAAATATTAATTCCTTAAATCAATTTCTTCATGAAATATCGGTTTTAAAAAGCGCACACAACGACACATTAGTATATTTCTATTGGAAAATAGTCAACTCAATTATTATAATCTTTAATAATTGTTATATATAACACCAAAACATATCAGTTTGAAAGCCATCATAGACACGAATCTGCGATTTTCAGAAACTTTGTAAACATAAAGGCTTCTCCTCATAGTCGATTATGTTTTGATCTTGTTAAAAATTTGTTTAC
Organism: Parasteatoda tepidariorum; assembly: GCF_043381705.1. NCBI lineage: Eukaryota > Metazoa > Arthropoda > Arachnida > Araneae > Theridiidae > Parasteatoda > Parasteatoda tepidariorum. The sequence goes on from NC_092213.1 coordinate 21,696,207, forward strand.
ATTTAAATTCAAAACAATTATCTCATAAACTATAGATTTTATAAGCACATATAACGGTTTATTTGCATATTTTTATTTGAAAGTAGTTAAATCAATTATTATAATCCTTAATACGTTGTTACATATAACACCTAAATACATTATTTCGTAAACAGTCATAGACAAGTGTCCGTGATTTTAAGAAACTTTGTAAACACAAAGGTCTTTACCCTCACAGTAGATTACATTTTGACCTTGTAGTTTAAATTCACAAAAATATTAATCCCTAAATCGATTTCTTCATGAAATATTGGTTTCACAAAGCGCACACAACGACACATTAGTATATTTCTATTGTAAAATAGTCAACTCAATTATTATAATCCTTAATAATTGTTATGTATATATATAATACCAAAACATATCATTTCTCAATCCATCATAGACACGAATCTGCGATTTTCAGAAACTTTGTAAACATAAAAGGCTTCTCCTCATAGTCGATTATGTTTTGATCTTGTTAAAAGTTTGTTTACATTCAAATTCAAAACAATTATCTCATAAACTATAGATTTTTTTAGCACATATAACAGCTTATTTGCATTTTTATATTTGAAAGTAGTTAAATCAATTATTATAATCCTTAATACGTTGTTACATATAACACCTAAATACATTATTTTGTAAACAGTCATAGACAAGTGTCCGTGATTTTAAGAAACTTTGTAAACACAAAGGCCTTTACCCTCACAGTAGATTACATTTTGACCTTGTAGTTTAAATTCACAAAAATATTAATCCCTAAATCGATTTCTTCATGAAATATTGGTTTTACAAAGCGCACACAACGACACATTAGTATATTTCTATTGTAAAATAGTCAACTCAATTATTATAATCCTTAATAATTGTTATGTATATATATAATACCAAAACATATCATTTCTCAATCCATCATAGACACGAATCTGCGATTTTCAGAAACTTTGTAAACATAAAAGGCTTCTCCTCATAGTCGATTATGTTTTGATCTTGTTAAAAGTTTGTTTACATTCAAATTCAAAACAATTATCTCATAAACTATAGATTTTTTTAGCACATATAACAGCTTATTTGCATTTTTATATTTGAAAGTAGTTAAATCAATTATTATAATCCTTAATACGTTGTTACATATAACACCTAAATACATTATTTTGTAAACAGTCATAGACAAGTGTCCGTGATTTTAAGAAACTTTGTAAACACAAAGGCCTTTACCCTCACAGTAGATTACATTTTGACCTTGTAGTTTAAATTCACAAAAATATTAATCCCTAAATCGATTTCTTCATGAAATATTGGTTTTACAAAGCGCACACAACGACACATTAGTATATTTCTATTGTAAAATAGTCAACTCAATTATTATAATCCTTAATAATTGTTATGTATATATATAATACCAAAACATATCATTTCTCAATCCATCATAGACACGAATCTGCGATTTTCAGAAACTTTGTAAACATAAAAGGCTTCTCCTCATAGTCGATTATGTTTTGATCTTGTTAAAAGTTTGTTTACATTCAAATTCAAAACAATTATCTCATAAACTATAGATTTTTTTAGCACATATAACAGCTTATTTGCATTTTTATATTTGAAAGTAGTTAAATCAATTATTATAATCCTTAATACGTTGTTACATATAACACCTAAATACATTATTTTGTAAACAGTCATAGACAAGTGTCCGTGATTTTAAGAAACTTTGTAAACACAAAGGCCTTTACCCTCACAGTAGATTACATTTTGACCTTGTAGTTTAAATTCACAAAAATATTAATCCCTAAATCGATTTCTTCATGAAATATTGGTTTTACAAAGCGCACACAACGACACATTAGTATATTTCTATTGTAAAATAGTCAACTCAATTATTATAATCCTTAATAATTGTTATGTATATATATAATACCAAAACATATCATTTCTCAATCCATCATAGACACGAATCTGCGATTTTCAGAAACTTTGTAAACATAAAAGGCTTCTCCTCATAGTCGATTATGTTTTGATCTTGTTAAAAGTTTGTTTACATTCAAATTCAAAACAATTATCTCATAAACTATAGATTTTTTTAGCACATATAACAGCTTATTTGCATTTTTATATTTGAAAGTAGTTAAATCAATTATTATAATCCTTAATACGTTGTTACATATAACACCTAAATACATTATTTTGTAAACAGTCATAGACAAGTGTCCGTGATTTTAAGAAACTTTGTAAACACAAAGGCCTTTACCCTCACAGTAGATTACATTTTGACCTTGTAGTTTAAATTCACAAAAATATTAATCCCTAAATCGATTTCTTCATGAAATATTGGTTTTACAAAGCGCACACAACGACACATTAGTATATTTCTATTGTAAAATAGTCAACTCAATTATTATAATCCTTAATAATTGTTATGTATATATATAATACCAAAACATATCATTTCTCAATCCATCATAGACACGAATCTGCGATTTTCAGAAACTTTGTAAACATAAAAGGCTTCTCCTCATAGTCGATTATGTTTTGATCTTGTTAAAAGTTTGTNGGTCTAATGCACTGTAGGAACAGGGTCCTTTTAGTTTTCATGGCTAATTTCGAGTTATAATTAAGTATTGGTTTTAGTGAGTGGTAGGCACCCTCAGCTTTAGCAGTAATATTCGTAATATGGGCGTTCCACTTCATGTTGGAGGTTAATGTGATCCCTAGGTAGGTGGCTTTTTTGACTACTGGGATAACTTCATTAAAAAGTAGTAGGAGGCTATTTTTCAATTTTTTCTTATCTTGCTTCCTCATTATGAGGAGGGAGGATTTGCTTGCATTAATTGATATCTTCCATTTGGCGCACCATTCCTCAATGTATGGTATGATATGCCTTAAATTCTTAATAGCATTATTTGGGTTAATTGATTTACTCAGAATTGCCGTATCGTCTGCGTAATACGCAGTGCATATATTGGGCTTATCGTTGAAATTTGGGAAGTCTGCCGAGTAGATCAAATAAAGTGTGGGGCCAAGAATGGAGCCTTGGGGTACACCTGCTCGGATCGATCTGGCTGATGATAAGGAGTCATTCACTTTGATATGAAATGTTCTGTTATTAAGGTAGCTGTTGATCAGTAATATAAGGTCGTTCGGGATTTTATATTTGATAAGTTTGAAAATGAGGCCCTGGTGCCAGACGCGGTCAAAAGCTTTGGCCACGTCCAACATCAGGAGCGCAGTAGTCTCGTTTTTATAAAAGCTTTTGGAAACCTCTTCTACTATGCGAACCAATTGTTTCGTAGTTGATAAATTTTCCCTGAAGCCGAACTGTTCTTTAGGCAGGAAGTCTAAGTGGGGTTTGAGTCTGTTCAGTATAGTTCTTTCAAATATTTTTGAGAAGGCTTTTAGTAAACTGATGGGCCTGTAGCTCTCTGGGTTTAGCAGATTTTTGCCCTGTTTGGGAAAAAGCACAATCTGTGCATGCTTCCATTGTTGTGGGAAATAGCATCTTTTCAGGCATGAGTTCAGAATATTTTTTAGTTGCACTATAATATTTGGAGGGAGGTATTTTATCATAACATTATTGATGTGGTCGAACCCTGGTGCTTTATTATTTTGGAATTTATCTATAATATTATAAAGTTCTTCAGTAGTGATGGGCTCGTTTTCATTAAGTGGAGCGTTTACCCTTATGTACTCGCTATATGTGCTAAGAATATTTGATTCGGAAGAGATATCCCTGGGTTCACTATTGATTGAAAATTGCTTCTCCATGGTGTCCGCGAATATCTCACTTTTATCTATGTCGGAGTAGGTTTTGCCGTTTGGCCCTTGGAGGGGCATATTTGTGGTTCTTGTAGATTTAAGGGCCCTGACCATATTCCAGGCGGTCTTGTCTTGGGTGGTTAGACTCTCAACTTTTTCGTCCCAAGTCTCTTTTTTGAATTCCGTGATTTCTTTTTTAATGAGCTTGGTGTATTTGTTCACTTGTGATTTGATAGCAGGGTCCCTCGTCCTGTGGTATTCCTTCCTGATATTGTTTTTAATCCTAATGAGGCCTTTGATATAATACGGGAGTTTATAGTAGTCGTTCCTTATTTCCATTTTATATGACGCTCCGTCATAGGCTTCTTGTATATCCTTAGTTAGGTTGGAGATTTCGTTCTCTATTTCTATATCAGAACTTAGCTCAGGTGAGGAGTTTGGTCTGTTTGCGAGATGGTTTACATAAGAAAGCCATTCAGTATTAGTTTTGGTTCTGGTTTTGTCCTGTTTTTTGAACATGGCTGTGATGTAGATAGGGAGATGGTCGCTACTGAGCTCGTAGGTGACATTTATGGTGAAGGGGTTGCATGAATTGGTGATTAAAAAGTCCAGAATATCATGGGTATGAAGTATGCTCAAGGGCATATACGTAGGCTCGGTGGGAGCGTAGACCGTAAGGTTATATTTCTTGACAAGTTTCAAGAGGTTTCTTCCCGGGGTATTTTCTTTGACACAACCCCATATTTTGGTCTTCGAGTTCCAATCACCTAATACAATACACTCATATTGTGTGGGGAATAGGTCTTGCATGTTTTTATCGGAGAGGCTGTGGTTTGGGGGGTTATAGATGCTAGTAATCTTGATTTTACGATTGCATTCTAAGTTGATGATAGCCGAGACCTCTTCGAAGCCGTCGTTATTTGAGGTACTATAAAGGGTAGATGAATAATTTTTACTGATAAATAAGGCTGCTCCGCCGCCGCGGTAGCCGGTGCGGTCACACCTGAATGAGTTGTAATTCGGGAAATTAAGTCTATCACAGGGGTTTAGGTGGGTTTCGGATACTGCACAAATGTCTATATTGTAGTCGTCCAGAAAGTTTTGGAATTCTCCTCTTCTTTCTTTTAGCCCGTTAGCATTCCATGCTGCTATGATTGTTGGTCTATAGCTATTTCGATTATTGTCCATTATTAGTGGGATTGAATGCAGGAGTAACTGCCTCTAGATTATTTTTCAGAGTAGTTATGAGTTGGATAAAATTAGGGTTGTGAAGAATTGCGAAAATGTCAGAAAGATTGTTAGCTTGTTTTTTAGCTTCTTCAATTTTCTGGTCTAGTGCGCTGATTTCTTTACTATCATTTTGCTGTTTTAGGACGTCCGCATAAGATCTGTTTACGTAAACATTTTTCTTGGGCGGAGGGGCCCTTTTTAGGGCGTTTTTCGTGTTGGATTTATTACTGGTATTGTTAATCCTTTCTAGCAAGGCTGTATATTCAGGGCATTTTTTGTAGTTGGCCGTGTGGGTTCCCCCACAATTTGCACATTTAGCATCGGTTGATCTTGGTTTATCACAGGCCTTGGTTGCATGCCCCTCCCCACATTTCACGCATCTTTCGGGGTAGTGGCACCCGGTCTGAGAGTGCATGAATCGCTGGCACTTAAAGCATTGCATGGGGCCCTTACCCCTGCCTCTATAACTCTCGATTTTGATGTTTGTGGTTTGATGCAAGTATGTTATTTCATAAATTTTAGTCGCGTTTTCCATGCGCTTGTCCAGCGTTACAAGGAAAAGCGGAATCTTCTCTTTTTGTCCTTTAACCCTTTTTGTTAGTTGTGAGACGTCAGTAACGGCATGGTTCATGCACTTAAGTTCGGCTAGTAAGTCCTCAATATCCGTATTTTTGTGGAGGCCCCTAATCACTACTTTTAGTACCTTGTCTTCTTCGAGATTGTAGGTGTGGAAAGGTAGTCCTAATTCGGTGGCCTGAGTGGTGATTGCGTTGTGGGTAGCGGCAGTCTTAGGCTTAATTATCGTCTTGCCATTAGTAACTTTGCCGTCGAAATCAGTGATATTTTTGTCTGTCAAATTCTGCCTAAATTCTTTCCAATCCAGATCATCTTTATCGATTACGATTGGGGGGATTCGTGCAGTTTTCTTTGGTTTAACAAAGCCATCATTTGGGGGGTTAGGAATATTCGGAGTATCAAAATGCTCCTCGTCATCGCTTTCGGAGACTTTTTTACGCTTATTTTTCTTGAAGGAGGCTTGTTGCTGTGTTGGGAGGCTATTATTTGAGTCCATTGGTTCTATACAGTCGTTGAAATCAGTACTGTTATTAACCGTGATCCATTGTTTAGCCTGTACATGTTTGCCTAACACTTCATCAGCCAGTTCCGTAATTATCTCATTTAGGGGGTTTAGGTTCATACCGTCGGGTTTCTCACGGAAGTGAGTATTAATTTCCCGGTTAAAGATTTGTATATTTTGAATTGCGACATTAAGCCTATCATCATTTTTTGGTATGGAGGGGTCTAACAAGCATCCTACTAATTCCGAAACATTAGTGATTAAGCTGTTAAAGTGCTCGAATCTCACATCAGCAAAGCGCTTTTGTTGAGTATTATAATTCTTAGAAATCTTACTGCTGTATTCATCACCGCTTAGTAGATCAGAATTATTTAATTCACTAGCCTTATCAGGGTTATTTATTCTAGAGAAGCATTGAGTAGAGGATTTTTGGCCTTCAGAAAGGCCTTTTTCTGCTTCGTTAATACCTAGCATTGGGATCGAAATTAAGGGGGGATCCTCAACCGCGATCGCCGAATTATCCGGGGAGCCTAACAAAGCCATCGTAGGTGGGTCAAGCATACACTGATCCTATCCAGAAGAAAACCAAACACCGACTAGCAGCTTCGTTGACACCGGGCAGTCGTTCGGAACTTAAGGTTTCCACTGCTAGCCGATCAATACTTACGGGACGCTGGTCACAAAAAAAATAAAAAAGCATAAATGCTCAGGAACAAGAAATACTGCAGCGTCCTACTCTCAGTTCGGAACACTGCAGCAATCTGATGGAAGCACTGACGCCCTACTCTCAATTCAGGTCGTCAGGCCTAAGTCGTCACCGAGCACGCCGTCTGCTTCTTCGCGGAGTCCGTAAAGGAGACGGGGTATCCGCGCGGGAGCTTTTCTTGTGGGAGCGAGGTTATAGGAGAACCTTCTCTCACGACGTCAGGGAGGAGAATGAAATGATGAGCGCCATGCTCTTTCGCCTTATTTTCGAGCTCTTTTTGTTTACTTAGCTCCGCCCACCCGCTTTCCTATTGGTCGATCTCAACCGTCATTCACCCCAAGGTTATATAGAGCCGAAAAGGTGCGTCCCGCACCATTTTCGATATTCTATTGAAAGCGAACAGTCGTCATGCCTCCCCAAGCATCCGGAAAAGCTGTTAAGAAAGCCGGCAAGGCCCAAAAAGCCGTCCGAGCTGGTGACAAGAAAAAGAGGAAGAAGCGCAGGAAGGAATCTTTCGCAATTTACATCTACAAAGTCTTGAAACAAGTTCATCCCGACACTGGCATTTCCAGCAAAGCCATGTCTATCATGAACTCTTTCGTCAACGACAT
>NC_092213.1:21705504-21765757 GCF_043381705.1 Parasteatoda tepidariorum
GCATTTCTAAAACTTTCAGAATTTCTAGCATTAACTAATTTATTATACACATTTAGTTGAATAAGGTGAGGAACAGCAATATTTGATAATTTATTTTGCTAATATGTTTCTCATTTAGCTAATGTTTTGATTTTTTCACCATGTACAATCTAAATAGCTAATATACTTTTTTAAAAGCCAATAAGAACATTGGTAGAATTCTTCTACATAAGTACAATACTATGTCTTTGATGATAATATACTATGTCTTTGTGCTAGAACATTGTGTTCATTGGCGAGAGAGCGCAGCGAGCCATGGTTCACGGCGTGAACCACATAGAATTGCTTAGCAATTCTCGGGGGTTAGCAAGCGTTAGCGAGCAGGGGGCGGAGCTTCCTAGTATGTATATATATAACGTAAGAAATCAGCTATTTGCTAACATGTGATGCCATTAGAAAGGCTATTCTTTTGATTACCGTTTTACATTCAAACTTATACGACCCTGATTTCCATATGTATCTTTATAGATAATCATTTAGTACTTAGTTAATGTATTTGGAACTTTTAACTTTCTGGAGCAATTTCGTATCAAATAAACACAATAAAAAATATTTTTACAGCTCCTTTTAATAATTAATTTAATCTGCATTTGTATCACAACATCATCATTCGAATCAAAATATTAAAAAAAAAGTAAACAGATATTTATAATTATAACTTGAAAAAGTGCGTTTTTTTTATATTAAAACAAAAAAAGTGATAAATTAATTGATTGTCTGTTTATTATATTGATTAATTGAATGCGTGATTTAGTATTACATCCTAAAAGGACTTGTTGAGCTAAATCATATGATCCCATATCAAGCAAAAAATGACAACATAAACTTATAAACAAGATATAAACTTAGATAAAGTTCGCAAAAGTCACTATGGGTAAAAGATACAAACGATGTTATAAACTAAGTCTGGCATAAAAAAACAATAAAAGAAAAGATCACTTGAGAATTTCCACACCATCAGTTTCACGTTTGTCTAAATTCGATAAATACCCTGGACCGTTTTGTTGATTTTAATGACAGAAAAGCTATTTGCACTTGTACTTAAATCACCATTTTATGGCCGTAAATAAATAATTTAAAATGGTTAAATTTATATTAAATTAGCTAAATTTAAAATTATGTTTACCCCTTTTTTTATAACTGTCATTGAGCAGTCGACCCAATTTTGAACGCAATCTAGAAGACAAGGGAACTCCTGGATCAAGTATTAGGCGAAATTGACCTTCGAGGAGGATTTTTTTTCCAGAAACTAAACCTCATTTGCTTTACATGGGGCGAAAAACCACGACAACCTCCCACGGTTAACCTGACGGCAAGGCAGCTCTAACCTATGATCCGTCTGTTTTTATAAGCATTACCACGGTCTTTATAAGGCTGTGGTAATCCTTATAAAAGGTAGTAGACTTCCCTAGTTGGTTAGTTGAGGTAGTAGACTAAGGCAGTTATAAGGTAGTAGACTTCCCTAGTTGGTTAGTTGAGGTTTACAGGCACAAGAGCAAAAAATGGCTTTACTGCGCCAGCCATTAGGCTAAAGGTTTCTTAATTTTTATTAAATTAATGAGTGTAATCCTATTGTTTTTAGACCCTTGAAAAGATTGTAATGTATTAGGTCACCAAGCAATTATGAAAAAACTGGATAAAAACTGCCAAAAAGTTTGTTTCTCAAATTTTTGAATCGTCTACAATAAGTTAAAACGTGTTTAAGGGAAGTGTCAACTTCCCCATTAACTTGCATAAATTTTCTAAATGTCCATAGAAAGGTTTTTTTCCCCACTGATTAAGGCTTCCATATTCTCATAACTTCTGCAAATTCAATAAGAAAGGAAAAAAAATCGCCAATAAACGACTTGGTTTGCATGAGTATAAGAGTAAAGGTTTGCGTGAGGTCAAGAAGAGGAACCAACAATGGGAGACCATTTTCTCTTGTGCGTTGTAGGTTCATTCGTTTGATCATTTCTCATCATGTTTATTTGTAGATATAAACACAGATATTATAAATTAGGTTATTTATAAACACGGAAGTTCAAGTTTATGGACAATTAACAGTTGTTGAAATTTTAAAAATCCCGTACACTTTACCATCAAAACAATACGGTAAAAAGCTAATTAAATTTCTTTTCATAAATTAATTTCAAACAAAAAATATTTTGACCCAACATTTCTAGTAAAAAAAAATTTATCTGCATAAACATTATAGTTATTTACAAAATTTCGTATAGTTCATGTATGTGTAATTTTATGTAAGTTTTCCTGTAATTATCTTATGGACCTATAATTATGAATGTTACTGTCATTTTAAACATAGGAAATTAATAATACAACACTTACAAAAATTATTATATTTTTGGAATATGTTTGTTTTATAAAATAATAAACACTTTCATGAATAATGAATAAATTGTTTCTCAAGGCAGCTTTCAACTAGTTCTTCGAAAACTGATGTGTATAATTTTATTTCTTTAAGCTTAGATATGCAAAACTAACAGTTGATAAACTTTTTACAATACTTCTACTTACAGTATGTAATTTGGATTTTTAAACCGAACAAATATTTTCTCAATTTATTCCATTTTTTTTCTGCACGCCAAACATTTCGACTAAAAAAACACTTAACAGAACTTCAGAAAACGAGTGCTGCTTAGATTTTGTCTTCAGTTTTTCTGAAAATAAAAAGTTTATAAATTTTTTTAGAATTTTTCCATCACGCATCTTATGAAATTTAGTTTATATAAAATTTCAAAATATGAATTATTTTCTAATTTTCTTTGAATTCCCAACTCAATTCCAAAAAAAAAATAAAAAAATAAAATACAATGAAAATTTAAAAAATAATAATAATAACAAGTTTGTGACTGAGATTCCCTATAGATAAATATCCAATGGGAATTAATTTAAAGAACAGTTGTTTTGAAAAAACTCCTTAAAAATGTTGTGAACAAAACTTTTAGAAGTTTTGTTTATAAATTAAGGAGTAGAATTGAATGTTTAAAGGGTATATGAAATCGCTTTAGAATGGAATTCTCGGTTGTACACTAAAAATAAAGAAAATCTTGTTTCAATAAATTTAGTTTAAATTTAATAAATTTTATATCGTAGTTTAAGATTTATTTTTCGAAATGAAATTGCATTTGATAATAAGTACGTAAGTTTTCAATCACGGTGTTATAGTTTGTCTTGATTTTATTATTTGCTTTTAAGAAAATTGCGCCACTAAGTTCATGTACACTGTTTTTTAGGCTTAAAATTAATTGGATACATGCAAGCGACGTAGTGTGTCATTATCGATCCTGATTCGCTGTAGAAACGTGGCATTTGTTTAGGTTAGCAACTATTCCATTTTATTTCGAGTAAGCCAAGCCCGTCAAGTGTCAATTTTTTAAGTGACTCATTTTATATTTTTTCACAAGGATTCTTTCACTATTTATTTCTTACTTAACACCGACAGGCACGAAGCCGTGTAGAATATAAATAAACCATGCATCGAAGTTGCCAGATACACAAAACAAAAATAATCAGGGTTACAGTTAAATACACAAACAAAAAATAAATCTAAATTAGGTAAAAGACATAGACAAGAAAGAATTATATTTTAGCAAATCCAATACGAGATAAGGCATTGTATTTAATTAACTTAACAATAATTAACACTCTAACTTATGTGGAGAGACTCATCTCGACTTTAACACTTCATCGTGTTTACAAACGATCAACTGGCATTGAGGTCATAAGTCACGTGTCTGTGTATCAGTGATCTTCTTCTCGAGTTGCTAGCAACCAATAGTGGAGATAATTATACATGGGTATTGAAACCCATACAGTACAAAACATTATACGTTTTAGATAATTTAAAAATCTCTCAGAAAATACCATGTTTCAAAATTATATCTGAAATGTAATCTTGTAAAAATGATTCTGAGTTGACTATTGTTTTGTTTGCTACTGTAATGTTTTTAGGATGTTATAACATAAAATTAAATAATATTTCTGAAAAGAAATCTTGTAAAAACCTTTCTAGGTTGACTATGGTTCTGTTTGCCAATGTAATGTTTTTGGGGATATTATCACATAAAATTAAATAATATTTTTGAAATGTAATCTTGTAAAAATGTTTCTGGGCTAACTATGGTTTTGTTTGCCAATGTAATGTTTTTGGGATGTTATCACATAAAAATTAATAATATTTCTAAAATGTAATCTCATAAAAATGTTTTTGGGTTGACAATGATTTTGTTTGCCAATGTAGTATTTTTAGGATGCAATTACATAAAATTAAGTAAAATTTCTAAAATGTAATTTTGTGAAAACGTTTCTGGATGGACTATGATTTTGTTTGATGATGTAATGTCTTAGGAATGTTAACCTTATATTATTTCTGGGAATTTTCAGAAACCCTAATCATATCTACTAACATTAATTCAAACTTAACAAAAACATTTAAGAAATCTGTTTCAATAGTAATTGCAAGAACATCAGGCATATCGAAATTTAAGAGAATAAACGAGAGACGTTTTTAGAACGTAATCTTGGCATTCTGTGTTGCAAGGAAAAGCTTGGGATTATTACTATTACTTTATCAAAAATAAAAATGACAGTTTAATAATTATTTTTTAAAAAAAACTCAAACTGTCATATTGCTCTGTAAAATTACTTGACCAACAAATCACTGAAATGAAATATTTAAGAAGATGGAAAAAATAATTTCGTAGAAAGACAATTTCTTTTTCAGCTCCTGTTTCTTAATCGCAGTTTTTTTAAAGGAGTTTTTTTAAGTAAAAATGAAACCTATTCTACTTTCTAAAAACTTAACCATCCAATATATTTTTCCTGTCTGGTGTCTCCATTATTCATAAATACGACTTGATATTTTAATCTCAGCTTGGCTTTAATTAAAACTAATGCTCCATTTAAATAGCCGCAATGAGACTTGTCGCATTAAAAACTTTTTTAATCTCAGTTGCGTAATTGCACTCGTTACGTTTATTATTTCGAACAACAAATCTTTTTAACGTCAACAGCATTTGTAATTAGGAATCGTAGTTTTTTCTTATTCAGTTTCTGCTAAGATAGCATAATTAATAGGAATTTTTTTAAACTAAAACACGGTGAGATATACAAAGAAAACATCCTGCCTTCTACATGGATGTTTTTTTCTGGAGAAAAGCTGTTAAATTCACAATAATTCAAACTAAAACATTAAGAATATTAAGTTCATTTTTACTTTTCGTTTCAAGTAATAATGTAGTCAAAATCATAGCTATTTGAAATCTATTATTGGCCGTTGGATTTAACGTAAGCATGCTAAATTTTTTAACGACTTTACAGACTTAGCTTAAAACATCAAAACTAAAGATTAAGAAAAATTTGAGCTTTATATGGTAATGAAAAAAGTTTTTGAAAAAATGTAATGGTATTTAATTAATGAGAGGGTTTTATTACTTATTTTCTTAACTTTATCATTTTTAAAATGAGGATATGTTCCTGGGAATTACCTCAAACTATTAAATATCTTATAAATATAATAATTTATTATCTTTAATGAATCTCAATGAAAAATACAGCTAAAGAATTACACCCACTGAGAGTTGCAGGTCAATATTTAAGAAAGAGAAAAGTCAAAACATTATCGAAATCTGGAATTAGTTAAAATATCAAACCCTCTTTCATTGTCAGCTGAAACTTGAAACGAGTCTAAAAATTGCCTTTAACACTTTTCCGTTTCCTTGGACAATTAAAAATATTCTGATGTTTTTAAACCCGTCATCTGCAATTTTTTGTTTTTGTTTTTTTCTTTTAAAGTATTAATTTGCAACACCTAATTTCCATTCTTTAAATATAATTTTAGACAAGAATTTTGAAAGTACTTAAAAAGGCCGGTGATTACGAAACAACGTTTTCCTTTTTCTTTTTTTTTCTTTTTTGTCGTATGCCTGTTTAGCTAGTGGGGGTGCGATTGTTCCTGTTTTTCAGGGGCGCCATCTATGGCCAGGAATTCAACTTCTGCCACGCCATTTACGCAACCACAACCCGTTTATAGGGCGGGTCACATTCACACACAAGGGAGAAAGGACATAGAACACACACAGAGAGAAAGAAATACCCATGCTTTGCCCGGGATTCGAACCCAGGACCTTTCTGATGCAAGGACAGAACGTTTTCCTTAAATATACAGTTTAAGCCAGGGCTCCGACATTTCGCCATTGGCGACGGATTATTTGGGGCTGGTGAGTAATTTTTGTCTCGTAAAACGTTGTTTTCAAACTAACATCCATATTTTTTCCAGAGTTCGGATTTTCGTGCGCAATATTGGGCGTAAATTCGACGAACCTTCGAATCTGCGGGTCTCGAAATTCGCTAGAATGATTTACTGAGAATTTCTATGAAGAGACCCCTAACATTCTTTGGCCCTAAAAATGATATTTTAGTACCGAAAGGAGCATTGTGGTCAGTGGGAGCAGAATTTGAAAAGAATGTGGAGTAACTACCACTACAAATATTAAATACAAATTCACTAGTATATAACACATGTTAACTTGATTCTATCTTGAGGTACCTTTTGATAGATGATGGTTGACGTAGTCGATTTATAAATCCCCACATTATTCTTAATCGATAATGAATCGATTAAGCAAGATGATTATAAATTATTTCTTATATGTTCGATGGCAACAGTCTGGTTGAAAAATAGAGCAGCTATGGTGAATGAATATTTGCTAACCTTCTGAATAAGTCTCTCTTGTGTTAAGGTGATAAAACAACACCTCAAGACCAATCAGAGCTAGGATTCGAACCTAGGTCAACTCATCGGACCCTGAGCTAAACAGCTAAATTCTGAACATCTTTCAGTTATCATTAATATTTCTTTCACGATGTTTTTGGCAGCACTTATAACCAAATCTCTGTAGATCATCAACGTCTGCAAGAAAAATAAATTATTTCAAAACAAACGACTGTAAAACAGATTGACTTCCGGATGTTTTTATCAATTAAATTGAGCTATAGAAACATTTTTACAAGCATTTAAGAAAATATAGTATGTTTTGGAAAGATAAAAACGTTTCTTAAACTTAAATACGACGATTTGTGGTTTATTTTATTATTAAATAAGTTCACATAAAGCTTCCGAAAACAAAACCCATATATCGAAGCAATTCATTATATACTAAGTTATTAAAAGTTTGGTTACATAAAATCATAATAAGAATATGTTGAGTATCATTCAAATTGGAGGCAACTTTAGTAACAGCAAACGATAACGCGGCTTGCAAGGTAACTTTTAATGGCATGCTGTTGACTTTTAAAAATTGATACATATTTTCTGAGAATCAATACTTTAACGATCTTTCAAACTTCTGCAGACTTTGATCGTTGAGTGTTACAAAAAGTTTCAATAGTTTTGAGAATGTTTAGAAAATTTTTACCGTATAAAAAGATAATAAAAAAAGGAAAATAACAGAATTTAAAAATTGCGAAAAATCATGATTTGAAAACATGAAGTTGGCGCTTAAAAAACATTTCATATTTAGTTACTTAAATGAATTGATTTAAGAGTTTAATCGTAAAGAATGAAACAAAAAACTGTTTTGTTTACACCACACATTGGACTACACTGTAAAACAATCCGAACCAAAATACGGTAAAAAGTATGGGCACTCTACGTGCCGGTACTTTTTAGCGTATAATCCACTTCAAAGAAACATGTTACGGAACAAAAAATCTGATATATCGCAATTTTTACGGCAATAGTTACCGTAAAATCACAGAATCACTTTCATTACCAAATTAGTAATAGGAAGAAGGAATTTTACTGTAAAATTGATTTTGCGGATGATGCACCCAAACTGCCGATACTTCATATCGTAACTTAATTCAGAATCCATAATGCTACAAAAGTTATTTTTTCTTCATAAATATAACATAAATAGCAAGTATTTATAACATCTAGTAAATACGTTTGTAATGATACTTTTAGACTTTACCTTACCTTAATTTTGTCTTTTTTATAAAACGTCATTAAACTTTAATGATTTTTAAAAACATTTTCAATCAGAATTTTGATTTTTTTTCCTAGCATTTTTTCATGTGTTTACAAAACGTTTAGTATTTACGAGGCATAATGTATAAATATTCAGTAAATTAAATTGTAAAAATCCTTAGGAATCTCACCAACTTTCAAATTTTAATGCCGTTTTGTGAGCCGGGATAGCCTGCTTGGCAGAGTGCTGGACACACGTCCGTGAGAACGGGATTTCGAGTCCAACCGACCGAAGATTCCCCATGTAGTAAATGGTGACTGATGCACGTGAAATCTGTCGGGTCATAAAGTCCTCCATGTTGCCATAACAAATTATACCTCTGGGGATACTGATCGACCTTTCTCTGGCTCTGGTCAAAATTGCGATCTGCTGGTAAATGAATGGATGTATAAATGGGTCCGACCTGTAAACGGGTGTGACGAATGGTGTGGCAGAAGTCGAATTCTTGGCCATACATGGCGCCACTGAAAAACATGAACGATCGCATCGCTTGCCTTAATGGCTTACGACAACAACAGCAATGCCTTTTTGTTTTCATTTTCAATCATTTCAAAAATTTTCCATTTTTAAGAAAACAATAAAAAAGTATTAATTTGGAAATCTTTTCCAGCCATTCTATTTGTTTTCAAAATATTTAATATTAATAAATCAAGTATGTCCGACAATAATTATAAAATTGAACTTAATTTGGGGAATTTATAGCACAAGGTCTAGAAAAAGAATCAATTTTTCGTTATTAATTT
Source organism: Parasteatoda tepidariorum (assembly GCF_043381705.1). Classification (NCBI taxonomy): domain Eukaryota; kingdom Metazoa; phylum Arthropoda; class Arachnida; order Araneae; family Theridiidae; genus Parasteatoda; species Parasteatoda tepidariorum. The sequence continues at coordinate 21,714,320 of NC_092213.1, forward strand.
TATTGGAGTATGCTGCGCCAAAAATTTAAAAAGTTGAAAAATTGTAGGAATAAATCGATCTCTTGAAATGTGTGACGTCATAGATGCAACATAGATATGATTTTGTTAAACACTGGGTGATTCGCCATAAATAAAAATTTCATGATTCTTGTATCAAATCCAAAATAGTTTAACACGTACCATTTCTGTAGGTGAAAAGTTGCCAAAGTTCTAATTAATTATTGATATCTCGATTCCGCATATACCTAAAGAATTGAAACTTTGAGAAGGTAGATAATGATTTTCTTGCCCAAAATTTCCCCAAAATTGCAAAAATAGTGCGAGTTGGTGAAGAGTCAATAAAATCATTCATTTCCCTGTAGGGTGTTATGTGCTGTTAAAATGCGCAAAATTGACAATCTAAAATGCTAACATTTAAAAAGACTTTAAGTGCTAAATAAAAAATTATTCTAGATCAGTTATTTTTAGAAAAAAAAGACATATTTTCATCGAAAGGATGACTGTAGCGATAGGGATGACTGTAGGATGATTTCTTTTATTAACTAGATAACTTCGATTTTATTATTAATTATTTAACTTCAATACACTGTAAAACATTCTAGATTGAATTACGGAAAAAGTACCGGCGCTCAGGATGCCAGTGTGCTTTCCCATGAAATATCTTTCTACCGAAGCATGTTCTAAAACAAAAAATCTGATACACCATAATTTTACCGTAGAATCTATGAGTCAATCTATTTAAATAAATATTACTGTAAAAATTACTGTATATTTTGTGGTAAAAATGGATTTTATGGAGGATTTGTGCAAAGCGTCCATGCTTTATACCGTAATTTGATCCGGAATTTATTCACTTAATATCTAGTGGGTTGAAAATTACATTTATGTTTTATTTTAACCCTAAACAATTTCAAAAGAATTCCTAATCAGGTTTTTTTGGAAATAACCTTTTTTTACCGTAATTTGATCCGGAGTTTTTTTTACAGAATATCTGTAGATACTTGCAAAAAAGAAAGTTATTTCGTACTTAATCAAAAAGTTAACTTAAAAAAGGCAATCACGTAATTTTTTTTACACAATCATAGTGAAGTGTTTCTCTAAAATACATTTTCCAACAGGACAGGACTGACATACTGTTCGTATCGGATTTTCTATTAAATTCAGACGAGAAAGCAAAAGCCTACAGTTTATTTTTTAGCTTCGCAACGTGACAAAAGGATGAAGAACCTAACTCCAGGATTTGATTCAGTAAAGTAATCCGAAAATCAAACACCTTACCTTTATCAGTTCTTTTGAATTGCAAGCAGAAGACAGATTTTCTACAACGAAAAATTCTCCAAAACAATTTTTTTTACATTAAGACCTCTTGCTCTCAAAAAAAATTATAAATAAATAAAAAATACTGAGATTCCATTTAATTTATTGAAGTAATATTTTTGGATTTTAGACTGGAGTTAAAATGGAATGTACAAAATATATAAACAAAACTGTTTGTATCTACATTGAAATATTTTTTCGAAGTTAAAGAAAGCTCCAGGATAATATTCTTGCAAACTTAAATTACTTCAGACATTACGTAGACATTACGCCAGTATTTATTTAATTTTTTAACCCCTTCAGTAGGAATATTTTTATATCTTTACGATATTCTCTTCATCTGGAATTGACTCTACAACTTTAAGATATCCCCTTCTGTAGAAATGTATTCTGTAATAAGATATTCCCATTAAAAAGCACGTCTTCATTATCAAATTGAGCATATGAAAAAAGCATCGTCAAACAGTATCTTGTGATTTTGATGATAATTAATTGAGTTAATATGGATTGAAAGTTGTAGACATAGCCTTTTCACTCACATGTTGACTTTTTACTTAAATTTGTTATCGAATAATTATCGACTGAAATTTGAATAAAATAGTTTTCAACGAATGATATCAGTAATTATTATTGAACAAAGAATAATTATTCAAATGAAAGAAAAGCTGGTACAACAAAAAAATTCCGGATCGCATTACGGTAAAAAGTACTGGTACTCTGAGTGCCCCATCCAAAAAATCCATTTACCGTAATTTTTACCCTAATATTTATTTCATTTCGGTGATCCAGTCAAATATGTACAACTGATTTACGAAATTATCAAAATAATTAGAATTTTTTCTTTGATTAATATTTATTTAAAATTACTTATTACTTTATAATAAATAAAGCTTGGGTTCCGCTACAAGAAAGTAGACTGAAAAAAATTGGAAAACTCTGGTCTACACCACATTATAGAATTTACAAACACCTCAATATTTTTAGATATTACATTGAAGGAATGCTTTTAAAATCCCGTTCTTTTCAGTGTAACATTTTTCAAATTAAAATGTAATAGTGATATTTGTCAATTGCACCAAAATCAAAACCTAAGCTGAAATTGCCTTTTTCATACGGTCGTTCAGTAGTTCGTAGATTTTGGCGAAAAACACAGAATTGGCTATACTGAACTACGAACTCTCGGTTTAAATAACAGATACTTTGGTCTAATAAACTGATTTATTGTTATAAGCCTGTAACTTGCATCGATTACTAAATTTTTATCTTCAATAACTGCATAGTTTCTTAAACCTAAAGTAAATTATAGAGATGTAGACATTTTTGCAAAAAAACTTTTTTTTGTCTTGTGTTTTTCTTCTATAACTTTATAAATGTTCAATGGAATCAAAAAAAAATTCTTGGAACAATTTAAAATTAATTACAAAACTATTTATTCAAAATTTTGAAAAATTCGTTAAAAACTACGAAAGATATGAGGTAGTTTTTTATACTGCGCAGGATCGGTAAAACATTAAAAAAAAATTTCTTCATTTTGTAGTGAATCGTATTTGGCAACTAATGAAAAAATTTTGAATATCCTAAAAATTTAAAAAGTTTCAAGAAATTTCATGAGCAGTTATTGTACTTTTTAGGAGAAATTTCGAAACGATCAAGGATTTTCACAAATTTTATTTTATATCATAGGATAAGACTAATAAAAAATTATAATACCTTGCAATAATCGTCCAGAGACAAAAATGTGATGGTATAAGGAAAGAAAACATGCGCATGAAAATATACTTTTCTTGGGGATGGTCTCCCACAATCCCGGTCTCTTTTTTAATAAACCTTATTTGATAGAATACAAAATATAATTTCAGGAAAACCCCTTTTACTCCATTGCTTGATGCTTTTTAAATTTTTAAGATAATCAAATCAAACTTTTTTCATTAGTTGACAAATGCAACAAATTGAAGGATAAAAAAATTTTACATTTTTTCATGCGCAGTATGCAAGAACTGCCTTATATCTAGCGCAGGTTTTAACAATTCTTTTTAAAAATTTTATTTAAATAATTTGTAGTTTGTTTTAAATTTCTCCAAAAATTTTAATTCCAACGAATATTTAAAAAGTTAGCAAAGAAAGATAAAGTCGAAAAAAAAATTTTTTCTTTGTTTTTTCTTATAAATATGTCCATATTTGCATTAATTTACGAAATGTTATGCGGTTATTAAAAATAACAACGAAAGTTATCGATACATGCTACAAGCTTATTACTTGATTTTCCAGAATAGGGTGTTCAAAAATACTTGCTTTCTTTCGTAATTTATTGTTGGTCGCCCAAACCTCCGAAAGCTTTAAATTTTATTGTTAAGAATGAAAAATCGTATGAACTAAGCATCTCTAAAGTCATAATCTAATTCTTTAAGTGTCTCTTGAGAAATTTAGAAAAATATCAAAAATCCAAAGTGTTTCTGCCATTATTTTAGAGTATTGTATGTAAAGTCTAAGACACTTACATTCCAAAACTAATTACCTTACAAATTAACTAATAAACTTAATTAAAAATTATAACATTTCTTCACATTTATTTGAAAAATGAAACAAAAAAATAGCAATTAAGCAAAAATTATAAATTTTACAGTAGTTATTATTGAAACATTTATGAGAACTTAGACAAGGATCATATCACAAAAGGTAGATTTCTATCTTATAAAAATATCTAATAAATAGCGAATACGAAGGATAAATGCAAAAAGAAAATACAAAACAATAAAGAATAACATTTGGCGTGGGTGTCATTCTGTCGGTTCGACAAAAATCGATCGTTATCTATTATACCTAAAGCACTCAACATAGTCCATTCCAGAGATTCGCATCGAATTCTTTGATCTGAAAGCAAAGCAGGGTTAAGCTTTTTCACTTCCAGACTATTGTTGGTTGTCTATTTCATTTATACATTCCCAATAACATCGATTTCAGCTAGATATTACGGAAGAAAATGCCCTGGTTGAAAAAGAAAGTGAAAAAGAGAAATATTACTTTTTGAATTCTTTTCAATATGGCACTCTGGAAAATGTGATTGTGAAACGTACGCGTTATTGTAACTGTATTTTTTTTTCTCTTTTCTTTTATTTCGAGACTTGCAGTAAAGTTGTAAAGTAACGTAAATTGATTGAGAAGGGAGTTTATAAAGGTTCTGGAGTCTCTCCTGTTCTTTATTGATACGTGACGATTTAGATAAATAGAACTAGGGTAGTGAATTTAAAGAATATCACTCGGTACGAGCCCGATGTATTGTGAGACGTGACTGCAGATCATGATTTAAAAGATTAAAATGTTCAGTTTAAAATTGCTTTGGAGACTGTCTTGCATTTGCAGAGACCGTGCTAAGGATTTCAAATTATTAACCAGTAAAGTAGCCAAATATCAAAAGTATTCGCCAATTTTTGAAAGTCTTCACCAAATGCAAATCTTAACAATTCTTTATGATTAATTTTTTCCCGTAGAAAACTGTTTTATGGTAGTTTGCTTCAGACTTATATTATTTGGACTCAATTCTAATTGGTTATGCGGTGTATCTACAGAAAATAACTGTAATCGAATAAAAAATACAGATTTATTTTAAAAAATTCCTTTCGGCGTAATTTTTTTTTTGAAAAACATTTCTTTTAGTGGAAAAAACCATTCACAAATACTTTCGCCAAAACACAATTTTATTCGCCCAATTTACGATATTATCGCATTTAGCGAGATGGTGAATGCTTAAAGCGGTCCCTGAATTTTCATACTTTTGTCGCAATTTTTAAAACTATTGTGATTGAAAATTATTACATTCTCTTTCACTGAAAAGTATTTTTCAAAATAAAAAAGTCAATTGAAAACCCTTAAAAAGGTTTTTCTGAATGGTAAGGAATTGAATGTAGGGTTTTATGGCATAAGATCCAAAAAAGGACATGTTGCGCCGAAAAAACGGTTTTAAAACAAACCAATAGTAACTAAATGGAAGGAAATTTGAATACTTTATATATATTTTTTCAAGATATTTTAATATTTTTCTTTATAAAATTAGAGTTTACTTTTGTTTTCAAATACAACAAATAATATGGTTTGAGGGAATGTCTTCAAATATGCTAATTAATTAGTGCAAGAGATATTTTAAGTTACGAAATCAGACACATAAACGTACTATCACTGAATAAATATACCTTTTTTTTCTCGATGGATTCGAATTTTTGACTCTCTAAATATAGGGGATAGCCGAATAAATATAGGGAATATGCTCATCATAGTTTGGTCCAAAAATCGGTGCAAAGCTCAGACCCCTTATTGTTAATGTTATTTTTTGGGTATTTAAGGGATGTAAATTTACATGGCAAAGTGCAATATTTGAGTGAAATCCATCGAATAGTGCCTTAGAAATCGAATTTTAAAGAAGGCGCATTTTTAGCCAATTGTAAAAAAATATCAAAGAGGTTAAGAATGTAATGCGTATTTTTAGATAAAACTTAGCGGGTTATTTTAATGTTTCAACTATGAGACAACTATGTTTCGAGGAATACGTACAACCAGTCTCACTGAAGCGAAATCACACGGCGTTATAAACTGAGTCTGATAAAGTAAAAATCTGGAAGATCACCTCTGCCTTTCGCTAAAGGAACCTAATTTTATCCAAAGAGTACTCAGAAAGCCAGGATAGCCTGGTTGGTAGATCACTGGGCCCATGTCAAAGAGTTCGTGCGTTCGATCCCAGCCGGCCGAAGTTTCCCCGTGTAGTAAATGATGACTAATGCACGTTAAACCTAAAAAATTGGGTCGGCTGTTCAATGACGATTATAAAAAAATTACTCAGCTAAAAAGCGACGAAAGAAAAGTTTAAGAAAAACTTTTTAGGCTGAGAATTGACATTAATAAAGTTTTTTAAACAACTGTTTTCTTTTCTTTTTTTGGTTTAATTCAAAATGAAGTGTAACTGATCATACTTCTTTTTCTTTTCACATGTTCATTTACATAGGATTCAACTTCATCTTCAAAATTCCATCAGGAATGTCGGAATTTCATTATCACTTCCCATTTTTGCCTTTCATGAAATTGAATTATCTTCATCAATCATCAAATACATTTTAAGAATTCTTTTCCTTTCTAGAAAAGGAAATTGCGTTGAATTTTGGAAAATAAGTTTTGTAAAAGTAATTTGTTTGTTAGTTGTATCATTGTATGGATTTTGTTCCATCTTTCATTCATTTTGTGCGTTAAAATTTAAGAAAAAGATTTACAGAAAATTCGAAAGAAAATAGGATAATTATTTTAGAAAAAGAAGTTAATTATAAGAAATTCTTTTAAATACATTTAGTCGAAAAATTTTAAAGAAAATTCATTACATTAAAAATGCTTAGAATGAAATAAAAATTATTTAAAAAAATAAATATATATAAAGACGCAAATATACATTACACACTGTGAAAGATTAAAAAAAATCATTATATAAAACTAGTTATTAGTTTTTAACAAGCTTTATTATAAAACTGGATTAGCTTTTATTTACAAAATTGCAGCGTTTTAAAATACTATGAATAATCAAAATGCGTAAAATAAATATTTTAATTCAACAATGTTAATGTAAAATTCCAAAAAATTATTATGATTAGTAATGATTTAATTCTACTATTTATTATTCTACAAAGTATATAATTTGTACCCCATTACCATAAAGTTCCCGTTTCTTGCTCCAATTTACTTTGTGAAAAAAGAGCTGCAATTATGATTTAAACTTGAATAAGTGTATAATGATTAAATTAGTAATGAACTGAATTGCAATAAATGTGAGTTTTAATAGCACAAGGTAGAAGAAAAAGAACTGAATAAACTAGTAAATTTTTCATAGACTAAAAAATACAATCTCAGCTTTGTTAAAAATTAGGTAAACATAATTTACCTAAACTTTGATCAGTACATACTATGCAGATTCTTTATAAAGTAAATATTTTTAAAAAAAATATTTTAAAAAAATAAGAAGCCCGAAAATAAAATAAGGAAAGAAAATAATCTCATCATCAGCTCACACGATTATATCCGCAGAAAGAGGGCTCTCTAATATTGTATTAATATAACTGAAGTAAAATATATCAATAGTGTGAGGAGTACGAAAAAATACTGAAACGAAAATAAAACATATTAAGCAAAAAATTCAAAATAAAACATATTAAACAAAAAGTAGAAAATAAAAATTCAAACAAATACAGAATAAAATACGACATTATATAAAGCAGGTAGCGAAGTAGCGAATTCAAATGTACTTATACCAACCGGATCTTTTAAAAATGATTAAAAATATTTTCATAACACATTTGCTAGATTGCAAAACGTGAAATTAGAAGTGCAAATAGTGGGTTCATTTTATGTCGCGTTCTTACTGAAGTATAGAAGCGTGTTTGATTTGTTAGATACCTTGGATGGCCCGAAACTGCATGTACCTAAAGTAATAATATTATACTGAATTTAATAAGTTTATAATTAATAAGGTTGAATTTTAATTATAAAATTTTAATAGTGATGATTTTAGAGAAATTATTAATATTTATTGAAAAAAAATTAAAATTTCTTTAAAAAACTCTTTTTTAAATATTAGAAGATTTTTAGCCATTGGATTTGCAAGTAGTAAAAATATAAATTTAGTTAACAAAGAAATTTTTAATGAATGTAATATTAATAATTATAACATACGATCAACTCAATGATTTTATATACAATTTAATTTTATTAATTGGATATCCATTGTTTGTTTTTTATCAAATTTTGGAAGAGTTCGTCTATTTGTTTTTTGGATAAATGAACATTACTACAAGTTCTTTTAATTCTATTCAATGGATTAAAAAGTGGTATAAATAAATAATTTTAGATACATTAGAATTTCATGCAATTAGTTGATTTATATTAAATTTAAAATAATTTCTTTTATCCGTATAAGTCAAAAAAATGCAGATCTTTTCTTCTTTTTTAATACTCAAATCCATAAAATTAAAATTAATATTATCGTTATGATTACGAAGACAGATTAATTCCTCGTGGTAAATTTTATTCAACAAAATTCTATTACTTACACGTAATTTTTTACTCTTTTTTATTCTCGTTAAGAAATTTATATATTTTTTTCTATGTCTTCTCTGTAGTTTTAACTTATTTTATAGGTTCTATGCACTAGCAGCTTATATGCAGTAATTAAAACTTATTATAATTTTTCTTAATTTTCTTCGTTTATCTCCCTTTTCTTTTATTCCTTCTTGTCTTTATAGAGTTTATGTATATATACGTCGGTAAGTTTGATTACTTTTTACATTTTTCTTTTATTTCATAATCTTTTTCAACAAAATGTTTTTTGCCTTAGGATAATTATTCTTTTTTCAGAAATATCACATTTATGCCAATAGATATGTTTTGATAACGACTATTGGATTTCCCATTTTAGTTTCTCTTTAAATTAATTTTTAATTTATTATTTGTGTTTATATATATATATATATATATATAAACACAAATAATAAATAAGCGACTATTTCTTATTATAGCATTTTTAGAGATTTCAAAAAAAAAAAAAAAACTGAGTTATTCTTTATTAGCTAATATTTAGATAAATAAAAAACTGTCTCATTCTAAACAAATGAAACAATATAAAAAACGTGATTGACTGAGCTACAGATTGTTCGTACTATGTATTAACCTAACCAGAGTAACTCAAACTAAATCATAAATAAATGAAAAGATGAAATAAGACTACTAAGGTGTTACTTTTGAAAGTGGTGTAAGTTCATTTTAATATGCATTAAAATGTTGAAGGTTTTGCGCTTTCATCAGTTGAAAATTATATTCACTAACTATTATTGACTATTTTTTATATTCCTTTATCAAAAAATCGCACTTAGTTATACGATTATGAACATGAACAAATATATCATAATAAACATGAAAAACAGATTGTCAATAACCTTACTAAATCGCTTTAAAAATTTTTATTCGATAATATACTTCAATAGTAGAAAGAAAAAAAACTTAGAGGCAAAATTTCGCTGCTTTACATTATTAATATTTTACACGTTGATTCACGTAGTTCAACATTTTAATATTCAGAGTAGGGAAAAGAATCTTGATAAGTAATCTTGACACATCAACTAGATTGTTATTTATACTTAAAAAGTAAGCTCTCTTGATTGTGTTGTTTATTAAGTATATTTTTGATAAATCGGTAAAAATTAGTTCTAGTACCCATTTAAATTGATGTATTCAATCCAATGTCACGCTTTTCTTCGTCTTGTCTACGCAATTCATGTTCACATTCAGTTTAAAAATGTTTATTTAATCAAATGTAAAAAGAACGAAAAGAAATTTGAATGGGTATTTCTCTGGATTGTTATTGATTTTTATATGCTTTTAGAGATAAAAATAATTTAATATGGAAACAGTTTTACTTGTATGCGTATAATTTAATTTATCACCCCTTACATTGATTTTTTATTTAAAGATTTCTTTTCTTGTTACATTTGTAATGATTTTATATTTTTGCGATATTCACTTTTTTGATACTTCTAAAAAAACCGAGAGATAATTTATCACGGTACAGTTTCTTTGAGATACCAAATAATCTATAACGGTAAGCGTTAAGCTATGATTATCATGAAAAAGAACTTCAACTTCAATTTTTTTTCTTTCCTGAGAATTTTTCTTAAAATTTATAAATCGTTTTGAAAGCATTACACAAGGTTCATATTTAAGATTTTAGTTAGTTCCCGGTAACAATAAGTATTGTATAAAAATAATCAACAAAAATTAAAAATTCTGTTTCTAAAAATTACATGTGTGAATGAAATATAAACGAATAATCTTGAATGTATTTTTGAATGTTTGATTTTAAAATGGAATCATAATTTTTTTTCTTTGCAAAAAAGAACGAAACAATTTTTTTTAATTACTTACTGTGATTGAAAAACTAGTTATTTGTTTATTCTTATAAATTTTAGTTTGGTTATACCAAATAATCACAAGATGAACAATCACATGATTTATAAATCTCTGAAGCTATTGCTTAAAGTCTTTGGTATAGATGTTTCTGATAATGCCTGGACTAAGAATAAAGTTTACAGACGATTTCTGAAGTACGTTTTCTCAGTTTGCATTCTCACAATGTTCTTAGATAGTCTTGTTTCACATATTCGATTTGTTAACACTAGTTTGAAGTACTTAAAACCAGTTATCGCTCACTCTTTGAGCGACTTATCTATTCTTGTCATGTGGTTTTCCGTATATATTAAGCAAAAGAAAATAAAGTTAGTTATTAGAAGATTGGATCAAGTAATTAAAATTATGAAAGTAAAACGACAAAATAATGTTCCATTTGGCAGCATTGCAGTTACGGTCATTTTATTAATTTGTATTGCTATTCCTGTGCTGATGAGATTTTTGGAAAGCAACTATTATGATCCATACCTTCTACATGTACCAGAAAATACAAGAATAGCGTCTGACCAATTACATTTCACTATAATTATTGCATTCAAGCGTTTCTGCTGGTTCTTGTTGCATCCTTTAGCGACAGGAGTATTTACCGTGCTATACTGTGTGATATGCCATCGTGTGTGCCAAGTGTACCGTTGTTACAGACAAATACTGAAACAATTTCAAGGTGATGGTTCTGTTGAGCAAATAATGCAGGTTTCGAAGACAATCCTTTTTGTAGGAGACTTGGTTGAATATATTCAACGTATATTTCTTTACCTTCGTTTATGTTTATAGTGGCAACTTCAATTTTACTGATTTCTGAAGTATTTTACGCTTTAATTGGTTTAGATTATTCTTTCGAAATTCTTCTACCTCAAAGCCTGAAGGCACTGAGTGCTCTGATCTTCTTGATCGTAGTTATTGTTCTTTGTTCGCAGGTGAGTTTGGAATTGCAGAGGAATGTGAATGCTTCTGGACGGTTCATTGAGAAGTACACTGATTCTAAATTGCAGATGTCAGAGTCTATGATTAAATACGTTCAAGTGATAAGAGATAGACCGATCACTGAATTATCTGCTTGTGAAAGCCTTTATTTTTCTCGTAGTTTGATCTTTACTATTTTCGGTTCGATATTGACTTATTCATTACTTATTATTAGCATCAATTAATGCTTTAAGTACTCTTTGTTTGTTTGTGGAATGTTATTTCTTAATAATATCAAACTGTAAATAACCCAAGCACCACTTATTATTAGAAAATCAAGAATCACATCAGAAAATCAAACCTTATCTTGCACTACTTTCTATTATTTGAAAGATACAAAAGATCGCTGTTTGCTCTGCATTATATAATATTAGATTCTAGGCAAACTAATATTATCTAGCATTCGCCATAATATTATTTTTCATTGGTTTTTATACTATATGGTATTAGATTTCATATTTTCTGTTGCTATCTTGTGTCGTTTTTTATTTTTGAAATAAGCAAGGAGAAGATTTGGATGGTAGATGAATAATTCGGCGATATAATTTTACTTAATTTTCTGTATTGTTGTGATGCAATAAAACATAGAATAATAGTTTTATAATGTCATTCCATGCATTATTTATTTAGAAATACAGAAATAATAAATAAAACTATATTAGCGAATTCTGCTACCATCCATTTTTCTCCCTGTTACTCCAAAGTATATTTTATGTTCAGCTAATTTTTTAAATATTTTAAATTTAATTAAAAAATAATACTCCATCGCCACTTTCATTGATATTTTTTCCTTTTTTTCATACAATGGGTTTTCTGACGAATTTTATATCATTAATAATTTTCAAGTCTTCAATTTTAAAATGTATTCTTAATTTTTTTTTAGAAGTGAGCCTTTTTTTTTTTTTATCAAAATCCCAATTGAATTGGTTAGTTTGTAAAACATGCTTTATAAAAGTCATAACTTAAGCCGTTTTTAATTTCACAAATATCATTCATTATTTATATTCTGAAATTACATAATAAAAAAAGCACAACATAATTACAAAGTTAAATTTACATTCGAATTGAGTTGAAATTCTACCTTTAAAAAAATCTTTTTCCCCCTAAAATACAACTACACGTCATTCATTTCCAAAAAGATTAAAATAAAATTATATCTCTAATTTTTAAATTGTTATTTTTTGTAATAATTAAGACATTAAAGAAAATTTTAAAATATTCAAATTTCTTGCATAAATTTTCTATCGCTTCTTTTATCACTGATATTAAATGGAAAAATACTTCCGCAACTTTGTCCTTTACGAATCTGAAATTTTACCTAACAAAACACTTGAAACAAAATCCAAAGCCACCGTGGAAATATTTTCAGGGAATGAAACCAGGGAAGCCTTTAATACGAATTTCAGTTAAAAGATTTTTGTGAATAATATTTTGTATTGTACAAATAATTTTACATTGGCACATCAGGAATTTTTAACGGTTCTCTAATTAGTTAAAGGTACTATGTACTAACTAACAATTTTAGCCTGAACATTTAGGTAACATTTAAATTTCGAAATCATAAAAAGTCGTAAATATTGTATTTTATCAAAAGTAGATTTGCATACAAAAATTAGACAAACATTCAATTTCATACAGTCAGCCACAAAAGTCTACATACACCCGCTAATATTCGCAGATCTAGCACTTTACTCATATTTTTGAATATACAACTTTATTTTCGTTAACATCTTGGATAATAACTCATATCTAACAAAAAAAATTATGACCAAATTCGTTAAAATATAACAAAAATTAACAACATATTAAATTATATAGTCACAAAAGTCTACATACAGAGACAGAACAATACAAACTTTCAGATTTAAATGCTGAAAAATGTAACATAAATACTTTGTAGGACCTCCCTTTGAAGTAACAACTGCCTGAATTCGGTTTGGCATCGACATAACCAGATTTTTTGTCATCTCAGGTGTAATTTGAGACCACGCAAGTTCTATTGCCTTCTTTAGGGTTTCCTTGTTTGTTACCGATTGCTCCCGAACTCTCCTATCAACTTCCTCCCAAAGGTGCTCGATGGGATTAAGGTCTGGGGACTGTGGCGGCGAATAGAGCTGTTTAGGCGTTTTATAGAGTAGCCATTCCTTAACAATCTTAGCTGTATGTTTTGGGTCGTTGTCTTGCTGGAAAACAGAGTTGTACCAAGTCCCAATTTTCGAACCGATGGAAGTAGATTGTCTTGCAAAATCTTCAGGTATTCAAATCGATTCATTATGCCATCGATAAACACTAAATTGCCAACTCCAACGGCCGCCATTGCTCAAACCATAACACTGCCTCCACCGTGTTTCACAGTTGGATCAAATTCTCGGGATTCATTTCTGTGTTTTTTTTCCTCCAGATTTTTCCGCGACCATCACTCCCGAACACGTTGAACTTACTCTCGTCTGTAAAAACAACTGTTTTCCAAAAATTAAAATCTTGGTCAATATGTGCAGAAACAAAATCAAGTCTCTTTTGTTTGTTAGTAGATGAAATGAACCGCTTTCGTCTAGAAACTCTACCATTGTATGTAGCCGGCTGATCAAAGAATTCTACGAACAGTTTCTGGATGCACTTTCTATCCACTAGCTGTTGCAATTTGATTCGCTAATTTTGGAGCACTAATTTTCGGATTTTTCTTCACTTTTCTTACTATGGTTCTTGCATCGCGATCATTAAGCTTCCTTGGACGACCGCATCGATATTTGTTAAGCACATTTCCACGCATAACATAATTTCTGTAGATTGTTTGAACAGTTGACCGACTTTTTTTTACAATTTTTGCATAAGATTTCTTTTTACATTTCACTCTTACTATCACATTTCAAAGTTCTAAAGATGTTTCCTTTCCCTGACTCATTTTGTTGAAGTTACAATGTCAAAAAATTTCGGGAAATGAAGATTAGAATAGATAATGAAACATGTAACCTCAAACTAAGACAATCTTCCAAAATAACATCGTATGCAAATTTTTTTCCGTCCGCCAATCAAGTGTATGCAGACTTTTACGACTTGATAATTACTATACAAATCCCAAAATTACCTAGAAATTATTATTTCAGAATATTTTTATTATGGAAAACAAATTTTTTAGAGAAAACTGAAGGAGTGATATGATTTTGAAAATTTTAATTTAATTGCTTTTTGAGAAACCTTTATTTTGATCAGTGTATGTATATTTTTGTGACTGACTGTAAAAAGTCGTAACATTTAATTGCATGCAAAAATTAGACAAAAAAGCATAGCATTGTTTTTTACTATAAGTTGCGTTTAATATTAATGATCGAAATTTGGTTACTGTCAGTCACTTTTTGAGAACGCTGCTATCACAAAATGTTTGTTCAGAATCAATCAGTCAATTGCTTGTATTTCGCTGATAAGAGATTATGCATTACGAACATATTTAAAGCAAACATAACATTATATGTAAATGCTCTAAACCGAACTTTTTTAAAAAAGAAGATGCAATTAAGTTTTTGGTATTTATAAATCAACCATAGGAAAATCAATATTATGCAATTGCACAACATGAATATATAGGACCTTTATGATCAAAGTTTAAGCAATATTCTTGGGAATTTTTGAACACATTGACTGGGAATTTTTTTTCATCATAATGTAAATATTATTCAGCTTAAAGTCAAAAACCATTTTACGATTATAATTATTTTACAATTATAGTATTTTAAACATGATAAAAATAAGAAAAGTATTAACTTTTTGTCTCAAATTACAAACTAATAATCATGTGAGAATTTTTAAAATCAAAGGTATAGACACCATGCTGATCATAAAAATACTCACAAGTTTAAGATAGACTTCAAGATCAACGTTAAAAGAAAATTACTTCCGATATCATATCAAAAAATTAATATATATATATATATAATACATAATACATAAATACATATNTTGTTTTCCTTTAAATATTTTTGTATCCCTAATTTGAAGTTATTTTCCAGTACTGCTATTATTAGAGAAAATATTAAACTATGGTTCTGAACTCATCAAATTTGTTTGCACAATATAATGTTATAAGAATGGAAGTAGAGGCAAAAGCGCAAACAGAATTCCTTTTAGTATATACTATATGTTAAGGGAATAGTTTTAACTTAAGTAGAAAAACTGTTTTCTGCCAAGAAAAGACAATTATTGCAAAGCAATTATCGGGGTTGGCGAGCGGCAGCGATATATATATGTATACTAGGGGCTAAGCTCCCCTGTTCGCTGCCGCTCGCCAACCCCGATAATTGCTTTGCAATAATTGTCTTTTCTTGGCAGAAAACAGTTTTTCTACTTAAGTTAAAACTATTCCCTTAACATATAGTATATACTAAAAGGAATTCTGTTTGCGCTTTTGCCTCTACTTCCATTCTTATAACATTATATTGTGCAAACAAATTTGATGAGTTCAGAACCATAGTTTAATATTTTCTCTAATAATAGCAGTACTGGAAAATAACTTCAAATTAGGGATACAAAAATATTTAAAGGAAAACAATACCTTAACGACGTTTGATAATTTTTGACTGATCACAACCAAAACAATTATAAACGGATGTAACTAAAATACAATATAAATTGATGTAGCCAATATACAATATAAATTAAAGTAACCAATATACAATATAAATTGATGTAGCCAAAATATTATATGAATTGGTGTAGCCAAAACACAATCTAAGTTGATGTAGCCGAAATGCAACATAAATTGCTATAACCAAAATATAGCATAAATTGATGTAGCCAATATACAATATAAATTAAAGTAACCAAAATGCAATATAAATTGATATAGCCAAAGTACAATATAAATTGGTGTAGCCAGAACACAATATAAGTTGATGTAGCCAAAATGTAACATAAATTGCTATAACCAAAATATATCATAAATTGATGTAGCCAATATGCAATATAAATTGAGGTAACCAAAATACAATATAAATTGATTTAATCAAAATACAATATTATTCGATGTAGTCAAAACACAATATAAATTGATTGTTTAACGTACGTGGTAATATAGAATAAAATTCACTCTATAATTGGTTTAAAAAAAGATGTCTGTTGATTAAACTAGTAGAGTGCAGCTAAGCATAAGCGATTTAAAAGTTCGAGCCGCTATTGTAAACTAATCTCTAAATTCATTAAATAAAACAAAAATTCTTGAATGTAGACCTTTTTCCTAATTGGCCCCCATTTAGTCTTAATGAATTGTTTCGCTACTTATTTAAAATAGCCTTGATATAAATATAAAAAACCAAACATAAATATAACTGATTTACCCTTAAAGAAAAATATCTTACTAAAAGATACATGTAACAAATACGTCTACTAGTCAGCTCAAATTCTGATAAGAAAAAAAAAAAGAAAAACTACAGCGCAGGCACAGAGAAAATGCTGAAAACCATTACTTCAAAGAACGAAACTTAGAAAAAGAACAATTGTAACTTGTTTGCTCTCTTGTAATTGGTTCAATTACCCTTCTAAAGATAATTGTTTCATGATTTCTAGAAAGTTTCTTTTTCCTGCATTTCGTGTATTGAATTGCATTCGAAAAAATAGTTATAAAGTAATGAGTATTATTTATATTTGCTGAGAGCTATTTTGGGAATAATAATTTTAACTTAAATCTTATCTCTAGGAAAGATAAAAAAGAAGAATATGTATGCATTATTATTTATTTAGATGATTAGGTACAAGATTTTGAAGATAAGTTTAATTATAATAAGTAAAAACAAAAAGATAATTAATTGTAAAGATGCAAAAGAAACATTGTTTGATATAAACCACACACGAGTTCTTCTAACCATTATGTGAATATTATGGTAAATATTAATTACTGGTTATCATTAGATTTTCTTAGTTATTTTTCAAAAATGCTTAGAAATCAGACAATATTTTCCACTGCCATCAACGAATTAAATTTACTCATTAATTGCAAGCATATGGCAATAGATTTAAAAGCGTGAATTTTGGGGGGATTTATTCAAATTCTACACGGAGAAAAAAAATTCTAGGGAAATTATCGTATTCTATGGTAATGACATTTTTGATTTAAAAAAAATACCATAATTCAGATGATAAAAACCAAAATATACGGTATTGAAACCATTCACTTGGTAAATTTTTGCGTTCGTGTGGAAATGGTTCACCGGAAATTCTGGTTTTCAAAATTATAGTTCCTATTACCACACATTTAGTAAAAAATACAAAACTTTAAAGTAAATTTAATCGAATACATGGTTTTTGCACCATAATAAAATTACCACATTTTATCACATATTATAAAACCATATTAGTTTGTTATTTTACCAAACTCATTAGCGAAGTGCTTTTTGAAGTTCTCATAGGGCCAAAAACACCGTAAATTTTAATATAATCAAGTGGCTTTGAAGCAACTGTTTTTCTAAATGCAAACATGAACAGTTCTGTTCAAAACTGGATCACACTATCGTGTCTTGAGAACTATAATAAGATTTAAATTTGCTGTAATCTTAATAAGGTATTAAATTAAACCATGTTCATGTTTAAGTTGAACCGTAATATCGTGATTGATTGAGTGGAGGGTTTTATGGCACAAGGTCCATATAGGATAGAGCTATGATAATATGGTTCAATTTAGAACCGTATTAAGAATACAGCGAATTTGGAAAATACTATGGCTGACTGGATCTAAAATTTCTGAAAATGTATAGACCTACACTTTTTGATTAATCTAATTTAAGTGAATGATGATAATTTGGGAAGAAATATTTTTAAACATTTTTAACTTTAAGAGAAAGCATTTAAACCATAAATGAAATTATATCTATTTTGCATGACGTCACTTAAGTGGCTTGTGAAAAAAAAATATTATTTGAATATTATCAGTTATATCATTATTAAGAAATAATTAAATAAATGAGATAAGCTGCTGTGTTATATCATTTATAAAATTTGCATCGAAGTGCTTTGGCAAGTAGTTTGGTAAAATTAACAACAAAATATGGTTTTATATAATGTGATAAAATTTGGTAAATATGGAAAAATTTGGTCATTTTATCATGATAGCTTTGAGCATGGCATAAAAATCATTTATATCGTCAAATTTCTTTTTCAGTTTTGTATTTTTTAGTAAATGTAGGATAATAAAAATTATTTTAAAAACCAGAATTTCCGGTAAAGCGTTACCCTATCAATGAAAAAATTACTAAATGCATGGTTTAAGTAATTTGACTTTGAATACCAAAATAATGGTTTTTATTTCACCAGAAGTATAATTACGATATACTTCTTTACGATAGTACTATAATTTTACCAAATTTCTTTTAATCGGCGTATTTATTGGGTTGATCGGAAAGTAATTTCATTTTTTACCAACAAAAGACAACTTCCAACTGAAACTGATAATCATTGTACATTTTGACAGCTGATATAGCAAATCTTGCTTGTTAAAAAGTTCAATTGATTCTAAGCTGTAGTTCTTAGTTTGTGCCCTTTTTAAATGGAAAGTAAAAATTGGAATTTTAGACAAATTCTACCTTTGTGCTGGCAAAAAGATAAAAATGATGATCTAGCAGATAAAATAAAAAGAATCCGATGTCTTTGGAGAAGAGGTATTAGCAGCACGCCAGAGATTTCCCTTAAGATGCACAGTGATGCACCACGCTGTTTTATTTATGAAGACGCAACAGAGGAATTAATTAATGCAAGCTCGTAAGAGCTCTGAGACATTAAATTTATCAAATTCGACTGTTCATTATCATTTGAAAAGCTTAAGGTTTAATCCACAAGTTCCCCAAGGATTTCTCATGTTTTTACGGGGGGGGGGGAAATTGTGCCGTCGCTTTTATGTCTGTGGCTTGTTTCTCAAACATTAAGAAAATTATTTATTTTTGAAGCTCCTTATCACTGGGTATATATTTGAATTGAATGTAGAGTTTAATGGCACAAGATCCAAAGAAGGATATGCCAATTAGTACGTTGAAGCATATGAAAAGGTAAAATACTATACACTACAATTTCATTTTTTAAAATACATGGCGGAAATAAAACAGCTAATAGCAACACGGGTGTAGTTAAAAGTCAATAAAATCCAATGAAAGGGGCGATTACATAAAATACACGAAAATAGTTAAAAAGCTGCATTGGTAATAAATGAAAGTGAATAAAATCAAATAAAACTGTTATATACAATATAGAATACCAATAGATAGCAGAAATGCGAAAATATTGTGATGATGGAATTCTAACAAATCCTTCATACATGCCGACCGGCTAGTATGGGGATCAGTTAGCTGGACTTGCATCAGAAAGGTTTTAGGTTCGAATCCCAGGCAAGGCATGAATGTTCCTTCATTCTCTATACTATGTGTCATTACTGTGGGAGCAACGTTGGCCCACCTTATATGGTGCCCCTGAAAGAGTGGCCAACAAATCTGCCCTTCAGATGCCTGTATTGTCAAAAGGTCAGGTGGACATTGGTAAAACAATCCTTCATACATAAAATAGTGGTATTAAAAAAAGGTAATAGGGTGTTGGTTAAAGCAGGGACAAATAGTTCAAATGTGATGACGCTTAAGTGAAACGTTATAAGCGTCCCATTTGGGAGGAGGTTCTCCGAACAACAGATGAAGGTGGGCAAGTGGAGTGTGGCCGATTCTCAGACGATTTCTAGAAGCCCTGTCTCCAAGAAAAATAAAAAAGTCGCAATTTAAGTGTCTTACACTTGAAGCAAAGCGATGATTTTGAACTTTATAAAACCATCTTGTCTTGAAGAATTATCTGAGGTTTTAGAACAGACAAATAACTTAAATATTTTAAAAGTTATTAAACTTTTTTTAAAAATCGCCAATATTGGCGACATTTTTTCACCTAGATGAAAATTATCAAAACCATTGCATTTTTCTCAGTTGTTTCAAATTTTTATGAACCTAAGTAATGAAGCATTGGAGTAAGATTTTAAATATTAAAAAATTAGACCACAAACGTTTTTCATTTTTACAAAGCTGCGGCTTTTCTCCATATCGACGTTTTGCTCCATTTCCAAACCAAGCATCATAGATATATCCTATATTAGTCCCTGCCAAGCATAGACAACGCTGGTTTAAGATAGGCTAAACTAGGCCTAACAGTCATTAGTAACTGTTGCAAACTCACAGCAGCTATGAAAATAGTATATCAATCGCAAAAAAGCACCATTTCCTACGACGGAGCCTTCGAAACACAGCCTGCATCACGTAAATGCAATACATCTAAAGGGTTCAGATCAGATTTGATGTTATATAGCTTATTTTAAATTTGAAGATCTCAATGTTGTTGCTTAACAGACTTGATAAGCTTTCGAATAAGTAGTAGAAAGTCTGAGAATGGTGCAGATATTGTTATAAGACATTAGTAGCAGATCATTTCGCAGTTTCAGCCAACTCATCATTACTGGGGACAATAAATGTATTGTTTACAACAATTTACAGGTCACTAGAATTTTTTTGGATGGTAAAACTTTTACTTCAAATAAGGAGATCAAAAATCACCGTGATCAGCTTTTTGTCAGCTAAAAACAAAAATTTTATGTGCTTAGAATCATGCTATTGCCAGAAGAACGGCGAAAAATATTGCACCTGAATGATTCAATAAAACTATTTCTATTAGAAAAAAACTATTTAAAACTATTCACTATAAGAACTGAAAGGTGATTACCGCTCAGTTTTATAAAAAAAATTAAATTATTTTCTTAGCAACCGAATATTTAGTATTATTTTGTTCCAATTTTATAGAAATTTAAGAACCAAAATTAAAAAAAAAACTTCTTACCGAAAGAAAGGCAAATAAAAATCTAAATCCATTAAAATTGAGAGAAAAGTACTTTAAAAATCACGTCATTTCCTAATTTCTTTGTGATTAATTACTTTACCACATTATGCAGATTTATTCCAATAAAGAGTATTAAACGTAAGTTTCACGTCAGAATGGCTGTCCATTAAAACATTTATTATGTCCATCATTATGATAATTAAAAAAAGAAAAAAAAAACATTTCCAACAAAAATTTGGTTTAAAAAATAAAACTGAAGTTTAATTTAGGTCGATCAATAATATTTAAGAAATGAAGAATATCAAAGAGTAACAACTTTTTTTTCTTAAATTACGTATTAAATAGTAAATATCCGATAAAATTGCATAATTATATTTCTTCGATGTAATTTTTCTGAAATTCTTTTTCGAGTTTGTTATGTGTTATCGCGTGTGCGTTAACAAAATCGATAGTTAATTACTGGATGATTATCAAATTACTAAAAATCTTTAAAAGTTTCGTATCATGTTTTTATTTATTTTCTTTTAAATTGCTTTATAAAAGAAAACATGCTTCAAAGACTATTATTATTTATGTAACTATATTTTAAGATTAGTTACAAATGGATAGTCGATTATGAAATTGCACATTATTTGTATTATATATAATATTTTATATATTATATTTATAATATTTTATAAATTATATATATTATATTTATTATTTTATATTTATTGTATTATATTTATAATACAATAAATTATATATATTATATTTATTATTTTATATTTATTGTATTATATTTATTATATATTTTAATTCGAAATATAATTATTAATTTTGCTTGAAACTTTATACAAACAAAAATATAATATAAAAAGTGTCATCCTTACAGAATTAATAAAAACTTGAGATAACGTTTATTGAATATGAAGTCAGAGGACATGTTTATAATATTTCAAACGCAAAGTTGGCTACATTATACTGAGAATAAAATTCTGGTAAAATTACTTATTGGTTGATTAGTTAGAGTTTATTGGCAAACATTTCAGAAATATTAAAATAAAATACCTTAAAGCACTAGAATTAAATGTTAATCTTTGAATTAAATGTTAATCTTTGAGACTTGAATCAAACTGAATTCTCGAAAAAAAATTGGAAATTAGAACATATGCATATAATATCTTGATCAGATTTATTCGATGACTAAGAATGAATAGATATTAGATTCTTTTCTTTTGACCCAAAGTGGACATCCAAGGAATTTTAAAAACGAAAATTTTGAAATTAAAACATATGTAATATCTATATCGAATGAATCATTCGATAACTAAAAATTAACAGATAACAGATCGTTTTCATTTGTTCTGTCAACACACGAATTGAGACACAGATAAAAATGTCTAATATGGCGGCCACATGCAGCATAAAACAATTCTAACAGAAACTCTATTTATTCTAAAACATGATCCAGATGCTTCCCTTGCGACAGATTGAAGAAGAGTTGGAATGTTTTCTTTTCAAATGTCACATTAGAAGACTAAAATACGAAGCAACAGGATAGACAAATGGCACAGTACTCGCGAAGTTGACATTTTATCAAAACAAATGAAGCAACTGAAGGATTGTTTAGAATACTTCTGAAATATTAAAATAAAGTACTTCAAAATAGAAATAAGTCCCATTATCCTAACCGTATGTTTGTTATTTGTCATAGTTAGAATATATGTCATGAAAAGAAATGTTACTCAGACATGCTGTAAACATTGTTAAAACTTTCAAAAATAGTTGGGTAATTACTGAGATAATAGTTTTTAACTTTATGCCTCAGCGATTTGATGAGTTCATTTATCTAAATTTACAATAAATGCAGCCCGTAAAATTAAAATTCTTGAGATGCTTAAAGTTGAGCAAATAAAGCAATTTGAGTACGAAACTCATTTGTTTGCGAAATAAAGGTACAGAAAAAATGATCAATATTTTTAATTAATTTAAACTTGTGCCTAAATTTTGTTATAAATCAAAGTTTTTTTACATAAAGAGTGGTGAGACTTCAATTATTATTTGTTTATTGAGCTGAACTCTATTGAAATAAGTAAACGTTAATAGATAAAAAATATTATTATAAAGTAAAGGAAAATAATATTAAATAATAAACTTGATCTGAGTTATAGACAAACTTTAATGTTTGTTTACGAAAACTATAGTTTTAGATTTAGTTTTCTTTTAGGTATAGTTTTCTTTTAGAATTGTTTAAAATTTGGTAGAAAATACTAGATAAAAAAAACGAATTGGATCTTTATTTCTACTTTTTTCCTCAAAGAATTCCAATTTACTAAATGCACATAAAACAAACAAGTGTAGGAAAGTTTCAAATTTAATTTCTAAAAGTAAAGCGTTAACACATAAATAAGGTAAATTAATGATTCGTTAAAATATTTTTCCATTTAAGCCACGATTTATCTTAATGATTTCGCTTTGTAACAAAACGTAATCCTATTTTATTATTATTGTTTGTGCATTGTAGTGTTTCAAAGTTTTGTTAGAAGCATTTTAGCACTAATGAGGAAAATAAACTGTAAAACATATAAACACAGACTGTTTTTTAACATTTTCGTAAGAAAACTTTATCTTTTTAACCATAACTTATTCAGCAAATATTTTACAATACATAATTTATTTTTCATTTTGCATAACTCAACCATGAATAAATAATTACATATTCATACATTCTTTTTAAAATCTTCGTTAAATCCTATTCCTCTAATTACAATAAACTTTTATTCAATGAACAATAATTTTTTCGGTTACATGAGATTTTTTAACAGATCTTAGATTCCTCCATATCGCTGATTTCAAAACTACAATCGATTTTTTCTAAAAGATATAGATTTTTTAAAGGACATTTTTAGTCTATTTTTTGTCGAAATGTATAAATTCAAAAACCGTGATATATAACAGGGGGTCGTTTAAATGTGGCCACAAACTTTAAGGAGCACATCACCAGAATTAATATTGCATAGAAACCCATGCCCAGAAATGTCATATTGCGCCGCAAGGGACGCTTCCCTATAATAAGCTGTTTCTTTGTGCTCTTCTGAACCGATCGTAATATCGGCAGTATATATATAACCTAGCTTTATAAAAAAATAACCTAGCCTTGATGACATATCTGGGCAAAGTTTTCTATACAGTTTCAATCCTGAGGATGGTTCCCTAACTCCCCTGAAAGTTTGTCGTAACCCTGTTACATATAACGTTTTTAAGCTAGTGCATTTCAACAAAAGATAGATTAAAAATTGTCAATTAAAAAATATATCTATCTTTAAGCGGAGAACTAATTTCAGATTTAAAATTCCCTCATTCCGATTGGACAAGATCAAATATTTGTACAAATGCAAGTTTCCCAGTGTAATTTACAATTTATGCATATTCATTTTACTTCTTTTATAAATTTTCCGTCAAACAAATAGACGACAAAATAATCTTTCTTATGCTTTAGCACTACAAGCTAATTGAAACCAAACATACTCGTACTTGAAATCATACAGAAACATTCGTAAAAGGTTTTAATTGTCATTCCAAATTATTTGATTGATTGAATGTAGGTTTTTATGGCACAAGGTCCAAGACTGTCATTTCAAAAAGAGGACGTTTCTGAATTTCAGGAAGAAAATAAAAGCGTTATTTCTTGAAACATTTTTGAGCTTTACATGCTGTAGAAAAGTAATACAATCGTTATATTTATAAAACCATAGGTACTATGGGGGGGGGGGAATACAGCGATAGTATTTTCGTTCTAACATATTTGTATTTGATAAATCTTCTTCTTGTGTCAGAGCATTTAAATCTAATTTAAATGACCTTTCGAAAACATAAATTTAAGGTTTCAATTGTCATTGAAGAAAAGTTTCTGTAATTTAGAAAGCAAATAAAAATATGTTAATTCTCGAAATATTTTTGTGTAGAAAAGGGGTATAATTGTTATGTTCATAAAGACATAGGTACTGTGCAAAAAGAAATATCCAGGGATAAATTTAATACAAGCATCACTGATAATTACTCGTCCTGTTTCTATCCTCACCCCACTAAGAGGGGAGATGCTGTCCACTGCAGAAATTTCTCCATATAAGCGAAAGATTTCCTCTCGATGTAATCTAGATATGCAGTAGATATATAGCCTTAAGGAAACATACGTTCTATACCGTCTTGTTTTCTTCCGGCAAATAACTAATAAAAGGGGCGACGTCGACGTCAAATGCACTTGGTTAATTTCATTAGCCAGCAGTTGGTCTAAGGCAGTGAGATTCCACTAACTGCATGAGGCAGTTGAAGAGATGTTTGGAGACCTCTTACCTGGAGAATTAAAATTAATATATTTATCATACTTGGATATATTTAATTGAATGTAGATTTTAATGGTACAAACTTCCTAATTAGACAAACTTCATAATTAAAAAGAAATTTTTTCATACGAGGATGAGGTCATACAATGTTAGCAGAATTTGCTCCACAAAACGAAAGGAGACCTATTACTTTTTTTGTAGATTTTAATGGTGCAAACTTCATAATTAAAAAGGAATTTTTCATACGAGGCTCCAATGTTTACAAAATTAGCTCCACAGAACAGAAGACCTATTCATTTTTTTGTAAATTTTAATGTTACAAACTTCATAATTAAAAAAGAATTTTTCATGCGAAGATGAGGCTCTAATGTTTACGATATTAAGTCCACAAAACTCAAGACCTATTTATTTTCTTGTAAATTTTAATGATACAAACTTCATAATTAAAAAAGAATTTTTCATACGAGGGTGATGCTCCAATGTTTACAAAATTAGCTCCACAAAACGGAAGACCTATTCATTTTTTTGTCAATTTTAATGATAATTTAAAAAAAATTCATAATTAAAAAAAATTTCATAATTAAAAAAGAATTTCATAATTAAAAAAGAATTTTTCATACGAGGGTGAGTCTCCAGTATTTACAAAATTAGCTCCACAGAACGGAAGGATACCTAATCATTTCCATAAGTTCAAGTATAAGTCCTGATTCCGTTTTTATTGTCTCTTTGTGTCAAATCAAATACTTACGCTACCCACAGACTTTTTTTTTCAATTTTTACATCAAGGCCTTCATTTACTAACTTAAAGTGAAGTATAGAAACCCATTAAATGTTACTGAAGCTCTAAATAAATGTTTTAAAACTTCTGTGTTGCTCAGTTAACCAAGCAAAAAAAAAATATTGCAAAAAAAATTTGAAAAGTGTTTTTGTGAGAAAAAAATTTTTTTTTTTAATAATTAATTTTTTAATTTCTAGTTTAAGTGAACCATGATGATTTAAATTAAAATTGTGTGAAAGGAAAATTGTTTTGATGGAGTTATTATGACCTCTGTTTCTTATATAATTATCAAAACAGGCACTGTACATAATTGAAAACGCACAAACACTGCGCACCTTCATTGAAAGTCAAGTAAAAGTGTCATAATTTCTTCTATTTTATCGCTGCTAAGTTAAATATTTTTTTGCATAACTAAAAATATTTGTAACTATATTTTTATGAAAAATTTAATATTTTGCAGAATTATAGTCTGTTAGTGTTCGAGCTACCTTCATCTTCAATCAACATATATATATATATATATATTTCTTTAACTTTGAAGACCGTTTAATAAATTGTGGAACAAAATTTATTTTCAAAAATCTTGGAAGTTTTAAGTTTCTTAATTGTTATGCGGACTCTTTGTACTCGATAGCATCAGAAATTTTCATAAATTTAAATTTGAAAACTTAAATTAAGAAGATCTTAAAGTTATTGGTATATCGGTTAGAACAACTGGATGTTTCATGTAAATTCCGAAGAATACTTTGTTTTTAATATGTATATAAATGGAGGTATAAACTTTGTCTATCACGAGACATATATTTCAGAAATGCAGAATGAAATTTTTTGAAATATTCTTAGGAAAAAGAATTTTTATACTAAAGTGTACATTTTTAAGAACTTCCGTATTGGAAATTTTTAAGAATTTCCGATTTTTTTTTAAAAAAANGGCAACTGCTTAAATTAAAACTTGAATACTTTCGGAATAATTTCATATGTTCTTTTTTGCCATATTCGTCTTCGTTTTTTTACTATAACGCTTCGAAACTCCGGAGGGAATTATGAATAACCCTGTATATATATATATATATATATGTATATATACTCATAAATTAAGAATAATGTAAGCTCCAGCAAATGAGGGTTAAGATATTACAGCTCTTTGTTCAATTTCTCATGAACGTTTGGTTATTATAAATTTGTAAATCTATTTTGTATTCGTTCATAGTTTAAATCAATATTTCCACAAAGCAATCCTGATTTAGACAGCTAAACAGAGGATAGAAGAAGAGAAATTTATTCCATCCTATTCACCGAAAACCGCAAATAATTGATGTAGGTGTGATTCGAAGGAGGAATATTCCATGATATTAATCTAACCAAACGAATTTTTGGAAGCGGCGAAGTGAAGTGAAGCAGAAGCTGTAGGCGAGATCCAATAATTATTCACTTTAAATCAAGCGAGTAATTTATTCCACGTGTGATTCAAACTCATAATTTGCTCCCGGGCTATATGATACAGGCAAATTAATAAATGAAAATATCCGAAAAGGGAGTTATGGATAAGAATTTTGAGAATATTCCTTTATTAATAAATCGCTAGTTCATATTAGCAATTTTCTTAATTAAGCAAGTTGAGCAAAAATGCCCTTAAATCCAATCAAATAATTTTGTAATTAATTAACTATATATTTTTGTTTTCTTTATAAATACATTTAATACCTTTAATGAATTCATTATGTTTAGACGGATTAGAAAAAGAAGAAATAAGGAACTGAATGCTGAGTTCATTTGCGCTTGCGCCGGTAAAGGCTTTACTGCAGCAAACATAAACGACATTATTTACTGGAGACAATGTAGTCAAATAATTCTCAAACATGCTTTGAAACAAAAACAAAAATTTTAAAGTTAAAAAGAATACAAAAATTCTTCGGAGTCATGGAGCCTGTGTTTATCTAAAAAAGGCAAAACTATTGACTATTTTGATCTATGTAAATTACCATTCTGTCCTAAAAACATTGCAGAAAACTTTTGTGATTTTTTTTACTTAAACGCCTAAGACAATATCAATATGTTTATTACTCGTAGTTTATACAAAGTGTAAAAATATAAATTTACAACTATATTTCATAATATCACCAATTCTTAGATATATTGCATCAATTACTTATCATAACACTATCTTTTACTTAGTAGTAAAAGATAAAAAAGCATGACAGGTTTTAAACTGTCGACATGCTGTCAACAATCACTATATTGAATAGGTCTAGATTCTAGAATAAAGGATTTCTTTACCACCTTGCATGCTACTCTTAATCATTTAATTACCAAAAAAAAGAGAAGAATTTTATAATTATATTTTTCGCCATGTAACTTTTGATTTAACTCAACTTCTTCAAATTCTGAGCTTAATTTCCTCACTGCTATCCATGAATTTTGCCCTTCAATAGTTGATTCAGCCCTAGTTAAATTTACTAAACCTATTCACCCCTCTTTCACTAGTCTTTATACTAAATTAGTTATTTGCCAATTATCTTTCTTATTTGCTGCTCACCCCTCATTTGATTTTGATGTCACTAATTCTGCTGTTAAAACTAAATTCTAGTCATTTAAGGATCATATCGACATTGGTAATCACTGAAGCACTCATTACGCATCTTGAAAATGTACTCTTAGTTGTATTGAACAATCAGGTTTGTTCAGATATCCAGACTGAAAGAAATGACAAATACGCCGCACATTTTCAGAACCTCAGGCAAAAATTTGATTTTGGTAAAGTCAAGTTTCTCTCCTGGTTTATCATGGCGCGGTGGAGACTTGCTCTCTTCCTGTCAACGCCTATTCACTTGTATGTGTAATCAGTCCTGCTCAGCTCCTGCATTGCACGTAAAGATGTATTTTGACCTTATATGCCTTCTTCAGCTACTGCTACTCTCTCGGCTACCGCAGATTCTCTTGCACTTTTCCCTCTTAATTTTTTGAATGTTTTGTTGGAAACTGTGTCTTTTCTTGTTTTTAACCTGTTATAATCAAGTTTTCGGTATTCACGTGTTATCTTGAAGAAGAGCATCCTGTTTTGTGTGTTCAAAAGATATAGATTTTCTTTTCGTTCCCATTATAAAGCAAAAGGCGTTATTAAGGAGTATTTTTTGTTACAGTATTCTTTGGATTATTAGTTTCAAAGCATCGTTTGTTTAATAAAATGTTATGTTAAATTTTTTCCTTTTTGATGTCAGACCCGATGTGAAAAAGATTTTCGTTTAATTCACTGCATTTAAAATTTAATTCGCTACATTTAAAATTTAATTCATTACACTTAATTCACTACATTTTTATTTTGTTTCTCTCGTTATGAATTTCCTAATGCGAATAATTATAAAAAAAATTCTTAAATTCAATAAACTAAACTTTATTAAATTCAAGAACCACATAAACTAAGAGACATGGAATTAATAAAGAGTACTGTTCCAAGATACATTAAAAAGGGCTGCTCCAAGTTGTATGAAATAAATACGTTTTTAATTTCATCAAATTCCACATTCTTCGCACAAGAAAAGCATAAAGTTTATATAATAATTATGATATAAGTTTTGCTATTAGATTATAATCAGTTCACTATCAAGTAATTTTCTAAATGAAGTAACTCCCTTTTGAATTATTTAAAAAAATAATAATTACTGCATAAAATTTATTCCCAATAACCTTTTAAGACGAACAAAGAGCAATACGTAATGTACAAATATTACAATACATAATAAGAACATATTAAACAAAAGACAAAAATGATTTAGGAAAACTTTCTTGTGAGAAAAGCATGTAATTGAGAATCTTTTACCATACTAAGAAAATAAATTATATGATTACATTCTTTTTTCCACAACGCGTTTATCCATAAAATCAAGTATTTGACTTTAAATTATTCAGTTGTACAAATTAAATATTTTGATGAGAATAATGACACCATACATGACATTAAGCTTCAGCATTATAGTAATAGTTTGAGATACACCGAAAATTCATCTTAATCTCTAACTATACAACTATAGTCATTACGGCGAAGTTCTGGGAAGCACGCTTTCCTAATGCCAATTTAATAGCATGGGTAGATTACAAGAACATGCTTCTAACATTTCATAAACCATGTGTCATAGATGACATAATTGACGAAATAAATTCTGATATACTCCGCAGTTGAAGTACTACACTTATACCCTAAAGTTTAGGAGCAAAACCATTTTCGCTGATGACTCAAACAGTGAATCGAATCAAATAAAATTTTATATGAAAATATATCAAATTATAGCAAAAATAATGGGAAGAAAAAGTGAACTCAAGATCTTGCATTAATGAGCATCCCACAAAATAGTTCAAATATTATATAGCAAAATGGCTATGGAGTTATGGTGTAGGCCGTGGTTTGCACATAGGTCAGCATATAGATATTCTGATTTCTACGGGGTATATGACTGAAATTTTAGAGCCATCTGAAAGATTTTTCAGAGAAGTCCTCGGTCTGTGGTTCACTTTTATGGGTAAAAACACGCTTTCACACAGGTCTAGGCTAGTACCTTGAAGCCGAAGATGCCAAGAGGATGTAGGGATTAGCCAGATCTCCAGACTTTATTGACCCAAATCTTATATATTTTTAGAAAAGCAATTGTATCTCGCCACCCCCTGTCAGCATCCTCTTGGGGTTAATAATTGCTTTAAAGCAGAAGCACAATCTAGTGTCTCAAAATAGGTAAATACCATTTTTTTGCATGAATTGCAAACTGACACTGATATATTTAAGTATCAGATACAGAAACCTTGAACTTTTAGTATCAGATAGATACATATAAATCTTAATTAGATCTTAAATAAAGGAAGAAGTGAAAAATTAAGTAAAACTTCCAATAAAATTTTTGAAGCTAAAAGATTATATTTAATTTATAAGGCTTGTATTGATTTTTAATTTGCTTAAAGGAACTTGGAAATAATTTCGCTTTCAAAATAAAATGAAAGTTGATTTAAATTGAAAGTTGATTTACTCATTTAATATCTTTTCATTATACTCTCAATGAAGTTATGAAATATAATAAATTCCTGGATTCGGAAAGAGTGTTACTATTACTATACTATCATAATGGGAAAGTAACAACTTGTAACAACTGTGTAATACCGATTAAATTAATGACCCAATGCCTTAAAACACCTTTCTATTTCGTGTTGTTCTGTTCTGGATGCATCCATTTTAACATTCACTGGTTAATCAGTTACATCCAGTTTTCAATGCACTGCTCTTACCTTCTTTTATAGATTTAAAGGTAAATGCTATTGTATTTCTGACGTATCATCACACCAAACTCAACAGAAGTTGTCATTCGTAAAGTCTAACTGACAGTGATAAGGAGAAAGAACTCTAAACGAAAAAAAGAAGATTAATATTAATATGTGCCCTGTATAATAAAGAAGGCAAAGCCCCCCAAGGAGTAGTTAGTTAGTTTTGAGTTATTGGCATAAGGATCCATTTTGAATCAAGATCGGAATGGCATAAGGATCAGTTATGCAGAAGGATCATATTGGTATAAGGATCTTTAATGGCTATATGGCACCTACAAATAGGTTTCGAAATAATGATAAGTATATCAACACCATAAAATATTTTAACGTTACAAAAAAAGTAAAATGCCACACAAATATTCTATTTACACAAACTATTTCATCAAACTTTTATTTTAAAATCCTTTGTCCTTTCAGATCTATTTTTTAAGAAATTCAAATAATTATTTTGCTGAAATTTCAACCAATGTCTAATTTTAGCATGAATTGTATTAAATTCGTACTTTTTAGTGACTT
Source organism: Parasteatoda tepidariorum (assembly GCF_043381705.1). Taxonomy (NCBI): domain Eukaryota; kingdom Metazoa; phylum Arthropoda; class Arachnida; order Araneae; family Theridiidae; genus Parasteatoda; species Parasteatoda tepidariorum. Next base: position 21,746,348 of record NC_092213.1, read on the forward strand.
AATGACTAAAATAGACCGGATCTGTAAATATTTAAAATAAAATGCCACTTCAAAAAGAATAGCGTAAATTCGTATTTATACAAAGTCGAATGAAATCTAGTCTTATGTTTGTATTCGATTTCTTCAACAAAGCTTGAATTCAAATTCCTTTGATAATAGCGACTCGTGTAAGGAAAACTGTTAAAAATGTAGATTCTTTTTTTATTTTTTTTATTTTGTCTCTGAATCCATGAATACACCAGAATCTACCGAGCATGAAATAACGACCATTTTAAAAGTTGTCACGTCAAGCGTACTTAAGCTTCGATGCAAACAGAAGGCTCAATACACAGTACTTAAGTATCAGTACTTTAAGAAAAGAAAAAATGCTGCGTATTTTTTTTTTCTAATTTTATTTCATAAGATGATTTAGATGAATAAATTCCTGTTTCAATATTAGAAAAAAATTCACGGTTTTATCAGACTAATCCATATACAGTAACTAGGGGGGATATTTCAGTATCGGTACCTGCCCCCCCCCCTAACTACAATCGACGCGGTTTCCATACGGCTTATAAGTTTGCAAAAATTTAAACAAAAGGATGATCGTAGTTGTTAGCCCTGGGGTTTTCCACATAGTTTTTATAGTTTTTAAGGAACCGAGATTTATAGTATTGTTTATAGTACTGTGGCGTAACTACCACTACGAAAATTAAACATTGATACACTGGTATATAATACATCAGCCTAAGCCTAACTTGATTCAATCAGGAGGTACCTTTTGATAGATGAAGGTTGGCATGGTCGACAACTCCGCCCCCACATTGGTGACCTCCGAACGTGATTTGAACACGCAGTAACGCCCACTTCAATCTGGTAACGCCTACTTCGTTGGATGATCCACATTGAGCAGTTGACTTGTGACTGCGACATAATCAGCCTCCTCACGCTGTTGCTACTCAGTCTCGTCTCGATGAAACACAACGTCTGCCTGCATACACTCGACTGCTAATGTCAACACAGGAGCGACTACGACTGTGAAGTTAATACACCTCTCACATTCAGCACTCAAAAACCCGGGGACCTTAAAACCAGTTCTCCCGGTCTTTCTCAAGTACAGCAACTAGTGGTATCCGTTCATCGAATTCTATCCCTGATAAAATTATGGTGGGGGAGTATTGTGGCGTAACTACCACTACGAAAATTAAACATCATTTCACTGGTATATAACACATGCTAACTTGATACAATCAGGAGGTACCTCTTGATAGATGAAGATTGGCATGGTCGACAACTCTGCCCCCACAGTACCGATACGCGAATATTGAATCATTGCGAAAATGCCTACCGTTGTTTATGACCTTAGTAGCCGGTGGTTACTGTTTCTAATTGCTAAAAATTCTTCCTAATTGCCTAATCCTAATTGCTATTCCAATTGCTCTCTAAAGTAGTGTTAATGTATCAATATAAGTACCACTACGTAACTACCATTGATATTGTGGCGTAACTACCACTACGAAAATTAAGCATCATTTCACTGGTATATAACACATGCTAACTTGATACAATCATGAGGTACCTCTTGATAGATGAAGATTGGCATGGTCGACAACTCTGCCCCCACAGTACCGATACGCGAATATTGAATCATTGCGAAAATGCCTACCGTTGTTTATGACCTTAGTAGTCAGTGGTTACTATTTCTAATTGCTAAAAATTCTTCCTAATTGCTATTCCAATTGCTCTCTAAAGTAGTGTTAATGTATCAATATAAGTAATGCTAAGATTATTTCAATTAAATTTGACCAACCTAAATCATCAGAATCATACGACATAATTTGCAATAGCAAAAGGTGATTTGAAAAATATATTTAAAATCATCAAAATATCATTGAATTAATTTAATTTCGACAACATTTTACAATAAAATTAAATGTAAGCATAAAAAGCAACAAAATAGCAAACAAAAAAAAATAGAAATACGATTAATTTCATTCAAATAAAAAAAATATATATGATTAAATGTAGTTTTAAAAGAAAAGCAAATAATTAAGTTTTTGGGTTAAGAATTAATGCTCGAATAAATGTCATTTAGTTCGAAAACATACTTCAAATCAGGAAAAAACAAGTATTAATTACATTGTTTTCATTGAAACGGAAACAAAAGTACTAATTGAAAGATCGATATTTTATTTTTTTTTAGTTTCAAATGAATAAAATAAATTAGAATTAATTTTTTTAGCATTGAATTCTTCGTAATTTTTTGCATGATTACACTTTTTTATTTTGCTTTTATTTTTGCTTTTGTTGCAATTAAAAATAAATGCATAAAAGAGTGAAAATGAGAACACAAAACGATTTACAAAAGAATTACTAAAATGAGTCGACCTTCGCAAAAATATTACAAAACTGACCTTGTTTTAATTTCATTTCATTAATGACGATGGATTAACATTATATGAAGAAACATTTTCTATAAAAATGGTTTTAAAATTAAAAATATTAAATTATTGTGTAACATTAAATTATTGTGTAATAGCAATAAATAACTTTAAATTTAACTTTAATAGCAGATTTTAAAATTTTTTTTAAACAAAATGCTAATTTTTTGTCAAAGATTTTACCCGATAAAAATGTTCGCATTCGAAGAATACTTTATCGACCATACTTCTAGTGGATATATTTTATTTTGAAGGTTTTATGTTTTCAGATTTTAAAGCCGTCGTTGAACAGCAGGCCCAATTTTGGGTTTACGACTACTAGTTTTTAAATTCATAGCCTTGTAATTTTGAACTCTAACCAGAAGAGAAGGAAACGCCTGGATCAAGTAATGGAAGAAATTTGCATTTGTGTACTTTTTGATTAAACAAACCTGCATTTGCGTAACATGTAGAGGAAAACCATGAAAACCTCCCACTGTCACCCTGATGGCAAGGTCACTCTAACCCATGATCCGTCTACCACTGAGAATATTGTGCTTCAGCTTTGTGGTCAGTGTGAGCCGGGTGCGGAATTCATATCGACCAGCCATCGCTAGGATTTGAACCCGGTTCACCTCATTGGAAGACAAACGCTCCATCCCCTGAGCCGCTACGACTCTATCTTGACGGTTACGGAAAATTTACATCCTTGTACAAATTAATTGAAACAAACTTTTTTTTTCGTGTTTTTTAAAGAAGATGTTTTGATGTTGTTTCGGTTACATTGGGGTTGGATCTTTGCAGCCTATTGACGGTATGATGCGTTCTGAGCAGTACATTACTATTCTGGGTAAAAAAGTTGTTCCAGAGTTGAAAAAACGATACCCTGATGGAACAGGGATTTTTCAACAGGATTTAGGTCCTTGCCATGCGTCCAAAATTGTCAAGAAATTCATGTCTGAGAATCAAATTAAGACATTGGAATGGCCAGGGAACTCTCCGGATATCAACCCAATTGAGAATCTCTGGGCCATATGCAAGAATCGCCTATTAAATATGGACTGTACAACTATGGAGAAGCTAATCACGGCGTTAATTCATGAGTGGTACAAGGACACAAATATTATAAATGACTGTAAAAAATTTGTGGAATCCATGCCGAATCGTGTCCAAATGTTAATAAAGTGTCGTGGAGATCATATTATGTACTAAAAATTTTTGAGTTTGTATAAATTTAAATAAAATAGCATTTTCTCTCAGTTTTCTGAATTTATTGAGTTTTTTTCCATTAATTTGCACAAGGGTGTAGCTTTAGCTAAGCAGTATAAAATTTCAAAGGGAGTTAAAAAAATATTTTTCATTATGATGCATTTCTTTTTATGCACCAAAAATATAATTATAAAACATCCTTATCCCCCTAAATAATGCAATCGCATTTATTTTTTCTCGTAAACTTGTAAAAATAATGTTACATTTAAATCCGTTAAGTTGTTAATTATTTCCAATGCTTGATCCAGGAGATCCCTTACCTTCTGGGTTGGGTTCTAAATTACAACGCAACGAAGTCAAACATTGATAGCTGTAAACTCAGAGTTGGAGTTGTTCGACGCCGGTAATAAAATAAAACAATATAGTCAATGATTGATTAATTAAATAATGTGAATTTTTGGCACAAGAGCCATTTTTTCCATACCACGTCTAAAATTAGGATAAAATAGTAACTTTAGTAACTTAGTAAAAACTTGCAAAACTCAGGTCCCATAATAAAACAACTTGAATATAACTGAAATACCTTGTTTATAATCAGGTCAGCAATATGATAATTATTCTTAAGAACTGTTGCGAGCTAAATATTTGGTGAATACCAATTAACAGTATAATTAAATTTGTGTAAAATGTCTGAAAAATAGAGAATAATATTTGGGTGTGGAAGGTTTCTGAGTATGGTAGACAGATCGGGGAAATCACAATATTGAAATAACCGCGTCTGGTTAATTTATATTCATGACACTGGCTTTAACGATGTTTTACAGCTATTCAAGCATTGCAAGTTACACATAATGGCGCTTGTTCATTAACTCAAATGTGTCTTTGAGTGAGATGAGTATATTTTCTACATCTATTTAAATTACTGAAAAGTTGTATCAGTTTTTTAATTTGATTTGTTTTATTGTTTATATCAGCATTTTGATTAGCCTGCCATAAGTTAATTAAAGCGTTATTCATTGCATTTTAATGTCTGAAAAAGTAATAGATTTGTTCCAAAGAGTACGAGTATGTTTAGCTATAAAATATGCATTTTCATTGCCGGAAATTCCCACATGTCCTACTATCCAAATAAAACGTATTTTGTAATCAGAGTTAGTTTCGTAAAACGATTCAGAATTACTATAATTATTGTTATAAGGGCCGGGATGGCCTGGTTGTTAGAGCCCATGTCCAAGAGGTCGTGGGTTCGATCTCCGTCAGCCGAACACCGTCAGCCGTGCAGTAAAGGGTGACTGATGAACAATAAATCTGTCGAGTCACAAAGTGCACCATGTTCCCATAACAAATCATACATCTGGGAGTACTGATGCAGGAGTTTCCTTGTCTTCCGGATTGGTTCAAAATTACAAGGCTACGTAGTTGAACATTAGTAGTCAGTTGGATGTTCAACGATGGCTATAAAATAAAATAAAATTATTGTTATAAGGCATCTGTTTAACTATTTGATTCAAAGTAAATAATCCATTTTTTTTTGTCTTGAGGTAAAATTTTCAAGAAGTAAATTTCCATCCAATTTTTTCTAGAGATAAAATCCAGAGTTAAAATTATGGCATTACATTTCGATGTGAAGACAGAACTTGATCGATGAAATTTCTCTGACAAATTGAAATGCTCATATAGAGCAGATGATGCAACATGAGGGGTTGGTTTAGATCCATGGGTAAACAGAAGTTTAAAATCATTAGATATGCTACATTGAGTACAGAATTTTGGTCAGTAAATAGTAGGCTCGGTTCGGTGCTTTGGTGCAGTATAATTAAAAAAATCAATGATTTGAAGAGATGAATTGATTGACGGTGATATTGCACGGAGAACACATCAAAGACTTCTAGATATAACAGATGAAAGTTTTTTTTCATTCACTGCCCGAAAGTCGGTATATAGGATGATCTGTTGTTAAAATGAGTTTCGACATTTAATTTTATTTTATAACCATCGTTGAACAGCCGATCCAATTTTGGATTTACGACTACTAATATTCAACTCCGTAGCCTTGTAATTTTGAACAATCCAGATGACAAGGAAAACTTCTGGATCAAGTATTGGGAGAAAATTGCCTTCGTAGAGGACTTTCTGAAGGAACTAACCCGTATTTGCGTTACATGGAGATGAAAGCCACGAAATCCTCTCCGCTTAAATCTTGTTAATCATTAGATTTTTCGAAGTTTTATTACAATGTCTTATAAACTTTCATATATATGACGAATCTTCTTTTTTATTAAGCATCGCAAATGCAAATAAAATGATTCGCTTGTTGTTTACTTTCCTTTTACTGATTGTAAAAAACTTGAATTTTTTTTTAAAATTATTTTATGGATTTTTATCTTTCCTACTCTAACCTCGAAAAAATAATCCAATTTTAAGCGTCAATTACTGATTTGAATCTATTTTCTTTCAAATGTTAATAAATATTTTTTATCCTTTTTAAAATAAAATTTCAAAAGGGTAAAATTTATTAACGTACGTGTTCAAGTGCCGTCAATGGGGAATATTAATTTGACATTACTTCAAAAATTAATGCACTCCAGAAAATCATTTCTCAAATAAAAATTTCGATTTCATTGTCATATGATGAACATAAATTTTTTTTTATCCTATAATCGATAATCGTTATGACAGCCAAGAATGTCAAGAGAACCAGGAATGCAATATTTTCTCATCTTAACTGGAAATCTCATGCCGTGACTAAAGACTTAAAGAGTGCCTAATAAAAGCGTCGATATTTCAAGTGCTAGTAAGAAGGGATTTAAAGGCTTTCAATTAATCACTTGACATTTTTTTTTTAGAATATCCAAGTTTTATTCTGTAGCCGATAAGTTTTCTTAAATCTGATCCTTGTTCTTTTAAATTAGGCGGTAAAAACAAACCTTTTTTTCTTTAATGATTATTCAAACTTTTAAAGTGAGAAATAAAGCTGTTTCGAATTAATTGTTTTTAGGCTATTTTATAAACGGAGATTACATCTTTTTTTAAAGCTTTTGCATTTTATTTTGTAGGCTTTGTATTTATTTCAAACTTGTTTTGCTTAGCGAGATAAATAGCATTAGTGACAACGAAAAAAACTAGATGTACGTAAAAGAAAACTATATTTTTTTACTCTGTTCATTAAAAGAAAGAACAATTTAAACAATGATTTTCATTATAATTTTCTTATGCGGTGCGCAAAAAATCGGACCAACCTGATTTAATGATGGAATCTTCACGTTCTAGGACTCATTCTTAATGTTTCGATAAGAGTGACTTCAAATATGCTAATTAATTAGTACAGAAGATATTTTAAGTTACGAAATCAGGCACAAAAACGTACTTTCTCTGAATAAACATACCCTTTTTTCGGTGCATTCATGTTTCTGACTTCTAAAATATAGGAGGTAGAAAATATGGTCTCAATAGTTTGTGGTCAAGAGAGCGATCCAAAGCTTGGACCCCTTAATGTTAATTTTATTTTTTGCGTATTTCGTTATATATCAAGAACTTGAATTTTAATTCCATGCATAAAATACATTTTAGTAAATATATATTATTTTTTATTATTTTGTTTAATAATAGTCGAAAAATTTTGAATTGTAAGGTATACAATTTTTTTAATTATTTTAAAGTATGTAATTTTACATGGTAAAATACCAAGTTTTAGCGATATCGGTGGAATATTTCCCCAAGAAATCATATTTTAGATAATTATTTAGATAAAACAATGTATAATATAATTAATTATACGACAAAAATTTTCTTACATTTGCAGTCATTTGGATTTAAGAGAAACAGTTGCTCATCTTCGAATTGTTGATGAAATCAATTATTTATAAATTTTTTAATATGAATGAGAAAAAGAATTTTCAAACTACTTTTTTTTTTAGATTTTATATTCTAGTAAAAATATCATCCCGATGATATAAGAGTTTTCAACTCTCCCTCTCAACAAATCTTTTTCAGTAATTATAATTTTTTTTTGTTTTTTTTGTTAATAAAAAATATCAAAATATTTTTTGGATTGTAATTAGAGCGTCCCAAAAGAATACATAAAAGGGAAACAGGTGTCCCATCTGCGTCAAAGAGTTTATGAAAGGGCAGCGTTAAAGTATTGTCAGCATACTTTTCGAAAAAAAAATTTCATTCTTGTGATATGAAACTTTTTTAAAGGCCATTATTTTTCTAATTCAGTTTTAGTATTTGTTTAGTACTGTGGACTATTAAATCATATTAACGCACTTTTATTATTTTTGCAATGATTGGATATGCTATGGACAGTGATTATAATATAGAGCAGTTTCTAATGAATCGTAATAATTATAAGTAGTGGATATTGATTTATATTTGACAATTATTTAATAAAATGTTTTGTTCTAGTTAAGTATATTTTAATTAAATACCATTTTTAATTTTAAAAAGTCGCCAAATTTAGCGATGAAAGGCGTAATTTGCAAAACCACTAGAAAATGATGTAAACAGTCTGTCATAGAACTAGTGTATGTTAAAAGTTAAGTTAGTTAAATCTTATATCTTAGATGCTTTAAATAAACAATTAATAGATATCTAATGCATACAAGAACTTTTTATTATGTTTCTAAAAAGAAGCTCGCCTTGTAAGAGATAGAAAATGAACAGAAGTTTATCTTGTGAGCAGTAGAACAAAAGCAAAAACTGAGCTAATCAATTCTAAACTAGAATTCTATAAAAGATTAACATGATGCAAACGATATGATAATAGATATAAGGCTAAATTATAATTATGCTTAAAAAATTAAATAAATATGCAAACGATTAAAAATATGCAAACGATAATTTTCTGCTGCAATAAATTACAGTAATGCTGAGAGGTTAGCTTTGCAACGAGTACAGCCGAATTTTGATCGGACGAGAAAGTACACAAACAACAACAATTTTTCAATGGTTAAAAAAAAACAAAGAAACCTTAAATTATAAAACGCTATTTTACATTAAACATGCTACACTGCTGGAAATTTAGGACAGAATTGAACCACAGTATCATTCAAATTTGATGCAACTTTAATATAGTGCAAAGTAAGTAATTTAAATCCTTGAACTTGATTATACGATTCAATATGGTTCACTATTTAAGCTTATAGAAAATTTCTATTATATTAGGGTTCAAGATACCCAATAATATGGTTCAAGATTAGGGTAAATATCATGGATGTACACAGAGAAAAATATCATGGAAAAAAATTTTCGTACTGTACGGTAACGACATTTTGGCGAAAAATTATAATTTTGGTCAGTCAAATTTGGCCAAAATCATAATTTTAGTCATAATATACGGTATTTAAGCCATTTTTAGTCATTTTTCTCAATTATATGGTAACGGTTGCCCGAAAATTCCGGTTTTCAAAATTATAGTTCTAATTACCATATATTTATTAAAAAATACAAAACTTAAAAGTAAGTTTAACCGAATAAATGGTTTTTAAACCAAGCTTTAGGACATCATGATAATATTACAAAATTTTATCACATATTATAAAGCGATATTTTATTGCCAATTTTACCATAATCATAACCAAAGCGCTTCGGTAAAAATTACTTAGCTTCCTGTTATTACTGCAAGAAATACTTCAAATTCCACCATATTTTGGTAGTTTTGAACATACTTTTTCCTCAGTGAATAAAAAAGAAAATAACTAACTCAAAATGCTTTAAACATACAAAAAGAAATCGTGATTATATTTTCATATGCTATTCAAAGGATATTGTAAGATATTCTAAGTGAATGGATATTATAAGTCATGTAAAATTATATGTTTTAATTTTTTAAATGCATGTTTTTCATTTTTTAAATGTATATTTTTTCTCATGATTTAAAGTATTGTTTTGTTTCCTTTTTTATAGATTATTGTTTTATGGAAAATATAGTTTGACTCTTTTGGGAGAAAAACACTCACTGCGAAAAAATAAAGTTCTCAAAACCTGTCAAAATGCTTTTTCCTTTCCACAGAAATTTCAATACTTTCTTGCAACGAAATTTTACAAAAGTTCTTTCAATTGTAAAAAAAAAATGCGAGGAACGAAACATGTCATGTAAAATAGTCAGATATACATTATATATATATATATATATACATATATATATATATATATATATATATAAAACAATTTTATCAGCACTGTTTTTTAAAAGACTTAATGAAAGCATATTTAAGTGTAAAAACCATTGTCACCCACCCATTTATTGCGTGACAACATAACTTACCAAAAATCCGTTTCAGTATCATTTTGAAACTACAGTCGATTCGTAGTTCAATTTATACAATTTTAAAAAGCTGTAAAATATGTGTTGAAAAGTAAGATCAAATATAGAAAACAATAGTAAAATTATTTTAAAAAAAAGGTAAAGTTACCAAACGGTAAACGAAACTTAATAGCAAAAAGTCGAATTTGAACTGACGATTTAAACATGTTTATGATTAGGGGGAAAAACAGTAAAAAACCATTTTGTCAGCTAAACAGCTTTAAATCGTCACATATACAGACAAAGTCTGCAAAAAATGGGACTTTTTTGCATTTCGTGGATATCGGTTTAAAAATGAAAAAAAAATTATTTTTTTAAATAATTTATTTCCGTGAGTATTTGTTGTTTTTTTTCATGTGAAATTTACAGTTATTTTTAACAGTGTATATTTGTATTCATTATAAGTAAATAATATATCATGTCACTAAAATTACGTCTGGCATATGCAGGCTTTTTAATCCAAAAACGTGTTTAAAATATTACATTCCAGTGATACTTGTAATAAAATTTCTTTTGCTTCATAGAAATATAACAAAAAGTTGATTTTTTTTTTAAATGACCATAAAACATTACATTTGAGTGACCATAAAACGGTATTGCTCGTCAGGCTAACACGCAAATGAGTGACGAAAACTAATAGGTTAAAAATAAAAAAACCTACAGTGGCTAACAAAAAATTCGAAGGGAAAACTGAGATGAAGGAAAAATGATGAATCGTAAGTAGTAGAAGGATGCGAATCAATGCATAGAATAGAATACATTTCCATGCATGATGCAGGGTAGAATGAATTTATTAGAAAATCAACTTTGAGAAGAATAAAACAATTCTCAAGTGTATTAAAATAAGCTGATGTGCCATGATTATTATTTATATTTCACAGACATTTCGTATTCCATCAAAGTAAAATATTTCAGGGAAAAAATTCCTGAAATGATTCATTTTTCTCCAAAATAAATATTTTGAGGGAATCATCCCAGGAAAATGTCTTATTTCATCAAGATTATTCTGCAAAATTACATTTTATATACATATTTTAAAACAATCTGATGTTTTCAGATGTTAATATTGGAACTAAAAATCATTATGCAGCACAGCTAAAACAAAATGATTCACATTACAAAATTTAAGACCTCATAGTTTTGAAAGAGCGAATATTGCAGCATGTTATTTTGTTAATTAGGAGTTGAGTTACTTTTATACACTGTTAAAACTCAACTCAAAATAAGTTAAGATGTAAGTTACTTATTTTATACACTCGAAACTCAACTTAAACAGAAGAAACTAGGAGCACTTAACGATGTTTAAGGCAAATTTTCTATATTTTCATCGTATGAAAAGATTGACCATAAAAGATTGTGAAAATAATGATATTTTTCATATTAGATCATTTTCAGATTTATACACGTTTAAAACTCAACTTAAAATAAGTTAAGAGTTTAGTTACTCATTTTATATTCTTTAAAATCATTTTATATTGTTTAAAATCATTTTATATTGTTTAAAATCATTTTATATTGTTTAAAATTATTCAAAATTCAACTTAAATAGTAGAAGCTAGAAATTTAGTTACTTAACGATGATTAAAACAAATTTTCTATATTTTCTTCACTTGAAGAGATTGAAAATGGAACCGATACTTTTCACAGCTAGATCAGAAGATTTTGCAAATCAATTCAATAAATTGAAAATTTTCTTTCTTTTGTTTTGTTTTTTTTTAAAATTCATGACTTTCTGAATAAATCTTAACAACAGCAGCGACTTCTATAAATGGGATAATATAAAATGTGATTTCGTTTTCAAACAAAGATTAATCGGTTTTCCCAGTTGGAACGACAAGTGGTTATTCATAATTTTATCGTTAACTTTAGCAACGACTCACGCAACTATAGTTTCCGCACGCATGGGTACCTTAACATGAAACTTCGTTACATTTCAGTGTATGCTATTAACTCCAATACTATATTAACTACGATAATCGATGATTTATTATTTCTCTTAATCGCTTTTATGCTACATCCATTTTTTTTGTTGGATACTTTAATAAATGGCATTGAAGTCGCTTAAAAGTGTTTTAGGTCAAATAAACTCAAATTCTATTAATCTTCATATTATTATTAATATATTGACAGTATATGGTTGGGTTGATATACATATATGCATGCATGCATGCAAGAAGCCGACCGGCCTGTGTAGGTGACAAGGAACTATCCTTGCATCAGAAAGGTTCTGGGTTCGAATCCCGGGGCAAGGCATGGATGTTCTTTCCTTCTCTGTACTATCTGTCTTTAATGTGGGAGTGACGTTTGCCCACCTACGCGCCCCTGTAAGAGAGGTCAACAAAATCGCCCTGTATTTGCCTGAATTGACAGATGTTAACACAGGTGGGCATTGGGAAAAAAATAATATATATGCAATAATAGTTGAGTAAATAGTGCTTCACTGAAGGAAAAGTGCGGTAAAAACCGTAATATTTACAGAGTTTCTAGTTCTATGGGAACACCAGATTCCTGGTAATTATTACCGAAGCGCTTTGCTATTTATTTTGGTAAAATTAACAATAAAAAATAGTTTTTTAATATGCGATAAAATTTGGAAAATTTGATAAAATTTGGTAATTTTATTATACCTTAGAGCATGGCAAAAAAAAAAAAAAAAAAAAAAAACAATTTTTTCAGTTAAATTTAATTTTTTGTTATGCAGTTTTTATTAAATGCGTGGTAATCAGAACTTTAATTTTGTAGAATAGAATTTCCGCCAAACTGTTATCATATAAACGGGGAAGAACCAGAAATGTCATTACGGGACGGTAATTTTACCAGAATTTTTTTCTCCGTTCATAAAAAAAACGAATAATGGAATTTCTGAAATTCGTCATCGACACTTTACGTAAAAAAAATTCATTAATTTTAATTAAAAAAATTTTAAGAAATTCGTATAAGCTAAAACTTTAATTTTATTCTGAAAAACTTAAATCAGAAATTTCAGAAATTACAAATTTTTATTTCAGAAATAAAAATTTGTTGGTCTAGAATTTACTGGGTTGACTTGAACTGATTGATTGATATGAATTTTTGACGCAAGAGCCATGTTTTAGCTATACAACCAAAAAGCCTAAAAATAAAATCTGGTCTTAAAACCAGGTAAAAAGCGAAATAACTAGATTAAGATTCAAGCAACTTTATTAAAATCAAATCAACTAGGTTCAAACTAGTTTAAAATCAAGATAGCAAGGTTAAAATTAGAGCTAAATCGAATTAAAATCTGTTACTATGACAAGATTATAATTACTCTGCCATTGCGAATAAAATATTCTATTGAATCTCTTCTTTTTCAATAACTTCATTCAAATTAATAAGACACTTGATATTTTAGTGCGACATATTCATACAAAATCAAAATATTTCACAACAGAAAGAATCCGAAAAAAATATTTAAAATTTAAATTTGCTAACGCAATAAATGAAATAAAATTTTCAAAAAACCTATTTTAAAAAAATACTTCTATCCAGAATTTGACACTATTATTTTCTATTTTGTAAATCCGATATACTTTCTTTTACTGCTTTCTTTCTTTATTTATTTAGTTTTCTCAAAGACAAATTATTCCCACATCTTCAGACGAAGAATATATATATTTTTTTTTTGCATTGCATGAAAAATAATGTAGTAGTATTAGCATGTGAGAAATAAATCTTGAACGAAACGTCGCTTATTTTAAAAGCTGGATTAGTAAATGAATTTTGAAAAATATTTAAGATTATATTAGAATTAGAAATTTTAAGTATTAGAGTAATTGCACTACAAGAACTATTCTTTTTTATAGTTTTCAAAGTATACATTTAAACTTTTTAGTTCTTTTCTTAGAAATAAACTTTAGAGCCATATTTTTATTGAAATAATGATAATGAAAAAATTGCGTTCCCGTACAAAAAATTATACGTTTTTAAACTTTATGGCTTTCTTCCAGATGTTAAAGTACATTTTATTGCTTTTTTATTTTTAAGAAAAATATTTTCCTTAAGAATTCAAATTTTGTTTAATTTCTTATGGTGTATCTTAATATGTTTAAGCATTTATGCTTAGGAAAAATAATGTTAAAATTCAAAATTTATTGCGTCAGAAAGTAATATTAAACTCAAAATAAACTGGGGACTAATTCACTTAATTGCAAAACACAGATGCATTACAAGAATAATAGTTCAAAAGTTAGTGTTATCACGTTAAAGGAGACTCATAATAGAATAAGTTTAAAGTTTTAAAAAAGTTTTATTGAGCCAAACATTTTGATAAACTTGACTTAATTCTCTTTACGCCAGCTGGCGCATGAGGCCACAAGTTTGGCGCTCCATACCTGGCATTCCACTCATCCAACTAGGCCTTCCCAGGATGTTTGTTTCATTCTGTTTGTAGGTTAGTTTCGGCCGGCTCCTTTTCCGTTTTCCATCAAGCGCCCATGTCAAAGCTATTCTAGTTGGGTCTTTGGGGACATTTTTGGCAAATGGTTAAAAGTCTGGTTTAAATTTTTGGGAAGTATTAAGTGTTTTTAAGATGGTCAATTAGATTTCGTCGTAAAGTGCCACCTAGTAAAATAGATAAATGAAGAAAATCAAAATTACAAAAATAACGTCTTTTAATTTTTAAGCAAGAACACTAAGTCAAGAATTGATTTATGGTTAATTGGTCTCTGCAACTGGCATGAGATGTCCATTCGATGAGATTCATTCGATGAAAATGGTTTATGTGTTGTTATGTTGTTAGTGTATACTGTTTACGAAAACTGTCCGTTGTTTACCAAAACTATGTGTTGTTAGTGTTATCTGTTTACGAAAACTTCAGAATCAATAAAATGGATGCTGTACTGTTACGGGCAAATGTGCGAGAAAGGCAAACGAATTACAAAAAAGTGCCTGTAGCTCATTATCAGATTAATCACGATAGAGAAAAAGTCAAAACTAGCGCTAATTATTTATATTTACATGTGTATTTAGTATTTACCATTATTGTGTTTACCATTTATGTTTATTACTATAGAACAAAATTAGCGTACTGCAGTAATACGCATATGCATTAAATGAGGATCATAAAGTTGCGCGAAAACTTGATAAATGATTAACAGGACATGTAAACATAGAAGGCTTTTGTAAGAAATTCAAATCAGAAGAGTATTTACATGCAATTAGTAGATTATTTTCGATACATATGTTTAATCCAAAAAGTATTTTGCCGAGAACTGGTCTGGTGATATCAAATTGAGCATATATACATTCAAATAAAAATAATAGCCAGGATAGCAAGTTGGTAGGGTTCTACACTTAGGTCCGTGAGAACGGGAGTTCGAATCCAACCGAACGAAGACTCTTCGTGTAGTAAATGGTGACTAGGGCACGTTAAATCTGTCAAAATTCTCCATGTTCCTATGACAAATTATACCTCTTGAAAGCATTTTTGAAGAGGAATTTCCTCAAAATAAAACTTCTAAGAACACTATTTTAGTTATACATACATAGTAAACTGAAGGTCCACATTGTGTACCCCCAATGGGACCTATAATAAATTCCTTCGGTAGGGTACACTATTCTATGTGAATATAATACCTGGTCCAATTACAATATTATAGGTTAATATTAAGGCCTGTTATTGGGATATGTTTTAAAAATACAAAGTGACGACGAATTGGACGTAGTGGATTGGGGATTGATCGTTATCTGGTTCAGGTGAAAATTCGATCTGTGGATGAATGAATGGGTGTATGAATGAGTCTGCCCTATAACGTATGGGTGTGGCATATAGATATGGTAGAAGCCGAATTCTTAGCCATAGATGGCGCCACTGGAAAACAAGAACAATCGCACCCCGTATGTCGAAATGGCCTACAAAAACAACAAATTGCTTTCACTGCAACGTAAAACAAATTATAAATGGTGAATTAAAAAAAAAAAACACTTGCAAAAATCTTTAAAATGACCTTCCATCATGACAGTAAAAAGAAGTACGGCAAAAGAAGCAAAAATATTATTAATTTTCAAGTCACACAATTATTTGTTTGTTTTTTTCTTAGATTTAAAAACCTATGAAAATCCAATAGGTTTAACAGAAGTTTAGTACAAAATAAATCATTTAAATACTTAAAATCGAGTTAGTTGAATCATACGAAAATAACATGGTTATATGCAAGAAAATTATAACTTTACTATTTTTAATATTAAAAAAAATGCACTAGTATATGAATAAAAACTCATTCGGTAATAACTCTGTAGTTTTCAATAAGGTGAATGAATTTTCAAAAATAAGCGAATTTTCAAAATAAAAGCATAAAAATAATGTTTCATAAAGTATTGGATTCTTTCCATTTGCATATGGATTTCCCATAACAAATACTTTATTTTCAAATAAAAGTATTAATTTTAAGGAAAAAAAAAGGCAAACTTTTTGTCGAAGAATTGTGTATGAAAATATATTTGCACAGGAACGAAATGGTTTTGGAATAGAGTGCTTGTCAAAACAACTTTAAAACATTGTTAAAGCAAATTGCATGTGAATGGAGACTTCTTGAAAATGCATAAAATATTTACATTTTAAATTTAATATAATGGTGTATACATTACATGTTTTACTTTTAAGATCATTTGAGATACAGTAGGGTAAACAACTTCCCAAGTCAAATAAAATTTTCTGTTTGTCGATTCTGTTGATGAGTAAATAGAAACTGCAATGAATTTTTTTAATATAATAAAAAGCCTTAATGA
This sequence comes from Parasteatoda tepidariorum, assembly GCF_043381705.1. NCBI lineage: Eukaryota > Metazoa > Arthropoda > Arachnida > Araneae > Theridiidae > Parasteatoda > Parasteatoda tepidariorum. The sequence continues at coordinate 21,763,010 of NC_092213.1, forward strand.
TCAAACTTAATGTATTGCCATACATAGAGCTGAAAATAATATTCATGCAGGAATGAAACTGAGTGCGGATTTTCCTCAAAAATATAAATCGGTATAAGAGTTGTAACATCGCAACCTTAACAATTTTTTATATCTATCTTTATTTTAAATTAAGATAAAAATCTATCGGAATCTCTATACACATGAGTATTAATTATAAAATATTCCTATTTAAAAAATATCAAAGTAAATTAGGGACAGCGGTGTCAATCAAAAAGCAGAGCATTTCCGCAACAGCCCGTTGTGGGCCAAGGGGGTCATGGAGGATAAAACTCCATAATTTCGTGACCTACGACATGTTTGTCGCAATGTGGCCACAGTGCCTCGTTTACTTCAAAGACAAGCTGGCACCCATCGATCTAAAGCTGGGTGGGCTTCTAGCCGCCACTGAGGATCGAACCCCAGCTCTTCACAATGACAGCCCAGAGCTTTAACCACTGAGCCATTGTGGCTCTCTTTCAATCATAAATTTACGGTTATTTTATTGTTATCATTATTAGTTTAATACCGTCATGTGGGGCTACTTTGTGCAAATTCGAATTTGACACTTTTCAAGTGCAGCTATTCAGTATTATGTTTTTTTCAAGTTAAAAATTTGTGGAATTTGAAGATAGAAGTCTCCTCTATTACTACAAAAAAAATTTCGAATTTTAAAACAATCTCAGAGTGTGTTTTGTTTATCCAATGTCAACAACTTTCCGAGAACGTCTGACGTCGAAAAGTATGCCTGGAAACTTTAGCTGTGAAATGCAAAGACGTTGATCAAACAATTGTCGTAAGTGCAAAATTTTTTATTTATATATTAATAAACAATTATATCATGCTAGCGTTAAAAAATTTTGAAAATTAATAACAAATAAACGGAAAATGAAAAAAAAATGCACTGTGGGGCTACTTTGTGTAGAGTTTCATTCGTTTTTTTTTTTTCGACAGAAAAATGGTCAGACGTTATAAAAAAAATACTTGGAACGAGAAACTACCGTGATTACACTTTAGAAAAGCTGCAACAATGTTTGCAAGCAGTTGCTGGAATTGAATTGAATTGAATGTTGGGTTTAATGGCACAAAGTCCACAGAAGGACATGCTGCGCCAAACAAACGGTTTTAAAATAAAATCCTAGGTAGATATATACTACAAGTTTTTCCCATCAAAATCACACGGAATTTGTAAAACTGAATACAACGAAACCAACGCATTCAGGAGTGAGTAAAACGAGATAAAATTTAAATGTAGTTAAGTATCATAAAACAGTTGCATTCAAAGCTGAATGAAATCACATAAAATTGTAAATAGGATAAAAACAGTTATATACAGTATAAGAGACCAATTGCGCGTAGAAACGCAAAAATGTTAGGATGATGGCAGTCACCTAACAAATCCTGCAGTGTTAAAATAGAACTACCAAAAAAGGTTAAACGATGACGGTTAAAACATGGGCAATAAATTAAAATGTGATGGATTGTGAGTAAAACGTTGCAAGTATTGCAGTGAGGAGAGGGTTCATCAAACAGCAAGTGAAGGTGGGTCAATCGAGTGTGGCCAATTCGAAGACGAGTAAGTTTGACGTCTGCCCTACGATTACGTAGCACAGGCAATGGATCTAAATCAATTTTTATAGCGCGCAATTTATTATTAATTTGGAGATCCCACTGCTGCAACCATAGAGACTTTGTAAGCTGTCGTACGTGTGTTTTTATATCTTGGTATGGTATAGACAGAGAGAAAGGGTTTGTAGCAGATCGTGCGGCAACATCGGCCAAGTCATTGCCCGGAATTCCGACATGACTTGGGACCCAACAAAATAAAATATCAAACCCATTTTTATGAAAAGAATTTAACAGATGATGTATAAAATTTAAAATTGGGTGAGTCGATTCTTCGAAATGTCCCAATTGGCGCAACACGCTCAAACTATCTGAATAAATGCAATATTTTCGAGTAGGCAGTGATGAGATCAATCGCAGAGCTAAAAGAATAGCTACAGCTTCGGCAGTGAAAATTGAACAAATATCTGGGATTTTAAAATTGTACGTGGCATCAGCAATGACGACGCCACAACCGACATGTCCTGGAGATTTTGAGCCATCTGTAAATACAGGGGCGTATTGAGAAAACTGATGACGATGGGAAGTGAAAAGTTGCTGAAATATAATAGGAGACACTTGAGCCTTATTATAAGCAACAAACTGACAATCAAACTGGTATTGTGAGATGGTCCATGGTGAAATAAGCAAATGCTCAACTGATTGTGATGGCAAATCACAAATAGACAAATTTTCAATAAGTGATCGCATGCGAACGTTAAAAGGGCGAATATGAGAAGGACGAGCTTCATAAAACCGCAACAAACTTGATGGTGTAGAATCACGCTGTAGAGGATGTGTAGCAGATGACATGATGCGAAAGTAATACGTCAAGGACAGCTGCATGCGGCGTAGGTCTAAAGGTAGTTGATCACAGATAACATAGAGGCTTTTAACAGGGGACGTGCGGAAGGCGCCGCTACATATGCGCAAGGCAGTATGATGCACTGTATCCAAGCGTCTTAAGTTAGAAGCGGAAGCAGTGCCATATACCGCACATGCGTAATCAAGACGAGATAATGTTAGCGCTTGATATATTCGCAGTAGGGCGATGCGATCTGCACCCCAAGACGTGTTTGAAAGCACTCGTAATATGTTTAGAGTCTTCTCGCATCGTTTTCTAAG
>NC_092213.1:21766172-21773988 GCF_043381705.1 Parasteatoda tepidariorum
TTTTTTTACTTATTATTTCCCACCCCCTTTTTTTCATATGTCTATAATTTTTCTTTGTTTTATTCTTCATTTTGAACTTATCTAATGAGTGCTGTTTACTTGCAGCTTAAGCGCAATAAATGAAACTTCTTAGTGTTGTGAAACGTGTTTTTCTTAACTTTCTTAGTGTTTTCTTGTATTTACATATTTTCTATATATATATATATATATATATATAATAAAAATCATAATTATGTCCTAGTATCGGGAACTTCTCTCATGTTGGCTTATCAGGATCTAAATTTCAAATTACTAGTTATAGTGACATATTTTTTCTGTTTCAATAAATTTATTAAAATGATTTTTATGGAACTTACCAAATTTTAAATTTTACGTGTTTTTTGCACCTTTTTCAAAGCTACTTTAGTAGCTTCATTAAAGTTTAAAACATTTAATATCTTAAATATCAGAATTTCGTAAGTAAGATCCAAAGATTACAGTTTAATAAATAAATTCAATTAAAAATATTCCTAAATATCGATTAGCAACTCAATAAAAAAATCGGTTCTCATGAAATTTTCCATAGTCAACATGTGATGTGGGTAAAAAGGTACCATCTTTACATCAACATTTATATTGAAATTTCAACAGCTTAACATTCAACATCTAATATTGAAATTTTTCAAAATATAAAATAATTAATTTGAGAGTTTAAGAGAGATGAAAAGTCGTTTCTTATTAGAATTGGTTTGATTCAAATAAGGCAATTCTTTCTTTTCTACTTATTACGAAACAATTCTTTTATTTCTACTTATTGCGTCACATATTCTATTGTCCTAAGACTAATTTATTCTTTAAGTATAGGTCGATTTTTTTGTTCAAATTTTAAGTTTTAATCATTTCATTATACTTAACAGACTATGCGTACATAAAATTATAATGAATATTTTATTAAAAAGCTGATTCTTTTTTCTTTTCTTTTTTTTCTTTTTTTGAGAATAGCAACTTAAAGAAAAAGACGAAAAACAATGATGAATGAGAAGCGTTCCTGGGAATTGGAGCAGGAAATCGGAGAATAACGGGAATCGGAGTCTTCAAGTAAAATTATTAAAAGAAACCTGAATTTCTTTTGTACTACAATTACTAAATTCTACAAAATCCAAAACGTTTTTCCAACTTGCTAGTATAATACTTGGATCTTACGTTACACACAATAATTAAACTTTAAAGGAATAAAAAAATCGTAAAAATACTAGGGGATAAAAATGAAAGAAATATTTTATTCGATCTGAAAAAGAGCAAACGAAAATTTTGCTTAAGATAGAGAAATGAAAAAAGATAAATATTTTAAATCGTTTGCAGAACGACAAGGAAATTCTTCGGCAGCCTTTTATTAATTCTCAACTCGACAATGCAAAATGTCCAGGGATTTCGTTCTATTCAATCCTTTTTCAAGCGTTTTCTACGCTTGACGTTCTAAAGAGAGTTTTGAGCGTTCCGGGTAAACTTACTTCCTTCCGGTCGCGCCGGAGCTGTCACGTGAGCTATTCCGGGCAGCTCTTAGAAACCATCTAACAATTGGTGCTTTGGTTGCCGGCGAGACTAGTTGTTTTCTAAAAGTTCTGCTTCTTGCTCTATTTGTTGCCTTTTTTTTGCATAAAAAGTTTGAAAAATGGATAAATTGTTGCTATGATAGTTTGGACAGGTGTTATCGTAGGATGTATACCAAAAATGGACTTAGGAAATATGTAATAAGTAAGTATTTTTTAATAATTATTTCCTTTTTCATTTCGCAGATGGTCATGCGTTTCATACTTTTTTTGTATCTTCTAGGGGGCTCCGCCCACTGGCCGCTTCGCTCACCAACCCCCTTTTATTTCTTTAAACATATTGTTACTTTAAAATTGAAAATTATTCAATTAAAAATTGATAAATTTTTTACTGTATTAATACAGAGTTGATTCCCCAAATTTAGAGTCTCATTCTGATGGAAAAAAATCTAAACATATTAAGCTTCTTTTTTTCAGGTATAGTTGCAAGTTCATAAACAAACTTAAAATTATTTTTATTTAATTTTTAGAACTTTAACTTAACTTTTTCGATATTTTTCGCCTAAGAGAATATTAAGCGGGAAAAACTAATAATACTTTAGAATTTTAAGTAGTCATTTTCTTATTTGTATTTTAATTGCATATGTTAACTTAACATAGTTTTGAGTAAAATTTATTGTAAAAGTAAATATAACTTTTTAAGAACTAAATAAATAAATTGCTTATCGGTTAATAATTGAAAAATGATTACTATTATCAAATGTTGCACAAAATGTGCAACATCATGAGATTATTTTGAACATAATAAAGAAAATACACTTACAGTTTTAAGTTTCTATTTTTTTTATAATATAAATAAATTGGGTTGCCACGTTTATATCCAGACTCTCAAAATCTCAACATTTTTACACACCCTGCCGAGCACGTTAATCTACAAAATTACAGTTTTAAAAAATTTCAGATAGAATTACCGTAATATAGTGCCGGTACATCTGCCGTAAAATCGATTCTACTGTAAATTCATATTTACCGTAAAATATTGTACCGTAATTTTTCAGTAATAGTTATTTAATTTGAATGATTCAGAGATTTTACGATAATTATTACTATAAAAAATTACGGTATAACCGACTTTATGTTCCATTGCATGTTTTGATAAAAAGGGATTTTACGGTAAAAAATAAGAGCATCTGTTATAGCATACTTACTCAAATGGAAATTTTTCATGCTCGATTTTTGATTACTTTTTTATTGCATATTAATTAAAATAGATGACTATACCTATTATTAATCCTTCGGAAAAAAAACTTAAATTCACTACACTATATCTAAATGAATACTTTTATTTTTAAAATAAATCAAAAATATTAAATATTATTAATACGGAGGTATTAAGAAGCATTAACAAAGAAGTATAAAGCACGAATAAGAATTGATTAGAATAAATGCAGAGCATTATCATTAACAAAAAGAAATATTATTAAATTTAAATACTATCGGCAATTGCATGCTCTTCAACGTGTAAAACAATGTAATGACAAAGGGAATAAAAAAAAGATACGAACTTTGTTTCATAAACTCTCATTTGTATAGTTAAATTTAATAATGTTTTGGTCTGATGAAACAATTGATTTTCTTCTTTTTTTTCCCTTTAATTTCGAGTATTCGTTCTTTATGTCATCTTGACAATCTACAACAAAATTCGCCAATCCTTCTCAAGGGCGGATAAGTTGTTAAAAAGCGCAATTGAATAGGTTTCAGAAAACCATTGGCGCAGTTCGATATCACCAATAGAGTTTAACTAGTATTTTACGGTTTGAATAATGATTGTTTTATATAAATGCCCGATCGGGCATATAAGGGTTGGAAAATACATACCCGATTGCAATTTTTATACGTCTCGGCCACGTCGGGCGATATAATTCCGTGCCCTAGTTAATAGAAAGATTTTTTACAACGCTTGTCTTACATTCACCGTTACATTACCTTCATTCTCTATTTTTTAACGGTTCTGCGATTTTCTGGGAAATTTTCTGGTATGGGCTGTAAATTTTAAACAGCGTTTGAGTTACGGGAAACTTATACACCATGCAAAAACTCCCTTATGTTTTTTTTTTTTTTTTTACCTAGTCGTAAGCCAGTGCCTACTCCTGAAAATATTAATTATCAGACATCTATGAAACACTTATAAAAATTATGATGCATTTGTTGGAATTAGATGTACAGCTTAAAGGCATAAAACTGAATGAAAAAGAAACGCCGCATATAAAAACGTCGAGTTATTCAAAACTCAGGGTAAAACTAAACGGTGCTAGAAATTATACCTGGTGTGAAATTTAAAGACATATTGGGTTGAAAATGAAATTTAATGGCCAAGAGCCGTGAGTGTATGTACATTAAAAGAAGAGAAAATACATATAAACAAAGAGAGAAAAGGATGAATACTAGGGTATCTCGGGATTGGAAGTGAAATAGAAGTGCAATGGCACAGAGTCGGTTATACGGCGCCAAATGTATATTATATATTAAAAGCTCCATGTACGCTTATAAAAGGGTACTATAAGCTACATTTGAGGCTAGGACCACTAGGTCAGCTTGAGATTCCGAATTATTTTTGAAATCTTAAATTGAAGTATTATAGAATAAACAAAATAAGAGTCTTAAGCGCATAAAATTTTCCAGCAAAATAACAAAAATGGAGAAGATACAAATTTCACAATAATGCAGATACCGCTTACATTAGAAACTTACTTATATGATGCCGAATTAAAAAAATAATTATTTTACATAATTTTTCGTTCTTAAAAATCCACTATCATCCGCTCTTTATTTTAAAAAAAAGAACTTCTCAATGACTTGGTCACGTTCAAGCCATAAAAGAACCTGCTCTCTTTTATAGATCATCTACTTTATTACAATCTGCTATTGCTTTTCTCGCTCAATGTATCTAAAAATCACTGAAATGAGACCATTCTATATTCGAATGTGAAATTTGATACCTTTCTGTATCAATAAACACAAATGGGCAACCATAACTTTAACGATAATTATCTTCTAGAGAATCGTTTTACAAAAAGTTCAGCTGCAAAATTCAGGCACCTTTACGTGTGTAACATCATGTTTTGAGGAATCGAACTAACGTCGGGTTTAGGGCTTTTTTTCTGAAGGCACTACAACGCTGCATTATCTGGACTCATTAAAAGTTGCTGAGAATAAGGGATTTTACTGAGAATAAGGCAAATTAAAATGAGAATAAGGCAGCGGTTTCTATAATTTTCCTCTAAGTGAAAAAATGACGCCAAATTGCCGATTTTTAAAATGGGTTTAATGACTATTAAAATATTTAAGTTATTTATCCGTTCTAATGCACAGATATGCACTTCATTGCAAGAATATAACTTTGGTTCCAGTTTAAGGCACTTAAACAGTGGCTCCTTTTATATTCGAAATTATTTATTTGCGAAAATTTTTCATGTTCGAATTATTAGCATCGAAGGAAACCATGAATGCCTCAAGCTGAAACGAATAATTTGTGCCAAATGTAGGCAAAAAAGGAAAAAAAACTTGAAAAAGGAAAAAATCATTAGCTCTTAACTGGGCCGGAAAATTTGAACTAACATTTATTCCAAGAAGAGCTATATGAATTGTGGTCATTGTATGCATGTCCTCAAAGAAGCTATTAATTTTATCTTATGCTTTTTTTTAAAAATTTAATGTATTTTATTAAAAACTGCCTAATTTAAGAAATAAATAATATAATTTTTATGGTTCATACTGAAATTACCACAGACAGTCGTAAATAGGCAATAAAAGGTTATTTTTCAAAAAATATTATCATGAAATATTATAACATTATTTGACACAAACCTAACTTTCTTAACTCATCTAATTTTTTTATTTAATAATATACAGTATTTTATTTATTTAGCTATGCATTTTTAGTAAAACACTTTCAATACAAAATATTTTTTTAAAAAATTAATGGAAACATACTTTTTACACCTGATTAATGAATATATACTTCCATTGTTTAAATTATTCATTATTTACATTAATCAGGAAATCGATAACAATTATCATTTTTTAGTTTATATAAAGTAAGAGTCAATTTATTTCAGAATAATTTCTGATAAGTATACATATCATCGACATTAATTTAACCACATTCAGATTTTAAATCAGGTTTCTATTTTCGATTATAAACCATGTAGTACTTTAGTTTTCTATAATGATTCATATTTATTTTCGTATAATATTTCTTTATACTTTGAATCTTGTAATGTATCTTATATTACGAATCAAAGTATCGATTTAATAATATGAATCAAAGTATCTATTTTATATTATGAATCAAGGTATCTATTTTATATTAAGAATGGAGGTATCTATTTCATATTAGGAATCAGGGTCTCTATTTTATATTATGAATCAAAGTATCCATTTTAAATTATGAATCAAGGTATCTATTTCATATTAGGAATCAAAGTATCTATTTTATATTAGGAATGAAGATATTTATTTCATATTAGGAATCAAGGTATCTATTTTATATTAGGAATCAAGGTATCTATTTCATATTAGGAATAAATGTATCTATTTCATATTAGGAATCAAAGTTTCTATTTTAAATTATGAATCAAGGTGTCTATTTTAAACAATAAGTCAAGGTACCTATTTTATATTATATCATATATTATTTTGTGCAATCATATTTATTTTTGTATAATCTTTCTTAATATTATGAATCTTATAATCTGTTTTATATTATGAATCTCATAATCAGTTTTATATTATGAATCACGATATCTATTTTATATTATGTCATAAAAACTCTTAAAAAATTCGGAGTTATATATTTGGCATACACCCAAAAAAAAAGTCCATTTAACCTGTTGCATTCACGCGAATTCATTTGGGCTTTGCAAATCATTAATAAATGGATGAAAATATCAGGATCAAGTAATGTTGAAGACTTATGTACTTTAAATGTCCCTCGTAAAAAAATAAATAAAACATTCATTTTAACATAAAATTCGTGTACAGGTGTGTTTGATATAATGCATTAACTATCATAATTCTTTTATATTACCATTAAATATTAGAACACAAGAATAGTCGAAAAAAAAGACTTTATACAAAATGTTAGAACTTAGTATGATTGATTTTTTTCAGCATTTCGATGTAAATGCTTTTTTAACATGCTTTACTTTTTAAATGGTGAAATGCATATTCAAAGCAACATCACATCTGAAATTGCACAACTGAACTTGGGCGTTCTAGTGTATTATTATGATTGTTTCCTCTCTCTAAAACACGACCGCTTCAAATAAATCGATGTAGCACAACACAAATGAGAGAATCATTAAGGGAATCGCCATAATATTGTCCTCGTATTAACTCAATGCTCTTTAGTTACTGGCTTGTTAGTTTCAAATGTTGCCTACAATACATGGATACCACTTCAAAGTGTATGTGTGATGTCATTAATTACCATAGTAGCTTTCTAATGTGCTCACTGCGAACGATTGTATTCATTATTTTATTGTGAAAGACACGACATCAAACTCTCTAATTAACTTGCTCTAAAGATAATATATCTTTATTCGAGGTATCACGTCTTTCGGTTCAAGAGTCAACTGTTTGTAGAAATTTAACATTCGAAAAATTCAAAGCGGTAAGAGATAAAAAGAGAACTGCTAGAAATTTAAATTCTAAATTGTTTTATTCTAATACCAAAAATTATACATTTTATTTAATGCATTACTCTATTAAATAAATATGAGGAACCATATTATAAATTTTAAATGGACATATTAAAGCGCATTACATCTTTAAAAGCACACACAAAGTTTTAAAAAAAAGTCTTAAAAAATAATTAAAATTTTTTTTTAAATGAAAAGGAAAAGCTGTAAACGAAAACAAACTAAAGATATTTTATCCTCATCTCACGCGATTTTATCGCAAAATAATGCTTTTTAAGATTGTATTAATATAGTCAAGGCAAAATACATCAATACAATATATATCAATACAAAATATATCAATTCAAAAGTTCTTGAAATTTGTGTCATTTTGTTTGTTATGTTTCATTTTCGAATCGGTTCCTTTCTTTTTCTTTGTGTTACTCACACTATTGTATTAATATATTTTGCTTTGGCTATATTAATACAATATTAGAAAGCACTCTTTTTCTTTATAAATAAGTGTAACGTGTGAGCTGATGAGTGTGAGATTCAACATATTTATTTTCCGTATTTTGTTTTCTGGCTTTTATATATATATATATA
>NC_092213.1:21774686-21788973 GCF_043381705.1 Parasteatoda tepidariorum
CTCTACAAAACAGGGATATATTTTCCTTCTTTTATATATTTTCGAGGCTGATCCACACACACAAAGTTCGTTATTGTGCCTCTACCGAGGGATCCCTGAAGGAAATAAACAAGTTGCATCGTCTTTCTATGAATGATAGATGAGTTTTTCAAACTTTTTCTCTCTACGTTTTTGAAAACATTCTCGCTCAAAATTTCTTTCTACTTAAAAATTCATTTCTGTGTCTAATTTGACTTTCATTAAACTTCTTTCACGTTTTATGTTACTTCATGTAATGCGACTCTAAATAATGATATATTTCTGTAAAAACAAAATATGGTATGCGATTGTTATTTTTGATATTCCATAAAATAAAATGTTAAATGAATAATGCTAAGAATGTAAAGCGAAAAGATATGGTTGATAGTCCTCCACCAAGGCTAGTTCGTCCCAATGCTTGATCAAGGAGTTCCCTTGTCTTCTGGGTTGGATTCAAAATTACAAAGAGTTGAACATTGGTAGTCGTAAACACAGACTAGGGTGGCTATTCGGCGGTGGTTATGAGATATAAAATTTCATTTGCTTAAAAAAATAAGAAAGTGGTATAAGTCGACATCTTTCGAGCACTTAAAACTAGACGACCATTGCCAAGACTCGCCAGGAGCGAATAAAGGAAAACCATAGAGATCTGAAGCAGAAAACGTAAAGTTTGTAAAGAAAAAAAAATTTAAAATAATGGTAAAAACAAAATTAGTGAAACAATGATAGCCGACAAGCCATCGCTGGAATTCGAATCCAGGTAAACTCATTGACAGGCAAGAGCTCTATCTCCTGCGCCATCACGGCTCAGGGTATAGTATTTTTATTTTATAACCGTCGTTGAACAGCCAACTCAATTTTTTGGGTTTATGACTACTAACGTTCAACTCTGTAGCATCGTAATTTTGAGCCAAATCCAGAAGACAAGGGAACTCCTGGATCAAGTAACGGGATAAAATTAGTCTTCGTAGAGTTTTTGATGGAACTGACCCGCATTTGCGTTCGATGGAGAAGAAAACCACGAAAATCTCCCACGGATAGCCTGACTGCAAGGGGACTTTAACCAATGATCCGCCTGCCACTGAAGATATTTTACGTCAGTATTGTGATCGCTGCAAGCCGGATACGTATCAACCAGCCATCACTGGGATTCGAACCCGGTTTACCTCATTGGAAGGCGAACGTTCTATCCCCTGAGCTATCGCGGCTCCAAGGTATAGTCATTGTATACTTGTCATAAAGAGCAACATTTTGCGAATTTTGCACGAGCGCAGAACAGAGATTTGCCAGTCAATCAGTCAACTACAGACGCCAATTTTGATTATGCCCATTGCTCATTACTTTACGTAATGAAACAGATTTATGAAAATATTTTTAAGAAATAGCCTTAAAGAAATAAAAGTAACAATAGTGTTTTAAATAAATAACTTTAGACTTTAGAGACATCTATATTCACAAAAATGTAATTGATGACTCGCTCATAACAAACACAGAAGGCCAGATTAATTGAGAGTTCAATTCTTTGGCGAAATGCTTGATTATATGTTAAAAAAAGTTAAGCAAAAATAAATTTTTTTTACTTAAAATTTAGGAAATTAATTATCACATGACCCTTAGATTAAGAGTATTTAATGAAATAAATCACTTCATTTCATAATTTTTATTATTTTATTTTCAAGTAGTTGAAATAGACGAGACACTTAAAAAACAGTTTAGGAAAACTATTTCATACTTATAACGTCTCTACATTAAGTTATTCATTAAAATATTTATTAATGTAATTATTAAAAATCTGAATTCTTCTAAAGTTCAAAATGTGATTACTATAACATTCTTCTATTCATTTAAAGACGCAGTAACTATTCACTTTTAAGGATGGGTAGAAGTTTTATAATTAATGAACGAAGCACTTCTCTCAGCGTCACAGAAAATAATTAATCAAAGTTTTACCAATTAAAACTGGCATAACAGCTTTTAAAGTTCTGTAGCACACTCGACATAGTAAAGTTGAAACATGCAAAGGAATAGAATTTTTCATTCATAACTTCACTCAAAACAGTCATCTCTTGGCGTGTTATTACTAGAATAAATAAGTTAACTATAAAAAATATCATGAATGGATTAAGGAAATGGGTGATAATTTAAAGTTAATATTTATTTTAATATTGCCTTTCCTTTCAGAAAATTTAATATTCAAAATATAAATGCTGTTAATTATGTTCTTATATCAGTTTCAAGCTGTTCTCAGGTCATTATTTGTGCACAACATGGTGATAAAACCGTGGCAGTATGCACGATTTTAAAATGCACGATGCAGATCTTATAAAATTAAAAATATTTTACGGAATTGTGCTTAAATTAAATAAAAGGCTACGCTATTACCTGATTATAAAACTTCATTTGCATCAAAAATAAAGATAGTGTTTTCAATATAAATGTAAACAACAACATCTCGAGCTCTTGACCTGCTCTACTTCCGGTTAGAAAGTATACAGCTGCTTACTACAGCTTGTTCTGCGAGGCGTATTTTCAAACAGATAGTTTGGTTTTTAATAAAAGAAATACATTATGTAATTTCTAAGCTAGAAACTGCTGAATTTCATAAGATATTAATAATATAAAGTAATCCTGGTGAGTTTGAAGTTAAAATTTGATTTAGTTATTTAGAAATGTATTGTTAAAAAAGGTGACATGGTTGCTAGATTTAGAATGAACTCGCTCTTTTGGCAGTTCTGATTTGACATCTTTTTACTTGTTTATTACTGTTTGCTCTCGGTGCAAGCCGTGCACCATAGTACGTTAGTATTAGCATATTGCTCGAGCTGCGCGATTAAGTTCATTTACAAATTATTATTTAGGTTTAAATTTCGAAGTTGGTACATTGTTGACAAAGTAAGAAGTGTTTAATAATGATTCTTTTATCAGATGGCAATTCTTACTACTTGAAATGACAGGTCTTTCAATGACGATTCTTATAACGATTCTTCTTTTAAACACAAATAATAAATCAGGTAACAAATGTAAGTATACAAGACTCCAGAGAGTCTCATAACATAATGATCACATTGTGAGCCAAATGGCTTCAAAACACACCAAAAACAGTAATCCGGATGTTTAGGTGGTCAAGAGCTTGTAGCGCTCCCTAGTGTAAAAAAACACCATCCATACAGAGTGGATATAAAAGTCGACATGCTTCAAGCGCTCAAAAAAGGCACCCATTTTCTAGAAGTTTCAAAAGTGATTTGAAATATAAAACTTAAAGTTACATACGAATATATTTCAAAAATATATTGCTAGGTTGTGAACGATTTGATTCCCTTTTTTTCATTATCAGCGAGTTTTTTAAAAAATAAATAATATTTATAGTGCATTTTTAATAATCTGCATTTGTAGAGCATAAAAAAATTTACACAAGAATTCAGTTTTGCGCATATTGTGCAATACAATGTTGACAATTCACAGTTATTAGTGTTAAAATAAAGAGTTACGAGTACGCGTATTCACTGTTAGCAATTTTGATCCCTTTCCTCAGTTCTGATCATCAGAAATGGCCACTTAAATCATGCGATTTAAAGCCAAAAAACCTTTTTTTTTTTCAATTCTAAGATTTAAGCCGACAAGCCTATACCTCCTATACCTCGAAGGAAGAAATTATACGATGTATCAATGATATCCCTCCACATTTATGCAAAACGATCAAATTTCAAACAAAGAGCAGTGGATCTCAGAGAATAGAGCGTTCACCTCCATGTGAGGTGAAACGGATTCGAATCCCAGGGATGACTGATTGATATGAAGTCCGCACCCGGCTTGCACCGACTACAAATTTAAAGCAAAATATCCCCTGTGGTAGAACGGATCATGGGTTAGAATCCACTTGCCATCGGGCTAACCATGGGAGGTTTTCTTGGTTTTTCCTCTCCGTGTAACGCAAATGCGGGTTAGTTCCATCAAAAAGTCCTCCGCAATAGCAAATATCTCACAATACTTGATTCAGGAATTTCCTTGATTTCTAAATTGTGTTCAAAATTACAAGGCTACTGAGTTGAACATTAGTAGTCATCAGCCCAAAAGTGGGTCGATTGTTCAACGACGGTTATAAAATAAAAATAAGAATTTAAAAAAGAGAGAGAATATGTACCAACAAACCGTGGCGGTTATTTACCCGATATTCTATTCTATATTGTATACTTTATGAATAATTACAAAATTCACAATATTTTAATTTAAAAAAAATTATGATTACATCTTGCATGAGTTTAGAGATAAAATTTTCAAATCATAAGAGATAGTTTCAAATAATATTTTATACAGCAGCAGCATCGATTTCACTTCATAAGTTTGATCGTAAAATACTGTTCTAAGTGATTTCGTGGTCCGAATTTTAAAATAAGTTTTACTTTCACCCCAAAAGAATTTCCAAAATAAACCCATTTAGCTTTGGCTGGTTAGTTGTAAACAGCAAAAACAAAACAAAAAAAAATTGCGGATGGACAGATTTTTCTTTTGTGTTCACTATAGGCTACAGAAAAGAGAAACAAAAACAAGACTGCAAGACAAATAAAAGCTACTTAAGAAAATATAGACCTCTTCTTGTGGGAAAAGCACTCATAGAAAATGAATCAAATTCACCACAGATGCTGCAGCGGAGCTTAGCGGAAGGATACGGAAGTAGCTATTAATTCTTTTGGGAGGAAAGTTAATCCATTTGGAATGAACTAAAAAATATCGATACAATGCTATTATTAAAGTTGACTAATCTACGAAACAATGACCGTCTTTTGAATGGATATTATGTTTCTTTAAATGCATTTTAAGATGCTACAAAAATTTTTTGTAATGTCAAAATTTTTTTGTAATGACAATTCTCTCAAATGTCAAAATTCATTTTCAGGTTCTATCAGTGCAACGAGATTAGTTTCTCAGACTAGTGGTATTAAAGTCTAGTGCAATAAGCATTCGAATGCAAAGCGCAGATGCATAATTTCTCCTGGGTGTAAAAAAACGATTCTTATCTCGTAAATAAATAAAAAATTTGTATTGATTTAATTTCTTTTGCATCTTAGTGATCTAAAAAATCAGCAGTTTCTGAAAATAATATGTAAACATTAAATAATTTATTCGATCCACCATTTAGTTTAAAAAACATTCGAAAAAATAATGAAATGAAACAAAATTTTCAGAACATCGTTTTTTCAATAGATTAAAATAGATAAGTACTTTATTTACGTCACTCTAGAGCTGCACAATGAGCTATTGGCGACGGTCTGGGATCATCATTGAGTGTCGATTCCCAGTCGCAATTTTGATCCTCTGCAGAGAGGATGGCTTCCCTGCTTTGGCAGCCCGACGACCTGCGAGCGAAGTAGAGTGCTTTACGGAAGAAACGTTTAATGATGACCGATACCACGCACCCTTGGTCCCTACGCAGGCTGATCAAAGTGGTCACCCACCCGCTTACTGACCGCAGCCAGTGATGCTTGCCTTCGGTGTTCTACTGGTAACAGCGTCTTTACGATCAGCCCTCTGCGGAATAAATTAAAATAGCAAAATATTGCTCTCACAAACTTAAAACTTATTAAGAATTACTTTTGACTGGCTTTCAAGCTTCAACTTTCTCAGAAGAGAAGATTTTATTTAATGAACGCCTGGAAATTATTAAATATTTATAGCTATGTTAAGAGTCTATATCTCTTTAATAGCCTCTAAGAATTAAAGTACATAGACAGTTACAGAGCAATTGAAATAACATGCACGTATTTAATTTTTAGCCATGCGTGTAGATAGGTATTTGAAGATATGAATATACTATGATCAACGTAATAAATTAGATATTATTCATAACTATATTAAGGTCTTATTATTATACATTACTACTTTCCGATTATTTATAGTCACTAATTGTTTGAATCTTATTTCTTTATAAAACTAACATTATTGTACTATTTGGCAGGAATCGCTAAAAACAAGTGAATTTTCGTATGGCACGCAAAACTGACTACGCTACTTTTATTTTAAGAAAACAAAGTAGCGTATTGCACTACTTTTAAGGAAAAAAAGTAGCGTATTACATTACTCTTTTTAAGGAAAAAGAGTAGCGTAGTACACTCTTTTTTTGTAAGAAAAAAGTAGTGTATTACATTACTTTTTTAAGGAAAAAGAAGTATCGTATTACACTATTAAGGAAAAAGAAGTAATAAATTATATTACTTTTTTAAAGAAAAAAGTAGCGTATTGCACTCTTTTTTTGTAAGAAAAAAGAAATAGTGTATTGCATTACTTTTTTAAGGAAAAAGAAAGAGCGTATTACACTACTTTTTTTGCTAAGAAAAAAGAAGTAGCGTATTACACTACTTTTATAAGAAAAAAATAACGAATTAACACTACTTTTTTAAGAAAAAAAGTAGAGTATTACATTCCTTTTTTAAGAAAAAAAAAGCGCGTATAACAATACAAACTACGAAAAAAAGTAATTATTACAGTAATTTCGTAGCTTGCAGCGTGTAAGTTCACACATTCATTCAAACAAATTATATGAACCGATTAAAAAAAGTATTTAAAAAAGAATTGCAATTTTCCGCCTTTTTTCTTGCTGTTTCTTTCCAATGCTTTGTCTTAGCAATGTTAAAATGAAATAAATTATGTCGATATTTGACTTTTGATGCTGAGTGCACAATTTTATAGAATGTCAGTTTTAAAATTTCTCATATTTTTAAATTTGATGGATAATTTGATCTTTTCGCTATTTTACTCAAATTATGAAAATTCCTTTTCATTCTTTTAAAATATGTTAATAATAAAACAAGTGCATTTTAAGAGAAAATGAAAATACATTTACTTAAATTCTCAGGTTTCATGGATTTAATTTATTTAAAAGGTCGTTTATCATATTTCATGCATTTATTTTATAAAGCTTCTGCAAATTAACCTTTTCATTATTTAACATACTCCATTTTAACTTCCATAAAGTCTGCTTTTATGTAGATCAGCACTAAGTTAAAGAGAAGCTAGAAAGAGGAGATTTAATTTCCTTTAAAAAATATATGAAGCATAAGTTTTTCTTTGTTCTTACAAGGAAAAAAAGAACTGTACAAAAAGAACCGTACTGTACAGTAATAACATTTCTGATTAAAATAAAGTCACAATTCTGGTAATGAAACCAAAATATACGGTTTTTAAACCATTCATTTGGTAATTTTTCCATTCCTATGGTAATGGTTAACCAGAAATAATTTTGATTTTCAAAATTATGATTCTTATTACCACATATTTAGTAAAAAATACAAAACTGAAAAGTTAATTTAACTGAATAAATGATTTTTATGCCAAGCTCTAAGGTATCACTATAAAATTACCAAATTTTACAACACCATCTACCATTGAGGATATTTCACGTCAGCACTGTGGTCGGTGCAAGCCGGATTCTTATCGACGAGCCATTGGTGGGTTTCAAACCCGGTTCACCTCATTGGAAGGCGAAAGCTCTATCCCCTGAGCCCTCATGGCTTATTTCAATGATTTAAAGAAAAACTAAGCTTTTGAAAATCTCGAAATTCCATTGCCGTAGCCCTAAGAGCTATATAATCATTTTTAAAACTATTTCTTCAGCGCATACCTTATAAAATTTTAATTTCACTCTCTAGATTGATATGATCACCTTATTTATTTTAAAATTGCCTGGTAGGTGTTTTATTATCCAAGATTTGCAAAATTTTAAAAAATACTTATGACTGATGATACTGATTTGATTACTACATTCGAAATACTCCTTCTGATAATTAAAATATGTACATAAAAGTTATTAAATAATAAAACTTCCCTTATTTTATTAAATAATTTATGTGTTACCAATAGTTCTCTATGGGTTAACACAAAGGAACCCTAGCAGAAAAATAACTCGACCCCTCATTGATTCAACATTTACGAATCTTTATTCAATAACGGTTCAAGGCGTCATTATTTTCTGATATTGGCCTTATATAGAATTGTCCGATACGCCCGATATTTTACAGCCACTTTCAACCAATATCGACCCTATATAGAATTGTCAGATTCACCCAATATTTTATCTTTATTATTCAGCCAATATAAACCCTATATCGGCCACATAAAGGCCAATATTTGTCCTATAATATAGGACCAATGTTTACAAATCTAGACATCCCAATATTGGTCCCTTGATGCATATTCATATAGGACCAATATTGACGCCAACCGGGACCAAGGTAAAATTGATGCTATGGAAGTAAAGTCTTTTTCTCTCAAAAAGAAAATCCTTAATTTCAAAAGATCCAAAAAATTACACGCAGCGGCAAACAATAATTTTTTAATCAAATCAAAAAGTACCAGAAATTAGAAATTTATGTTATTATCTGCTTTAAATCCACAAATTGATTTCAATGATAGGGGAGAGTGGGGTCAATTGTAACAGGGTACGATTATAACAGAGCAAAAATTTCGAGTGTCGGGTTCTAGATTTTGTTCCTAGGTGGCGCACAAGGTGTATTTAATAAATCTACATGTACACCCCTGCTGGCAACCATTTTTATGTACTTTTGAAAGAGTTACATCACAAAATATATTTTCACGCTACGTAAGTACTTTTTTTGGCATTAGAATATTATATTGTAACAAAGTAATTTTGTTTGAACAAATAAAAATTATTAACCGAATATGTTTATGTGGACACCTTAATTAACATTTCAATTAAAAAAATTAGTTTCGTTAATTAACTAGCATTGTTTTTAACAAATGAAGCTGAAATGGCGTCTTGGGGACGATTGTAACAATAAGTAAAAGGACGATTCTAACAGCTGAAAATAAATAATTTTATGTTTACAAAGCATTACTTAACTCTTTAAGAGCCACCAATAGTTTCCTATATCATTTATATTATGTTGCATGTGCATTATTTTATTTGTCACCTTTCGCGGCATAAATTAAAATTTTTAACCCCTTATAGTTAAAAGTTTAACCCTTTAGGTCTCTACTCATTATTATTTTCACTTCTAAAATATCACTACTATTTTGATCAATAAAAAAAATATATCACAACTATGATAATATGTATAATTAACTATGTTTCAGTTGAATTTATGAACTGTTACAATTGACCCCGTAAGTGGGGACAATTGTAACAAGTGCACGACTGTGAAAAATTGTTAATAACTAATATCATAACATTTAAAATAAGGTAATCATTTTTTTAGTAGAGGATAGTCTACTTTACTCGTCTGTCAATTAATACTAATAATATATTGGATTTTTTGTTAGTTAAAAATAATTAAGTAAAAAATGTTACGATTGACCCCACTCTCCCCTACTTAGAAAAATGAATTTAAAACTAAAATGAAAGAACAGAAAAAAAATTAAATTCAAAGTAAAAAAAGAAGTACGAAGAGTCTGTTATTGATTATGGCCTGCGGGATGAGGGGGGAGAGAAATGCCAGCTACGGAAGAAGATGCACTTTGAAAAATTATATTTTAGTGAGAATTGGCAGGTTTGTCTTATTGAAAAAATATTTACACTGTATTAAGAATAAAAATCTTTATTTTCTTTACATAAGCGGCTTTAAAAGTACTGTAAATAAAAATAAGCCGTGGGCTCAAAACTGATTTAAAAAGAAATGCAATTTCTGCATTAGTCTGCTTAAAAAATATTCCTTCCCATTTCTCTTAACAGCTTTATATTTACTGAAAAATTATAGTAAAATTCTGTGACGACGCAAAAAAAATATTATAAATCCGGTCTCTGACCTTAATTAAATCTTGCGCCAAGTGAAAACATTTCCTATTTAATGATAAGGATACAGATTCAGTTATTGGATGAAAACATAACAAGAAACTCATTAGTTTACTTCCTTAATACATGGGCAGTATCTTGGACACAAACCAACAAATATCAAAAGAAAATAACTTTTTTTCATTTCAGTTAAGAAAGATATTGGTTTGCCAAACGAAAATAAACTGCAAAAAGTTTCAGATCTTTTACGTAGATAAAATATACTATTTTTTATTATTTAAAAATTATATTTTAGCTACTTAGAATTAGAAAGCTATTTTTTTATGAAATTTATTTAAAAATTCTTTAGCTTTTTAAAAATTTATTTGACTAAAGTTAGTTGGGTGTAATAACACAAATCAGAAAAATTTTTATTTTAGAGAATAAAATCATAAACTATACTGCACTTTATTATTACAGTCGTTGATCAGCCGACCCAATTTTTGAGTTTACGACTACCAATGTTCAACTCTGCATTCTTGTAATTATGAACCCAGTTCAAAAGATAAAGTAACTCCTTGGTTAAATATTGGGAGAAATTTTCCATCGTGGTGGACTTTTTGATGGAACTAACCCGCGTTTGCGTTACATGGAGAGGAACACTACGAAAACCCCCCACGGTTAGACTGATGGCAAGGGTTAACCCATGATCTGTCTACCACTGAGGATATTTTGCGTCAGAACTGTGTTCGGTGCGAACCAGATGCGGTGCACTTAAAACTTGATAAAAGTCGAAGAGTAAGATTAATTAACTTCATAAAACTGCTTTACTTAACTTGAATAACCTGACTTTAATATAAAAAGCTTTGTTTCGATGTGTAATACCACCAATTAAAAGTTATAAATCTGGATTAATGTTGTAAAAGTTAGATGCAGCTATACTGTACTAAACGCGATATAGTGCACTCAATTTAAAAACAAAGAATTAAAAAATATGATAAATTAAATCTGATATTAAAAAAGAGACAAAATGAGAAAACTTACCTGGGTAGCTCGGGATCTTGGAGTTTAAATTTAACCTATTCTTACATTTCGCATAGCTAAATGCTTGGCTTTCAATGAAATGTATAAATTAAAGGTAAAGAAAAACAATGCTAAAAAGATTAAAAAAATTTATACAGCTAGAGAAAATATGCATTAAATGTTTACAAGAAGAATATATATTTAGAATGTATTGGGTGTTCTAAGATCAACGGCTTCATGTATATTTTTCCAATTCTTTTCAAAAAAAGGTCTAAATTTAATATTTAAATAAGTTAAAAGAAAACTTCGAAAAATGAAGAATTATTTACGAGGAAAGTGAGATTAAAAACATGAACACTTGTTGGATAGCGAGAAGATGGTTGATTGGAGTTTATTGGCACAAAAGCCAGAAATGGCTATACTGCGCCAGACACTAGGTTTAAGAGTTTTTTTATTTATTACTTTTTTAGAGTAATTGATATAGCCCTATTGTTTTAATAAGCTGCATAAGTTTGTGATGTATAGAGTCACTAAGCAAGGATAAAAGATCAGGGTAAAAGCAACCAAAAAGTTTGTTCCTCAAATGTTTGAATCATTTATAATCGGTTAAAACATGTTTAATAGTACTGTCAGTACGACACATAGACAATTGGGAAAACTTTCAAATTTCATCTGGTAATCAAACTGATTTTGATATTTTTAATCTCGTTTTCTTCAATAGTGATTCATCTCCTCTTGATAACTGTTTTTTTTTAAACTAAAATATTAATTTTAAGCTAAAATATTAATACTAATGAGTACTCTTCTACTTTTAGTTTCTACATGGATTATAAATTTATGTATTAAGGGTGGTGATTACGGAACAATTCGACACGATTAAAATATTTTATAATGTGTAGTTTAGTTTAAAATGACGTAAAAGTAAATAGCAGTATCAAATTAAGCTATTAATTTCACTAGATATAGATATAAAAACTATAATACCCGATTTAGTTTTTATAGTGGTTTTTAACAGATTTTTATGCTGAGGTTTATTTTTACTTTCATAAACACCAAGTTATAAAAGTATACAATAAAATGTAACAAAAAAATTTTATGAATGTGTTCATGAGGTCTAATTTTATTTTGATTTTTTAAATTTAATAGTCAAAATAAATGGGGGGGGGAATTAATGACACTGAATTTAGAAAAAATAATAATGATAAAGTGTTTGAATTAAGTGTTAATAATGATAAAGTGTTTGAATTAAAAAATACTTTAGAAACTGAAGGGATTTTAAATTTGAAAAATTACACAGGAAAATAAAATGTCTGCATGAGTAATTTTCAGCCTTATTTTACTTTATTAAAACTATGTTCGGGTAAAAAAAATTCTTTAATTAATTATTTTTTATTTGATTTTGGAAGGAAAAAAGGTACAATAGATTAGGAAAACTGAAACTACTAAATTATTATTTTTTTTAATCCACCTTATCTCTTTAAAATGCGTTCTCATCCAACTTAGGTATTCATTAAAAATAAATACGGAGCAATCAATCAAATGAAACAAATAGTCTTAGACTTAAACTAAACCCGCAGAGAAGGATTTACAAGAGTTCATTAGTCTTAATCAATTCTAAATTAATCTCTGGATCGAAGGTATGGATGACTAAGTAATCTCTTCACATTGAGATAATGATGGATAAGGATGTTTTCAGCTTGCATCTTTTAGCGATTGCATCCATCATTCTCATGTTTAGGAGGATTTTGCTAAGCTTTGCTTAAATGTCCATTCCTTCAATATCAAGAAAGGTAACGCATTAATACTTTTTTTTGGTGCTAATGCTGTATAAAGTTGATAGAACGGACTTGTGTGAGATCAAAATACAGTCCATTCTGGTTAAGAGATGCCAATGGAACTTGGTTTAGACAACATATAGATCATAAAAATTTGCATTTAAGTGTAAGGCACTTAAACTAATGATTTTTTTAAATTTTCTTTGCTAACAGCGCTTTGAAAAACAGCATTCAACAAGTGTTCGATGAAAATGTAATAAATTTGTATTTCTAAATTGAGTTCTTTTTTTTTGTCACCGGATAGTCAGAATTTGAACTAATTTTTTAAATGCAAATTTTAAAAATTAGTTCAAATTCTGAATTTGAAAAATTTGCATTTAAGTGTAAGGCACTTAAACTAATGATTTTTTAAAATTTTCTTTGCTAACAGCGCTTTGAAAAACAGCATTCAACAAGTGTTCGATGAAAATGTAATAAATTTGTATTTCTAAATTGAGTTCTTTTTTTTGTCACCGGGTAGTCAGAATTTGAACTAATTTTTTAAATGCAAATTTTTATGATCTATATGTTGTCTAAACCAAGTTCCATTGGCAGCTTTTAACCAGAATGGACTGTATTTTGATCTCACACAAGTCCGTTCTATTAACTTTATACTGTATTAGCAACAAAAAAAGTATTAATGCGTTACCTTTCTTGATACTGAAGGAATGGACATTTAAGCAAAGCTCAATGCGATGATATTAAACTTTATATATATAATCTTGTAGTGAATAATTACCTAGGCTTTAGTACAGACAAAAAAAAAGAAGAAAAAATTAAAAATCGCCAATTTGGCGACATTTTTTCACCCCAATGAAAATTATCAAAATCACTGCCGTATTCTCAGTTTTTGCCAATTTTTATGAGCCCAGAAAATGAGCATTTGAGTAAGTTTTTAAATATTAAAAAAATAATCCACAAAAGCTTTTCATTTTCACAAAACTATGACTTTTCTCCATATTGCCGTTTTGCGCCATACACGAACTGTAATCAGCTGAACTGCTTTGCCATATGAATTCGTCATTAAAAACTGTAAGTAATCTAATCAATTGTTGTTTTGTCAGGAGCAGACTGGTTCACATTGCACTTAGGGCAGGGTGGATAGACTTTAAGGCCCGCAACGTCAATCAATTAATTAATAGTTTTTGGAGAGAGAACCTTTACGACACACGAACCGTAACATTAACAACACACGAACCGTAATCAGCTAAACTGATTTGTCAGACAAATTCGACATTAAGAACTGTAAGTAATCTGATCAATTTAATTGGGAGTTTTTGAAGAGAGAACCTTTTGTGGTTATACCTTATCTACAGCTTGGTTTATAAAAAATAAAAAAAAAAATAGTGCGTGGAGTCCCTCTGCGCGGAAGAAGTTAAACTTCGTAACCTGCGACGTTACTTGTAGAAGAATCAGCAGTCGTAGAAGGATCCCTAGTTCTATTCAACGACTCTTTTTCCTGCTCCGCTCGCTTCCGTGCTCTGTAATAACGGCAATATTGTGCATTTTTCCCTCGTGGACCTCTTGAGCCAGTGGAAGTGCTTGTGGTTGCCTCATCGTCTCGCCATGGAAAATGTATTTGTATTAATAAAGTATGTGAATGCGTCATAATGTAATTTCAAAAGAGAAAACCTAACAATCAATTGATATTCACAAGAGACGTACCTTGACATAACCTTAAATCCGTCGCATTGTCCGTGGGATTGTTTTC
>NC_092213.1:21792664-21865398 GCF_043381705.1 Parasteatoda tepidariorum
CACAGCGCTCCAAATTAGAATTATTAAGAATTTATTTAAAGAAGAATTTGAATTATTAAGAATTTATTTAGAGAAGAATTAGAATTATTAAGAATTTATTTAAAGAAGAATTAGAATTATTAAGAAATTATTTAGAGAAGAATTAGAATTATTAAGAATTTATTTAAAGAAAAATTAGAATTATTAAGAATTTATTTAGAGAAGAATTAGAATTATTAAGAATTTATTTAAAGAAAAATTAGAGTTATTAAGAATTTATTTAGAGAAGAATTAGAATTATTGAGAATTTATTAAGATAATGTAATTATCTAAATAAATTCTTGTAAATGAAATCCCCCCCCCTTATATTCATTATTTCATATAATCTTTCAGGCAATATCATAATAGTTGAGGGAAAGCTGAATTACATAACTCTAGACGTTTACATATCTAGAGTTACTCTCAAGCATCCACATGAAAACATAAATCAAGTACACATAACATTCGTGTTAAGTAATATTTTTATTTTCCTGATTCAAATCAAATACTCCATCAATAATGTTCTGGCTGACTGACAAATAAACTTTGCAAATACTATATTTTATTAGAGTTAATCTTTAATTATAATGAAAATTCATTATACAAATGAATCTATTAAGAGTAGTTATTTTAATTTATTCTTATAAATAAATCCTCCAGCTACACTGATTATTTCATTTGATCTTTTAAGCAATTTCATACTGGCTGAAGGAATCATAATGAAATTCTAGGTATTTACATATCTAGAGTTACTCGCAAGCATCCTTAAAGAAGACATAAATCAAGTACACGTAACATTCGTGTTAAGTAATATTTTTATTTTCCTGATTCAAATCAAACACCCCAACAATAATTTTTTGGCAGAATGATGGTTGTAATAAACCTTGTAAATACTATATTAGAGTTAAATACTATATTAGTGTAAATACTATATTAGATTTTTTCTTTTTACAACTGAATCTATTAAGAATAGCTATCTTAGTTTATTCTTATAAATAAAATTGCCCGCTTTTGTTCATAATTTTATTTAATCTTTTATGCAATTTCAAACTAGCTGATGGAATGCAAACGTAACTCTAGGTTTGTAAAATCTTAAGCATTTGCAAGGATGCATAAATCAAGTACACGTAACATTCGTGCGAACACGGAATAAAATAGCCGGATGATTCTCCCGAGAATACTAATGCAATATACGGGTCACGCTTCCCTTTTGCTTGAATCTAAAAAGGGTTTCGTTCATTAAACTAGAAATTTTGACGAAGTTCACAGCGCTCCAAAAATTGTTTTTTCATTTGCTTTTAAAGATTCCTACCAGCGTTTAAAATTTTGCACGCTATGTCTTGCGTTGTTACAAGGCTCGAGTAATATGTTATCTTAGTGACCTAAATACATACGCACAGATAATATATATGAAATTTTGAAGCAATGAAGTCTTGAACGATACATATTTGTGTTTTACGTATTGATTTAAATGGCTTTACAGTTATTTTAAACACAGTTTACGAAATTTAAACAAGCATTTCAAAATTTTAAAAAATTTAGTAGTTTAAATCATCACAGTCCAGAAATTCTACTGGGTTTTATTATCTTGACTGTTTTAATAACATAAAAAAAGATTTTTAAAAAAAAAGAAAGAAAAAAATTACCTCAAGTAAAGCCACCTCTGATTTTAGTTTGAACTTATCGGTTATGGCAAGAAATTTAGGATGTTACGTACCATTCATTAAACCCACATAAGCATCTATATTATCACAGATTTCAAAGATTACATGCAAGATTATATACAAAAATAAGCAGTTTCCTTCTGTGACACAATTGAATGCTATCATCATTGAAATTTGACACAATATGGATGCTAAGGAAGACAGTTGCAGATCTGGGATGGTAAATGATATGCAACATCACACATTATTTTTAATATGTGTGATGTTGCATATCACAATACTAAAAGAATACAAAAAATTTTAATTCTAAATTGACAAAACTTCTTTGAAAAAAAAAACGCGCTTAAATGTGTTGCATATCACATGCGCGCGTGTTGCATATCACATGTTGCATATATGTTTATTATAACTTAAGTTAGATAAAAAAAAAATCAGGCTGATATTTAAGCTATAATCAAAAGTAGTTTTATTTCGTTAGGACACTTTTTTCTCCCATTTTTTACTTATTCGATGTTTGTTTTTTTCTTGTAGAAATGGAGGAGATGAGTTGTATGCTTTTAAAAATGTTTTTTGTTGAGTTTAGGAATTGTAAATATGCATTAGATCTAGACGTAGATGTAGACATTTAGATGTAGACTTTCTTAATTATATATGTTTGGTTCTAAGTGCGTTTTTTTACGTCCAGTTGTCACAAAAAATCAAGGTCGCTTTATTTTGTTGGGACACACTGTAGTAATATTTTGATGCGAATAGTGAATATTTGTTTACATTTGACGATTGCTTACAAAAGTGTTAGATTCCAATTAAGTAAATTAAATAAGAATTTTTTTTTATAAAGGCATCAAATTTCGCAATAAAATGCCTTATTTCTCATAACTATTGGAAAATGTTGATAAAAGCAATCGTAAACTTGATAATGTTTAAAATGTACGTATAACAAAAGACATGAAATATTCTTATTAAATATCTCTTTAGTGGCAGATGTTTCATTTCGATTTTTAATTCTGGAAATATTATTTTTTAATTTAGGTGCTCAGAACGAATTTCGGTTGCAAGAAGCAGCTTTAAAAAATGATGTGGAACAAACAAAGAAGGTTCTCGAATCCAAAGTTGACCTTAACGCCAAAGGATACGTAAGTATATCTTTCGAAATCAAGTTAGAAAATAATTTTTATTAAATACATGGGGTTTTGCCTTGCTTACAGTATATTACGAATTGCCTGTTTAGAAGTGCTGTTCAAGTAAAAAGTGGCCACGCCTAATAGCATCCTAAATACAATAACAATAGCAACAATATCGATCGAGTTTATAGAACTGGGTAAAAGTATTGCACCGCAAACTATTTATATCCTTCTGACAAGTTCAAAAAAGAATATTTAAAGAGAATCTTGATACGAGCTAACAGGAAATCATTTAGAAAAAAGCAACGCAAAGTAATACGATGTTTGGTTCGAAAACACGACTGCATCGTTCTTTTACTTTGACAAAAGGCTGCATAGATATCAAATGTCGTAAACCATAAATCATTTCAGCAACAGCAGCATTGGATTCATTGGTAATCATGGTGCTTGCTTTTCCTGATTCTTGGCAGACCCAATATTAATGTACGCCGTTCTCGAAAACTTTTAAACCATTGTTGTTGTTTACGTATGCCTGTTTAGGCAGAGGGGGAGCGATTGTTCTCGTTTTCCAGTGGCGCCATCTATGACCAAGAATTCGACCATTTGACCATTTTAAACCATTTTTTCATATATCTCTCTCTTAGACCATTAACAGCCGCCAGTTGACAATACATGTCCGTTTTAAGCCCACATTCTGCACAAAAGCCTTATTTTATAATCACGCAATATTTTGTTTTGGACATATCCATAGAGTTGGATGCTCACATGACAGTATACAACACATAAGGCACTTGGGCAATATATAGAAGAAATACAACGTCACCATTTAAGGTTATAAAAGAAAGTAAAATGAGTGTATCTCAAACTGCGTAAATACTTTTTGCTAATTCATATAAGAGTCTTCAATGCGAATGCTAATTCGTCCAAAGATAGATAAGGCTAGAAAAAAGTAGTGGTAAAACGTGATTGCTCCTTTCCTTTAATCAGTACTATGCAGTTATCACTACCATCACAAGTCGTAACTTTTCGATTACCTCTCATCTAATACAGCAGCTATGGATTCTTTAGAAAAAATAGTGTTTGCTACTGTAGGTCATTTTCATATCTGATATTCATTAACGCCCTTTATGAACACTTTCACGCCGTATGTTTATAACTTTTTCTCAGACAATCTTTGTCGTAAATAGCAACTGTTTCATGAAAAATTTCCATATTACGCTGGCCTCCAGCCACTAAAATTTGTACTTTAGAGCCTTGTTCCATTCAGGACGCATCCATCTTAGCACAACTTTACATTCACTTTAAATGCTCTTATGTTAATCAGTTATTCAGTTACACGCAATATGTGGTGCTCTTCTTATGGACGACGCTGCTATTACTACTATATTTCTTTAACACATTTATCCACTTTTCATTTAGGCAACACTAGTATCATATTTTAATTAAAATAGTATCATTTAAGAAGAAAATCTTATTTGAAGTTATGTTGCGTTTTGAACATGCATGTTTATGTGAGCCACATTTTGTAATGCAGAAAAGGTGGTCAAATATCGTCACGCCTTTTCATACGCATGTGAGCAAAAGTAATAAAATGTTTATCTTTGAGACAGCTTTCTATTTCGGTACTGTTTCCTTGATATAAACGAATGAAATGAGGTTACCTTGCATCAGAAATTGCTTTAAAAAAAGAGAGAGAGAGAAACCTTTCATTTTTCTCTTTTTCTTATTTCTTAAGAACTAAATCAAGAATTCATCTTGCGAATTTACAAGATGAAATTCTCCTAAAGAAATGATGTAAGCTTCTTTTTGCTGAATCTCGTTAAAAGCTTTCGTAAAATCCATTTCATTCCTAAATAAAAATTTGAAAAGAAAAAGAAAAATCAAACGATAACTGCAAACTATGCAAAAAAAACTTGTTTTGTTAAAATTTTCTACAATAAATATTTTTTCATAAAAAAAACCTTTCTATATGATAGGTACTTTTTCTTAAGAACTAAATCAAATACATATATATATATATATATATATAGGAGTAGAAATTAGTTNTCTTTTCTTTTCTTTTTTGTAAAATGACAATTTTAGTCTATTTTCTGTCAAAATGTACTAGTACAAATACGCATTAGTTGTAGTCGTGGTAGTCGCGTAATATTTACATAATATCATGTAAATATTGCTACCAACTTTTAGGGGAGGTAAGAACACACAAACCATGCCCGGAAATGTTATCATCCGCAGCTAGGGGCGCTTCCCTGTTATGAACTGCTTTTCATGTGCTTCTTAATAGGCCATAATAGGAGAAGCATACCTAGCCGCGTACGACACCATTTCCAGGCCTGTTGTCATATGCAATATCATTTCTGATGGTGTGCTCTAACTCAATTAGAAGTTTGACGCAATATTTTCATCACCCCTTTTTACATTATAACATTTTCAAACCTGCACATGTCGACAAAAAATAGATTAAAATTGTCCTTTTGCAAAAATCCGTAGTTTTGAGAGAAAAACAAATTTGAAATTTGAAATCCCTACACCCAAATTCGGTAAGATCAAGTATTTGTATAAATGCAACAAAACATTTGTTCCCCGTTTTTATTTTCTCTCCTATACGTTTTACATAAATTTTACTTACGTTTTATTTATTTTTTAGTGCAATTATTGTTGCGATTCATAAGGAGTTGTTTTGGCGAAAAAAGATCTTGTGCTCACCTTTTTTTTTCCTGTCAGTAATTCAATCGCCATCTTTCTCCTGAAGGATTTGCAAAAATTTTTGAACGGTCCTAAGTTGATTTAATCTATCATTTACTTTGAAAAAAAAATTTATTAAGCGGATAGAAAGAAGAACTTTTTGTATAGAAAATTAATTTCGATAAATTTATTAAGGTATAATGATATGTTCTTAAAATACTCTTAGAAATTAAAATAATTTTATTTTAAATACGTTTTATTCATTTTTTCAAAAACAAATTACAAGAAATTATAAAATATAATTTTACAGGTTTCGATAACACTATTAGATTCAGAAGTAATGCAAGAAATTACTTGTAAAAATACATTTGAATTAAAAATAATATTTAATTTAATTAGGAAGATTGATAATATTTGACTTAGCTAAGAAAATATTTTTTTTTGTTGGAAAAATTGTTTTTACAAGAAAAACACATCACAAATTTCTGTAATATTAAAACTACATTTTTTAATTTTGCTCAAAATTATTTGATGAGTAAAAAAAATAAATCTTGAGCACTTTCAAATAATGTATTATTTAACATATTAAAGATTTTAATAGGAATCGATTGAATTAATTGCCAATTTAGAACAGGTTTTTTTAATCTGATTATTGATGAACCTAGTAGTAAAATAAAGAAAATGTTAGAAAAAAAATCCAAGTTAGATTAATCATTATATAAAATTTTCGCAAAATTCCCATTTATAATAGAAAAAATTACCTTGAATTTATTGATAGTAAGTGGATAGATTTTTTATGTATATTATTCATCATAATATTGACATATATTATTATTTTATATATATATATATATATAAAATAATAATATATGTCAATATTATGATGAATAATATACATAAAAAATCTATCCACTTACTATCAATAAATTCAAGGTAATTTTTTCTATTATAAATGGGAATTTTGCGAAAATTTTATATAATGATTAATCTAACTTGGATTTTTTTTCTAACATTTTCTTTATTTTACTACTAGGTTCATCAATAATCAGATTAAAAAAACCTGTTCTAAATTGGCAATTAATTCAATCGATTCCTATTAAAATCTTTAATATGTTAAATAATACATTATTTGAAAGTGCTCAAGATTTATTTTTTTTACTCATCAAATAATTTTGAGCAAAATTAAAAAATGTAGTTTTAATATTACAGAAATTTGTGATGTGTTTTTCTTGTAAAAACAATTTTTCCAACAAAAAAAAATATTTTCTTAGCTAAGTCAAATATTATCAATCTTCCTAATTAAATTAAATATTATTTTTAATTCAAATGTATTTTTACAAGTAATTTCTTGCATTACTTCTGAATCTAATAGTGTTATCGAAACCTGTAAAATTATATTTTATAATTTCTTGTAATTTGTTTTTGAAAAAATGAATAAAACGTATTTAAAATAAAATTATTTTAATTTCTAAGAGTATTTTAAGAACATATCATTATACCTTAATAAATTTATCGAAATTAATTTTCTATACAAAAAGTTCTTCTTTCTATCCGCTTAATAAATTTTTTTTTCAAAGTAAATGATAGATTAAATCAACTTAGGACCGTTCAAAAATTTTTGCAAATCCTTCAGGAGAAAGATGGCGATTGAATTACTGACAGGAAAAAAAAAGGTGAGCACAAGATCTTTTTTCGCCAAAACAACTCCTTATGAATCGCAACAATAATTGCACTAAAAAATAAATAAAACGTAAGTAAAATTTATGTAAAACGTATAGGAGAGAAAATAAAAACGGGGAACAAATGTTTTGTTGCATTTATACAAATACTTGATCTTACCGAATTTGGGTGTAGGGATTTCAAATTTCAAATTTGTTTTTCTCTCAAAACTACGGATTTTTGCAAAAGGACAATTTTAATCTATTTTTTGTCGACATGTGCAGGTTTGAAAATGTTATAATGTAAAAAGGGGTGATGAAAATATTGCGTCAAACTTCTAATTGAGTTAGAGCACACCATCAGAAATGATATTGCATATGACAACAGGCCTGGAAATGGTGTCGTACGCGGCTAGGTATGCTTCTCCTATTATGGCCTATTAAGAAGCACATGAAAAGCAGTTCATAACAGGGAAGCGCCCCTAGCTGCGGATGATAACATTTCCGGGCATGGTTTGTGTGTTCTTACCTCCCCTAAAAGTTGGTAGCAATATTTACATGATATTATGTAAATATTACGCGACTACCACGACTACAACTAATGCGTATTTGTACTAGTACATTTTGACAGAAAATAGACTAAAATTGTCATTTTACAAAAAAGAAAAGAAAAGAAAATAAGAAAAATAAGAAACTGTAGTTTAAAAAGAAAAACCGATTGCAGATTTGAAATCAGAGATAAGAAAGTATCTAAGATCTTACCTGATAAAAACATGTTTTAAGCGCTGCATAAAATATATCAAACTATATATCTCATCAGATTAATATCTTTCTCTATTTTCATTTTTGAAAAAATATGTCACGTAATATTAAGATCAATTAATTTTAGACAATATTCTAGACATTTATTGATTCAGTCAATATTTTTTCCCCCAATGTCCACCTGTGTTAACATCCGTCAATTCAGGCATATACAGGGCGATTTTGTTGGCCTCTCTTTCAGGGGCGCCATATTAGATGCGCCAACGTCGCTCCCACAGTGAGGACAGATAGTACAGAGAAGGAAAGAACATCCATGCCTTGACCGGGATTCGAACACAGAACCTTTCTGATGCAAGGACAGTTCCCTACCCCGTACACAGGCCGGTCGGCGATTCAGTCAATATATGTTTTAGATATTTACTCAATATTATTAATAAAGTCTCCGAAAAATATGCTTAAAGTATTCGTTAGTAGATACATCTTTAAGCATATACCAACAATATATTTAAGCATATAACTTTTGATATATACCCATTTATTAAATTAAGAAAGATACTACTCCCAAATCAAAAACGCTCCTTTTGAAATATGATATGGTTTCATTTTTTAAAATTTATTTTTATAATAAGGAAGAACAAAAATAGCAACCTTTAAAATAGAGCGTTTCGGAAATAATTTATACTTTGTATTCCATTTTGCAGTTTACATTGAACGTTACATTTTTCCTTACAATTCAACTAAAAGGGTCATGTGGTATTTATTATTTTTCTCATGCAGCTTTTCCCTTTAGCGCTTAAAATTTGTATGAATAAATTGTTATTTTTTAAAACGCTGTTAAATTTTTTATCGTCTTTTAAATGGATTTTCAGCTTTCCAAATTTGGATATTTCTTTTCTTAAACATATTTTTGCATAAATCAAAATTTAAAGAGAGCTTTGCGTTAGTGAATATAAATGTATGACTTTCAAGATAGTTCAATAAAATGAGTTAATGTTTTATTTCACGCAAGACTTTGAAATACATTTCTGATTCATATTGAAAGTTTCTTCAAATTTCAATCTGCAAATTGCAAAAGGAAATTTATTTTTGTTTTAAAATATGAAATGTATATTGCTTGTCTGTGATGCACGTAGAGTAAAATGTTGTCTTTTTGAGGTGTAATTGAATCTCAACTCCTGTTGCTTATTTTAAATGCTAAAAATATATTTAAAACCTGTTTAAAAAGTTTCAACATTATAATAAGAAAAAAGGAATTAAAACCTTATAAACTAAAAACAAATTTAAAGTTACATAAAATTAATTATTAATTTATTTGCATAAATATAATCGACAATTTTTTTTTAAATTTTTTATTTTGTATAACATTTGCCTTAATGATTTTACAAACAGATTTTGATAGAATTAAATAATAATTTTGCAATGAATCTAATGTCGAGTTCATGGTACAAAAGTCAGACGAGGTCATAATGCGCAAAAATAAACGGCAAAAATCTAAAAAACGAACAAAAATCTAAAAATCATAGAAATACAAAGTCAAAGAAACGATATTTAACGGTGTAATAAATTAACGATGTACCATTTTTTCGAGAATTTGTGATTACCATGATCTCTTAACAGTTATAACATGCATTTACTTGTTTTTTTCTCTCTTTTTTTAATAAAGGCCATAAATGGCCAATATGTACCGCTTTCGTAGTAACACGGCCAACTACAACAGAGTAACAATTATTGAACTATATGAAATAAAACGTACATTATTTAAGAACAACTGAGTGCTCAAACTTTATTCAACATGTACATGACACTACCGATGTTCGTATTCAGGTTATGACTCGTTCGATATGCCTGCTATCATTGGCTATGATGTGACACAGGCGAACATCGTTGTTGTCGATGACCTCCGGAATGGCAGTTTCCAGTTCAGCAATGGTTTTGGGGTTTTATTTCTTTACATTTTCATTAATATAGCCCAACAAAAATAAGTCGCATGTGTTCAAATCCGGAGAATAAGGTGGTCAAGCAACTCCCATTTCAGTGGCCTCTGGGTACCCCAAAGCTAGAATGCAGTCGCCAAAGTGCTCCTCCAGGACATTGAACTCTCTCTTTGTACCATGGGATCGAGATCTGTTTCACTTGAACCATATCTTGTCGAAACCTGGGGCACTTTGGATGATCGGGATGAATTTATTCTCCAAAACCTTTATGCATCGTTCAGTAGTCACTGTGCTGTCAACGAATATCCCCCTGATTATTCCGTGACTGAATACTGCACACCACACAGTCACCCTCTGACGGTGGAGAGACTTCTCAATCGCAAAATGCTTCTTCTCCGTCCCCTAAATGCGTCAATTTTGCTTATTGACGAGCCCATCCAAATTAAAGAGGGCCTCGTTGCTAAACCAAACAATATTCACTTCAAATTCCTGTTCATCAATTCTCTCTACAATAGTGTTGGCGAAATATAACCCCTGTCCCACGACCGTGGAGTTTAATGGCTGATGGGTTTGAATTTTCTATGGGAAGAGATGCATGTCTTCAACAACAGTTTGTCGCTGGGTCTCCTGGTTGATTCCCACCTCGTCTGATCGATTTCAATGGGCTGGTTTGAAACACAATATCTTCTCGACGTTTTCACATTTGTTTGGGCAGGTTGTTTTCCGCCTGAACTCTGTCGCAAAGTTCCTTTGAGCCACAATAGGGCTGTTATTGCTAGCATAGTAGGTCTTCACGGTATACGCTCATGGTACTCTGTACCGTGCCATTTTCACTTGCAAATGGCTGACAACAAGTTGAGTGAGCAACAGCATACTAATTCCCATCATGCTTATCGGCCAAACACGAAGTTTGAACTTCATCAGGAAGACTGTTCAGAAGTTATGACGATCTCAATTCATATAGTTCAAAAATTGTCACCCTGCAAGTAGCAACCAAAGTGAACATGAAATATCTGTGTAACGCTTTTTTCAGGTCACAAAGAGCTCTTTCTACCTCTCTGGATTTAGTACCATAATAGCAACGAAAATACTAGAGTAAAAAAACCAAAGTGTATGGATAGTGCTGAGAAAAAAGGAATAAAATAGTTTTAAAGAACAACTTTTCTATGCTTTTGCACGAAAAAGTAAAAAATGAAATATTGAGTGTCACTCATAAGAATCGAGTTGATACAGTTAATTAGTCAATGATAAAGTTACTGACTCAGTTAATTTTCCAGACATTATGTTTATTTTATATAAGTTTTATCTTAAAATGTCTTGCACGAATTTTTTATAAATTTTTTAAAAAAGCAAATGAAAAGTCGATGGCTTATTGATGTTATTATTGCTATTCAAAAACCACCGACTATCATCTGCTTCTTTTCAGAGTTTTATAAGAAATTCTTGCAACACATTCTAAAATAAAATTTATATGAAATGAACATATTATAGGGAAAATTAACTGAGACTATATTAACTAGATTCAGTTACACTCAATATTTCATTTTTAACTTTTTCAAAATCTTCGGGGTACTGAGAAAGCTAATTTTGACATTTGTCCGTTCTCTCAATAGAAAAGGTTTTGTTCTATGGCTTCCAGAGCTGGTACCCCCTGAAGCTCGGCTTCGGTGGCCAATTTTATTTTTATTTCCATTGTTTTTTTCTTCTTTATCGCTTCAATTAATTAAATTGGGTTCATATTTACGAATAACCGTATGATGTACATTACAGCGCTACCTGGTGGCAAAATTACAAGGTATTTTTTGAAACCTGACGGTTATTGTTCAAAAGTTCAGTTTTTCTACCTCTTAATCTATAAAAAATATGTAAATAAATAAGTTTCAATCAGATCTGTTCAGTAGAACTAGAGCTAGAAGTCCCTAAGTACTACCTATTTAATTTTAATCACCCTATATTTGCCTAGAATATTATTTTTAATTTGTAAAAATTAAATACCACGTGTAAGTTCTTTTTTCGCTTTAGGAATTTTCTGGAAGCACTTATGAAATATCCCGCTTAAAGATTTCGAGTTAATCCCTTTGGATATAACTGTCAACAAAAAGCTTTAGTATAAAATAGAATACATTATTTTTCACAAGTTTAATAGAAATTTTAAAAAGTTTCTAACATATTAATAGGCTTAAAATGTGCCTTTAAGTCCTTTGAAAACAAAGTGCTTAGAAACCAAACTCGCATATTAGAGGTTTTTTAAAGCGAAAATGAAGCCACGGCAGATTCAATTTTATTATGACAGTCTTTAGAACAGAATTTCGTGTCTTAGATTTTTTTTATTTTTAATACTGCTATATTTATAGCTCTATTTTGAAAACTAATTAATTTACTAAACAGCTAAAATGTTAACCATAAGCTAAGTTGATGCAAAAGTTAGAATGATTCCTATCTCGATTACTGATGAAAGTGCTTTTTAGTTTTATAAGTAATCACTTTTTTTTTTCATTTTTAAATTTCAAGCAAACAGGGGGAGGAATTCTGCCATGTTCTATTTTAAAAAAATGTTTGTAGAAAACTTAAAATCGCTATTATTCGATAAATATTTGTTCACAATAATAATTATGAGTTTCCATTTTTAATTATAGTTATTTTACTTTTCGAATTACCTTTTGAAAGGGGAACTCTTTTTTTAACTTAGAACTTTTTATAAAATCATACTTACACGCATAGAGATAAATCAAATAAGTCATCATAAACTGAAAATAGCGTTTTTCTTTTCTTCTCAGAACAACGTTTTTCATGCTCATACAAGATAACTTCTTTCATTTTCACCCGATTCACATATAGATTTCACAGCATTTAAAAAGCTAACGTAGTTTACTGTATACCTGTAGTTTACCCAATTGAAAATAAATCCTATGCGTAACACATAGGATTTAATTTTGCAACTCGAGAAAAAGAAGGGATTATGCCTAACCATGTGATTTAAATAAGATTTAATTGTATACCTCTAAACGACGTCACGCGCGTGTGTCGAATCTGATTGGCTCCTAAATTAACGAATGCCACGATTTACCTATGATGACGTCACTTGCAGGTATCCACTTGTATTTGTAGTTGTTGATTAAGTAAATGGTAAATCTTGGCTTCCGAATTAATTATTATATAGTAAATATAGGATCTTTTTATTAAAAATCTTATGGTTAGATTTCTGTATATTAAAATTGCGTGTATGTCCTACAGCTGGACCGAACCCCGGTGCATTGGGCTGCTTCCAAAGGTCATATTGAAATTCTGAGCTTACTTCTTCAAGCAAAATGCGACATAGAAGTGGTTGACATGGTAAGTATGCTAATTTTATTCTTACGCACACAGTTGGAAATTTCTCGGGAAAAATAGTTAAATAACCGTTTATTTAACTGCTATTTTACCATATTCAACCAAAACAGTCAAATACTATTAGTAAAAAAGAATGCATTCAAACTGTTAACTGTGAAAAAATTTCTTCATTGACTGTTTTCAACTAATATGGTTAAACAACCAGAATTTTTTCCGTGCGTACTAGACCACTTAGTTCCTAGATACATAATATAGTCAATCTGTAAAACTCGTGGCCAACTGAGAAAGGATTCGAATCCTTGCGTTGACACCACAATATTTCTTCCATTCCTTCAACATTTTAATTTGAGTGGAATGTCGGGTTTAAGAGCACAAAATCCAAAGGAGGACATGCTATGTCACACAGTACGCTAAAACAAATCAATAAAGTAATAAAATTTTATCTTTATAAAATACATGAAGTTTAATGCACAGGTATATTTAAAAGTCAATAAAATTATGTAAAAAGTGCAAATACATGAAATTGGTAAAACGTTACATTAGTAATAAATACAAAAGTAAATAAAATATGAAAATACGATAAAAACATTTAGATATAGTTTAAAATGCCAAATGCACGTAAAGATGCAAAACTTTCCTTCAACGTATGAAGAGTTTACAGAGTCCTGTACTCCCCATTTGGAGACCCTGAACTATTCTAATACAAAACTTGGTACGCGTAGATGGTAGCACCACAGAGCTGCTTATTACAAAAAAGTTTAGTATTTTCCACCTCACACGAAAGATGGCACCACCAGATAAACTAGTTTGGTTGCATGCTAAAACTTACGAGTTTCTAACAATCGCATTTCAGCTCTTATTTATTTCCCCCAGCTATCAAACAGGTTTTGTCGTTTTTAGTTCCATTTCCTCAATAGTGATTTATATTTCTATTTAGCTTTTATCTTTTTCTTATTAAAGTATTATTTTTAAGACTCCTGAAGATGCACATTTTTTGTTTTTGTTTCGCTCTTGACAAAAACTCTAAAAATACACATAAAAAGAGGTTATTACGGAATACTCTGTATAAATTGCAAACTTAATAAAATGCTTGTCCAAACTAATAAGAACCTCATTATATAATTTATGCATAAAATTTAATACTTCTCATGTAAAACTTGGTTGGGAAAAAAATTCCAATTAAAATAAGCAACATAAGCTGTAAATTATAATTAAGAACATTTTTTATTAAGAAGTCTTTTATTTTCTTTAACAAGAAGCTGTAAAAAAGTCCAAAATATTATAATGTTTTTTTTTTCCTCCCGTAATTACAGAGACAATGCTTTCAAAACAGATACTGGAGGGAAAAAAATTATTCCTAGGAAGAATTATGTGAAATGATTATAATTAAAAGCAGCCTCTTAAGAAAGGAGGAACTTTGATCCCTAAACAGCTTAGTATTCAGTTTTGGGAATAGTAGGTTATTGAAATTAATTAAGAGAAATTTATTCAAAATGGAATATTTAAAAAACTCATCCATTGACTGCTTGAACATAAAATTTTGCTTCATTTGAACATAATTCAGTCGAACGATTAATATTGTTTTTATTTTTCAAACAATAATTTTAACAAGAAAAAATAAATATTATTTATAAAACATTTCAATTAAAGCACGATTTTGTTTCTTAAGGCTTTCTTTTTTTAATTACAAACAATTACGAAAAAAGTTCCAAAAAGATCTTTTGTTTTATTCAAATATGTTTTTGCTAATATTAACTTTATTTTTATTTATAAACAAATTATATGTGAATTAATAAATTTATCCCAACAATCATTCTTTTCAAAACGTGATTCTGGTTGGTTGGTTCTAATGCCACTTGCCACACGGGTAAGCCTGCTTGGTGAAACCGAGCAAATTTAAGGCAGAGAGTGCGATTCTTGTTTTTCAGTGGCGCCATCTATGGCCGAAATTCGACATCATACGTCAAACATGTTTTATAAGGCGAACCCATTCATACATCCATTCATCCACAGATCGTAATTCTGACCTGTATCAGAGAACGATCGATCTCCAATCCAGTACCCCCAGAGGT
This sequence comes from Parasteatoda tepidariorum, assembly GCF_043381705.1. NCBI lineage: Eukaryota > Metazoa > Arthropoda > Arachnida > Araneae > Theridiidae > Parasteatoda > Parasteatoda tepidariorum. The sequence goes on from NC_092213.1 coordinate 21,807,909, forward strand.
ATTGATTTGTTATGAGACTTTGGGACTTGACAGAATTTTAACGTGCATCAGTCACCAACTACACGGGGAGTCTTCAGCTGGCGGGGTTCGAACCCACGAACTCTCGGACATAGGCCCAGCGCCTTACCGACCATGCTATCCCGGCCTGAAATTAGTTCACAAGGGCACCCTTGTTGTGAGACCCCCGTTTTATGAGCGTTCACATTTCCATTAGAAACAAATAATAAAGTTACTTTTTAATTGAAGAAAACTGGCACAGAAAAATAAGTAAGAGCATTAAGTACTGTGGTAAAATTCACGCTATGCACATTAATAGAGTATTGTTACTCATAAAAAAGCACATCATTAAAATAAGTCAAAAGTCACTTAAAAGTCAAACTTCCAGATTGAAATAATTAATTTAAACATAGTATTTACCGCATTATAATAAGAAGTTATAGCATAATCAGAAATAAAAACACGCGTAAATATTAGTTATTAACCAAACGTTTTCTTCTAGGAAAGTTCATGAAAAGAGTAAGGAAAACTAATGAGTTTCGAAACTCTGTTCCTTGAAAACGTTAAAGAATAATTTTAAATTCCTTAGAAAAGCAATTTCAGTAAGATATTTGTTGCCTTAGAAAAACCAATTTAATGTTTTGAGTTCGCATTGCTGAAAGCTGTAACATTCTTCCTTGTGTTTAAAAAGTGAAAATAAAATCATTGAGAAAAAATACTGTTGAAACAGTTTCAACAGTTTAAAGTATTTTTTTTTTTTACTTTATTTGTAAAAAGCATTAAGTATAAGATCAATAGCTTTAGAGATAACATGGTTGCGGATAATGTACTTATCTGATTTTTCTCCAAAAACAGCTCGTAAAAAATATTTTAAACTTTTATGTAATTTTAAGAACTCTATTTCATATTTCTTAAGAAACTAAATATTTAGTTAAGTTTGATAAAACGTTTCATTTGTAAAGTTAACTAGTTTTGTGGAACAAGAGTTAATCGAATTCCTTAGTAAAAATAAAATTAAGCTTTTCATTTCCTTTGCAATTTTTATATTTTCTTTACAAAATAGTTAGCGCAAATACTTGATATCAAATTTAACTTAATGTAACTTTTTCTGTTAGTCAAATAGTTTTTTGTCGAGTTATTAACGTTTACTTTATATAAATTATAAAACAAGCAATTAGAGTATGACTGTTTTTATTCAAATCTAATTTATTCTGGAAGTTTTATAACTAATATTTTTTTCATTATTAAATCTGAAAAAGGTAAAAGGTTTTTCTTATATGAAAAAACTCCTTTCAAAAATTTTATTTAGTTTTTACCTTACATTATCGAAATCTATTTAAATTATTCCTAAAAGTATAACTACAAAAAATAGATTAATATAATTTAAGACAGCTTCTATCTTTGTTTGAACGAAGTTAGCTAGTTGGTATTTTTTTGGACAAGAGCCAGAAATGGCTATACCGTGCTCTTAGAAGCAAGAACCATTTAACAAAATAATTTTATTTTATTTATTAGTTAAAGTTAGTCTAAATATTTTCTTATTACTGTGCAAATCTTTTATTTTGGAAGCTGGTGAATCATAATATCGCTCCAATTTTTCGAAACCCTATTCTGGTGCCAAATATTAAACGTTAAACTTAAGTTAAAAATTTAAATTTAATTACATGATACTATTGAAAAATAATAGCAAGAAACTGAAGAGGTAAGATATTACCAGATTAAAAACTTAATTCGGTCAAAAATAAATCGATAGCAAAAAGAGGACATGTTTCAAGCGCTTCAAAAATAGGCGCTCAATTTCAAGAGTTGCCAGGTGTGAATGTGAAAATATGAAAGTGATTTGAAATTAAAAAAAACGTTGAGATAAAAAAAATTTCAAATCGCTGTTATTTGCTATCGAGATAATTTGAAAGCGATTGAAGTTTTTTACATATGATAATAAGGAATTAAATTGAACCGCAAAGTATAGTAAGTTTGTTGCAAATTTGTATGAAATTATGAATCAAGGTACCGATATGTCCTGATAACTTACTGATGAACTTAACACATAACACTTTCCGATAACATCCTCAGACAGTCTTAAACATCTTAGACAGACTTAAATACCTACGGTCAACATCTTAGGCAGTCCTATTAAATTGTAGCGCTTTAGCATTAAAATTTTATGAACTGCCGGTTTCAGCCGATAATGAATATATATATAGTTTNTATATATACTTAAGTTTTGTTTCAAAAGCGTTCCAGTTCACCACTAAGTATAGCACGAGAGGCTATTTTACTATATCATGATTTAAGATATAACAGAATAAAACAAAATTGCCCTTAGTTAAATTTTTTTTTATACATAAAACTGAATAACATTGATAAATGAAAAATATGTTACATATTTTTTACTAAATATTGAAAGTGAGTATAGAAGAAAAGATTTTTCTTGAATACTTACATTTGAAACCTTAAAAAATCTTTAATCGAACAGTGAGCTACAAAATAAAAAAAGTATAATCACGTTTTATTTGCAATAAAAAATTACTTCTTTAATGACGAACAATGAAGAATAAAGAAATATATATTTAGCTCAAACAAAAAGAGAAAAAAGTAATATTTTGCCCAATCATTTTTAAAAAACTTCAGGAAAAGTTACTTTTTCTACTGTATCAGAAATCCAGTATGTTTTTTATCTTGTATAAACGAACGTTTAATGAATATGAATGAGAGAATAACTGCATTATTTTATTTATTTCCTTGCATTCGTGTTAGTCAGTAATATTTTTATAAAATTGGAAATTTTTCAAACATTCTTTTCATTTGTCTAAAGAATTATACTTTATTTTCTTCTCTTTCCACTATAACTCAATTTATATAAGCATGTCAGAGATGCATGGAATCGAAGTTTTGTAAATGTGGTTCTGACTCACTATGATGAGCGTTTGGAACTGATTTCCTTCCTCCAAAATGACGCTTGACAATTTTTATATGACAACAGAAAAAAATAGACGCATAGCAATTTAAAGAAGAAGAAAAAGGAACAAATAAAGAAAAAAAAAGATATTTGACATCAGACATTTGATAAATTAGATACAATGTTTATAGTGAAGACTTGTAACTGTGTTGTTGTTTCTGATCCCAGTGGGATAGCGGAGCTATTCCAGATCCATGAGGCCGTGAGTCTTCGAAAAGGAGAGGTCTCTCAAGAACCTCTTTCATGGTGAAATCCAGACAATCAAGTTGATGGTGAGGACTAGCCTCGCTGGAGTTGCACTTTTTACAAGATGGAAAAAACTTAATTTGTCCACTGAAAGTGAGGCTCTTAGTATGCCCACTGACAAATCTACAGGTAGCGGTTTGGTCGGCACGTGTAACCTAAAAGTCAAGGGCTCCTCCGGAACGCTTGCGGGGATACCACTTGTGATCCGGTGGAGCAAGCCAAGCTTTATTAACTTTAGCATTAACATTAATTATAACTTGTAACAGTTTATACATTCAATCTTTATTTGCAATCATTTCAAAAAGGAAGCGAAATAATTATTCATATAATAACATTATATTACGTGCACCACACGTTATATAATGTTATACTATTATATTAAGCATTATTTGATTTCTTTTAAAAATAATGAGCTAAAGTAGAGAAGCTCATTTATTTTTAGCAGGTTAAAAATTGTTTAGCCTCTTTATAGGACGCTATACCTTTTCATGGCAAATTTTCTTTCACTTGCATTAATTTTAAATTTTCGAGGAAAGTGACTTCTACAAAAATGTACGGTGCTTTCGAGGTTTATTTGAAGTTTTTACTTATGTATTTAGGTTGATTTGAGGTTTAGTTAAACTTGACTTCAAAAACAACCTTAAAAGAATCAACTTCTCAAGGTTTTTAACCAAAGAGTATGAAATTTTTATAGTCACACTTCAGATTCTATTGAATTCTATAGAAATCTACCTTTCAGCAAACAGGTTAGAGAGGTTGTTTGTGAGGTGCACGGGTTATTTTTTCTGCACTTCATAAGTACATATATTTACGGTGTGAATAATTCTACTCAAGGTCAACAACTAGTATTGCTGAGCTATATATGATGTTGATTTTATGAGGTGTAAATGAGGTTGAAATTGAGGTTTTTTGAAGAGGTTAATTTTAGTGCAAAACATAACCTCATTTTCTAAAACAGGTGCATTTTTTTACATCTTCCAACCTCAAAAGAACCTAAAAAGCATGTAATTTTTTTTTGTAAGTGTAGTTCCGGAAAATCAAAAGCAAACCTTTCAAATGCTGAAAACAATTTCAAAATATCAAAAATGCAAACAAATTATGGCAGAATAACTCATGATTACGCAGTAGAGAAGTAATCATGCAATAATTTGTCTGCATTTCCATATTTTAAAAGCATCCTTTCAGCTTTTGAAACTCCATGGTTACCTCTTGGCTAACCTATGCTCACTTTTCTCAGAACTTAAAAATATCAATGGAATTGAAACAGAATTTGCCATGAAAAGTTTTCGCCGAGGTATAGCTTCCTCTTAACTTGTCTTCATCTGAAATATTTTTAAGATTGATTTTTAATAGGAGTCAAAAGTTACATAATTTAATAAAAATCCTATTACACTCATGAAATCTTTGCTTACAAATAACTTTAAATGAAACGTAGTCAAGAGTGGAAAAAACGGCGCTAGAAAATATGTCTGACACAAAAAAATAAAAGGTATCAGAGAAGATACATGAAGGAGTACATTGTTACTTGATACATTGGGATTATGAAACCTGCACTTTAATATGAACAATGTGAGTTGTATTGATTGAGCGGTTAAATGAAAAATCATTTATAAAAAGTAATGATCGATTGAACGGAAAGGAAATGATACACAAACGGTAAGGAAATGATACACGAAAGAGTGATGCACGAAGACATTACTTAAAGTAAAGTCTCCATTTTTAAACGCAAAAAACTAATTATTTAATGAAATTAAGTATTATTTTAAAGTCTAAACATTTTCTACATAATCGTCACTTCATTCGTTGCATTTTTGCAGACGATGAGTCAGTTTTTTTGTGCCTATGTCATACCAGCTTCAAGTCATTTCCTTCAGTACGTGCTTCACTTCGTCGCTCGTTAAATCGTCTCCACAAAAAATTTAAATTTGGCCATCATAACTATGGTGAAGTATTTATCAGGGTGCCAATTTATATCGAGATGGTATATCAGGGGTGTTGGAGATTGTGTTTGTATAGTGGACTAGTTGAAGAATTATTGACAAATTGAAGATTGATGCTGAAATCAGGGGATGATGAAAATAATACTTGAACCGGATCAGAATTAATTAAAAGCTTTTATTTCATATATTTGCAGAGCTCTAGGTACCAAATATAAATATTATCCATAGGAATTTCAGTTGAATCAATTTTGCATAATAATATTAATAAGGACAAGCCATGGGAGACAAATACCCCACGACCTGCCTAAACAAAAGCCAAATTAAAAAGTATGTGTAATTTGTTCCGATCGGACACAGGAGAAGCATGGGTAGGAGATCCAAAATTGGCGAATTATCATAATATAACATAGCCAAAACAAAGCCAACCAGCATATCAATATTGGGTTTAAAAGAATACCTTGGCGATCACGAATCGCCAACAAATTTATGAGAATTATTACAACCATGCAACTGAAACATTTTTGCGGTTAGAAATTAGAATAAAAGTTATAAATAGATTTTTGTTTTGGATTAGTAATGAAATAAAAAGTATCCGTTACATTGATCTATAAGAGAAGAATAAATATTTCATATTCGTTTTAAAAGATTAAGTCTTTGATTTATTTTAAAAGTAATTCTATTAATAAAAATCAGCTTAAGTAATCAAAGATATTTTAAAAGATAGGAAATAAATATGTAATGCCAATTGTGGCATCACAATAACACCCTGCTGTCTTGTCACCCAGTGACTGCGACTTCATTCTTAAGAATATTTCCTGACAGGTTATTCAACTTCAAAGACGCGGTGAAAGATAAACCACGAGTGAACATAGCAGAGAGCTGATATGACATGAGCGCACAAAAATCATCATAGTATCTACAATAATGCATTGACCAAAGTGGAGATTATGTAGAATAACTGGCAATTAATTAACTTTTAGAGCGATATAATATTAGAAGAAAGAAAACAAAGAAAACAAATAAAGAAATTAAGAAAACAAATAAGAAAGAAAACAAATTGTCTTTATTTCTAAGTGTTAATTGATTGAATGTTGGGTTTAGTGGCACAAGGTCCAAAAAAAGGACATACTGCGCATATTATTTCTGTTAAAAAAAAGTAGAGTTCACTTTTTATATTTTGCATTGTTATAAATATTTCTCTCTTTCAGCATGAAATACATAAAACAGTCTCTCTATAAGCATATTCTAAAATATTTGGAGATTTTACATTTGAAATTAAGCTTTTACTACGTATGTTATTTTCTTAATGAATACGTAAAAGTATGGAACAATGCAAAATACATGCAAAAGGGAATAAAATCGGATAAAAAAAATAACGTTAAAATATAGATACGCAAAAATACTAAGACCTCATTAAAACACAAAAATGTCGGAGGATTGGTTTCATTGAATAAATCCTAAATAAGTATATCTTATATAAGAATATAAATAAATTCTGTATAAGTATGTATATAAAACTACAAAAAAGTAAGACTATGTTTATTAAAATATGGGCAAATGAGTAAAAAGTAAACCGAGTGAGAATATGTGGAAGGTAATAGGTGAAATAAAACAAAAGAATGCCATATTAAATCTTTTCGAAATGTAATGACATTTAGGTTAAATCTTGATAGGTAAAAAAAAAAATTATCAAAATCAAATATTCAAATGTTTCTTTTTTTCTACTGAATACAATGATTAAAGCACTCCAGTTAAAAGAAACACCAAAAACAAGTATTTGTTTCCACTGAAATTATTTTACCCACGCAATGTTTTATGTAATACGACCTGTTATCCTAATAGTCTTTTCGTTCAGCTTTACTTCGAAAACCTACAGTTAAGTGAGTAATTGTACATGGGAACAGCAACAGATGTTACATCATTGATGGTTGGCTCAATGAAAGGTTAAGGCATTGGAAAACTAAACCTTACGCTCTTATTATTAGGCTTCCCTACATTACCAACGAAAAAAACATAAATTTAATATTGTCTGCTCCACACTAATGGTGAGCCTAAAAACGTAAATTTATACAGTTTCATTTTTTTCTACTTGATACAACTTCATTTTTTTCCTACTTGATACAATTTCATTTTTTTCCTACTTGATACAATTTCATTTTATTCTACTTGATAAAATTTCATTTTATTCTACTTGATACAATTTCATTTTATTCCACGTGATACAATTTCATTTTGTTCTACTTATATCTGTGGCAGTGTGGCGTGATGAATGTTGCTCGCCTTCGTGACTCAGGTCACAATTTGCTCAACAGGCAACGCATAATGAGCAACAATCCTGGCACTTTCCATGGCGAAGAACGATAATTTCAGTGCCTGCTGTTTAAAAAAAAAGTATATAAAAAGATAAATAACCACATAATTCTTAGAGAAAATCTATTTAACCGACTAACACTTCCACGAGACGGTTAGACTTTCTACTCAACATGACTGTCTGGCTAGACATCTTTTTTAAAATAGATGTCTTACCGGACTCCTACAGTATCCTTAGCAGGGTCTAAGTCATTATAGATAGTCACCCTATTTCCTAATACAGAGCGCTTCGTGGGACTACCTTGGTTGAGCGGTACTGGGCAGTACTTCCTAGATGAGACAAGGCCTACGCATGGATCAATTAAGTAGCCCAACGTAACAACGTTCGGACTACTAAAAAGTCGGATTTCTTGTTTATGTTGACCCGCGCGAAAGCTTTCTCTCTTCAAGGTTCTGTACTGGGAAGCGAGAAGTTGAATGAAACACGGACTTTTTAATTATTTTATTTTATTATTCTTGGTTCATTGTTGATACATTATTTTTCTAAGTTCTCTGCCATTGGAAATAAAAAAAAATAATTTTATTCCAAACATGCAAACCAGACAAAAACAAATCAGTGATGAAAGTTATAACTTCCGCGTTTCAACCAAACAAGTCATCAATTTTCACTGATAAATGCAGTTAATGTTATACTTTTCAATTAACTATATCACGCACAATGTTTCTTTCTTCTAGTATGGCATGACACCACTTTTGATGGCTGTGTGGTTCGGATATAAAGAGGCCGTCCAACTACTAGTTAAAGCAGGAGCCAACTGCAGGGCTGTCAACCGAGTAAGAACTTTTTTAAATTCTATTTTAGAACAAAGCAGCGACATCTCTCTAGCCGTTGCGTGGTTTATTTTTGCACAATAAAGACTGTAACGTTCATATTTACCTGACGTCTTATCACAAACGCTCAGTGTTTTGAAACAAATAGATGCAATTTGAATTATGCATGAACTGCATGTAAATGCTCAGAGAAAAGTAAAATGCTAGGGTATTGATTCCCACCTTGTTTGTCTTTCTGTTGAGTATTTGCTTTGAAATAATTTCTCTCGTGGAAAATAAATTATATTACTCTGTTTAAAATTAGATTCAAGTTGAATCTCAGTTTCATTTCATTTTACATTTGAATAATTTGATTTTTTTTAGAATTCCAATTCAACATAATTTTTTATCACGAAAAGATTAAAATGAGGTACGCATTCTTGTAAAAACCTCATCTTTTCAAAAATACATAAAAAATTAAGTAATAAAAAGTTTATTTGAATTGCTTTGCATAAGGAGAGAGACATAATGTCGCGAAGATTCGTTCTTTTTTATATTACTATTCGTTGCGAAATGTGAAAACATTAAGATATATCCGTTTTGCATTTTTAGATTAAACATTTTTTTTTTATTCGTGGCATATTTTTAGATAAAACAGACTTTTTTTGAAAGCAAAATATATTCTTACAAAAGAATGCACTTGCTTAAACTAATATGTTTACAACTTCTTAATCTAGAACTAATTTATTCTATTTATGGCATGGTTATGCAGGGTTTAAAAAACTGGGACCAAAACTGAAGAAGAAAGTTACGAATGCTTGTAATTAAAATAATTTTTGAAATTTAAAGAAATAAATTTTTTTGCAATATCTCTGGTTTTGAATGCAGTAGAATCTAAATTATCCGAATTAATTAGCATCATACCAGCTCCGGATAATAAAAATAATCTAATTATACAACTGACATTATTTTTCAAAGCAAACCATCTTCTAAAACTGAAACTAATTCTGAAAATCAAAATTTTTCAAAATAGTGCTACGTGGTTTAATTTTAATATATAACTATTTCATAAATATCTTTTTCGTCAAAACGGTAAATTTTATTTTTTAAATTTTCTTGCTCTTTTTTTAAAGAAAAACCATTTCTATAAAGCAGCATCAACTCTAAATAGTTAGCTGATATCATCGATTTAAATTCGTTACCAAGCTTCAAAGGAATTTTTTCCCGATTACATTCACACTTCGATATTATATTTTCTTTCACAAACATTATGCTTTCACTTAGCAAAATTGGATTGTCAAATTATAATAATAATTAAAAGATGGATGAAATAATGAAAAATACAACTTTCATATCGATTAACATAAATAAAGCAAACAAATTCACTAAGAAAACGTTAATTTTTAAAATGATCAATTAATAATAGTCATGCATGTAAATAGTGTTTATTTTAAATGGAATAGATAATGACGAGATAGATAATTATTATTATTCATAGGAATAGATAATGACGAATAAAAAAAAATTATTTGTTTTTGCTGAGATCACCATAGAAGATACCAATGAAGGGTAGAAATTGTGTAGCATCAATTCGTAATAGCCATGCAATGTAAATAGCGTTTATTTTAAATGTATTATGTATAGGAATAGAAAATTATGAATACAAAATTATTTGTTTTTGCTGAGATCACCATAGGAGAGTAGCAATGTGGGGTAGCAATTGTGTAGCATCAATTCATAATAGCCATGCAATGTAAATAGTGTTTATTTTAAATGTATTATTGTATAGGAATAGAAAATTATGAATACAAAAGTATTTGTTTTTGCTGAGATCACCATAGGAGAGTACCAATGTGGGGTAGGAATTGTGTAACATCAATTCATAATAGCCATGCAATGTAAATATCGTTTATTTTAAATGTATTATGTATAGGAATAGAAAATTATGAATACAAAATTATTTGTTTTTGCTGAGATCACCATACGAGAGTACCAATATGGGGTAGAAATTGTGGAGTAGCTATGTGGAGTCAATGTGTATAGAGCAGGTCACTCAACAACTAAAAAATCCATAATGTCCGTAACATATTTGAAAAATTTTATGAATATAATATCGACGTCTTTGCATTATTTAATAAATTTCAAGCAGGCATTTGATAAAATTAATATACCTAAGTTGGTATCCATTTTAGTTGAGCTGAAAATACCTATCAAGATAATCAAACTAATAAAATTTACCCTCAAAGGGTCTAAAGCCGCTGTTGTCTTGCAGGATGATAGTTCAGATGCTCTTGATATTGATGTTAGTGTCAGACAGATGGGTTTATTATCACCATTACTTTTTACTATGGCACTTGAATTTATAATTCACCTACAGGATTTGAGAGGATTTATTATCACTAAAACAATTCAGCTTTGTGCTTTTGCAGATGAAATCGTCATTTTGATTAGAAGTAGATCTGCTTTAGTTTCCTTTACTAGTCATCTAATAAAAGCAGCAAATGAAGTAAGCATCGTCATTAATGAACAAAAAACAAAATTTATGGCGTGAGCAAAATTTACTATAGTATCTATATAAGTTCGATAATATAAGTTTGATAATCTTAGATTTACCGTCGATAACAATAAAATTTAGGGTAAATAACTATAAGATTTATGGTAGATAACTATGAGATTTACGGTAGATATCTATAAATTTAAAAGAGTTTCCACTTTTACCTACTTTATTTCAATTATCAGTGATGCTAACAATATGTAAGAGAGAATTAACTCCAGGATACAAAAATGTTTGTACTTATACCAATACTTCTTCAAGAACGAACTTCTTACTAAGGAAATCAAGTTAAAGATCTATCAAACAGTTATCAGGCTTATAGATATGTATGGCAGTAAAACTTGAACTGACAAATGAAGACGGACCTAATCTATTAGTCTTCAAAAGGAAAAACTTGAGCAAAATTTTTGAACCAATTAAAGTAAACAATACGCATTAGAGTTATTAATGGCACTGACAAGTTTATAAATTAACAAAATTAAAATAAAATATTTACGGGGAGAAAAAATTCTGGTAAAATTACCTTACTGTATAATAATGATATTTCTAGTAAAAAAGTAACTTAGTTTTGGTATTATAAAACCAAAATATACAGTACCGTTCATATGGTAACGGTTTATCAGAGGTATTATTCTCAAAATTCTTACTACCCCACATCTAGTAAAAATATAAAACTGAATAACTTTAATCGAATAAAGGATTTTTATGCTCTGCCCTAAAGTATCATGATAAAAGTACTACATTTTCCTAATTTTATCGCTTATTGAAAAATTAGATTAATTTTACCAAAATTATTTCTAAATTACTAAACTAAAAATTACCGTGCTTGCTGGCGTTCCCATAGAGCAAAAACACGTTAAATTTTACCTTATTTTGGTAGTTTTGACCATACTATTTTTATCTGTCAGTAAAAGTCTACTAATCTTTTAAAGTAACATACCTTGTATTATTCCTGAAAGCTTAATTCAATGTTGTATGTTTTTTGTATCTTTTTCGAAAACAAACGATACCGGCACCTTTTTTTTAAATAATTCTTCAAAAGAAATAGAAGATTGCATTAGATAGCCTCTACATCATTTTGTCAGTTGCTATTATGGCACTAGGCCCTATGAAACTAATAAAGTTCTTAGTGAACTGATACAGTGAGAAAAATTACATCAATGATTGTCTATGTCTAACAAAGTTCACTATGTCAGGTTGCCAATTTTGATGTAACTGATTTTTTCAAAAATATCTATGTCCTGATAACTACAGTTCTGAAAAAGTAGACTTAAGATAAAGAAAATACCCTTATTTATATTATATTATTTCTCATTGACTTATATTTTAAGCTTACTGCTATCTTGAACAGAAATAAATTTGCCTTTTTATGTTTGGTGATTTAATCTTAATTAAAAAAAAAACGAGCAATTTTTAATTTTAAATTTCACGTTTTATACACTGGGGAATATTTAATTTTTTAGTTTAAAATAAGAATAAGCTTTAATGGTGTATGAAATAAATAATATTTTAATACATTGAAACAGAGAAAAAAAACTCAGGTTTCAGAGTTTTAAAATTAGGGAAAGAATTTGATAAAAATAAATTGACAAATCCTATTGTTAAATACTCGTTATTTAGATCATTATTATATATACATTTATTAAATTTCATCGCTGTTTACATCATTACATTATTATTATCCTAACTATACAAATCTTTTATCCGGTTTTATTTTCTAGTTTCTTTTTTTTTAAACTAGTTTGCAAGTAAGGCTTAATAGGACAAGTTATGCTAACTTAGGAAACATTATTAATTCTAATTAATCCTACAATCGTGTCCTAAGTTGGGGAGGAAAAAAATTTAAATTTCTCTAAAATACCTTTGAATGGCGTGATTTGTCTTGGGAATGTCCCCTGACAGTAGGGTGGTTAGCTAAATTGAAGTTTAATTTATTAACACGATTTCATAATATATTTAAACACAACGTGCGTAATAAATACACTATTTTGACGCTAATGAAAAGAGAGGTATTTTGAAGTTTAATTAAGTTACCTAAAAGTAAAACGTTTTACGATTCTCTCAATTAATTTTGTTTAAATAAATTCAAAAGAGACGAGAAAAGTTTTAAACTTTCGTAAACGTGATTTTCGTAAATTGTGAATTCCTAAACTTTGTTTAGATAGATTTATCATTAATTTCTATTGCAATAAATAAAGTTTAAAGAATACAAAAAATTTAAGAACCAAACTTATTTTTTCCCAAATACTTTTAGGATTGTTAAGGGAGACATTAAAATACCGCAGACAACAAATCAAATTTAATATTTCATACAGTTAATATTAAAGACTACATTAATTCAAAAAAGACGTTTTATTATCATAAACCTTTAACCGATGTTAAAAGTTTTTGCTAGGAAATTTTCTGCAATGTTTACTCTTATGTCTGTTCGTGGATTAACTTAATTTTGTTCAGAAATAATTATATTTCATTGAAAATTACATAGAAATAGACTCAATAATAGATGACTGCAAATTTGTATTGTCATTAAGGAAACTTTAATTGCAATAGGGCTTGGAGCACTATAGTAATAAGTCACGCTTTTTTCCCAAAGGTGACATTTTTAAATCTCAAACTATTCCGTAATAGTTCCATATTCCATTTTACAATTTTTAGGAATTTCCAGTAGGCAGCACAATACTTAGAAATTTCTTACCTCACTGCTTACATACATTGAGAGAAAAAAGTATGGAAAGAAAATACACACCAGAAATTGCGAAAATTTATGGTGTTTCTGGCTCTATGGGAACACCAAAAAACTCGGTAATCTTTACCTAAGCACTTTGGTAATGATTTCGGTAAAATTAACAATAAAATATGGTTTAATATTATGAAATAAAATTTAGTAAATGCAATAATATTTTGTAATTTTATCATTATGCCTTAGAGCATTATACGAGTAACCTTTATTCGTTTAAATTTACTTTTCAATTTTATATTTTTACTAGATGTGGGCTAATAAGAACTACAACTTTGAGAACCAGACTTTCCTGTAAATCTTTATCATGTGAATGGAAAAATTAGCAAATGAACAGTTTAAATACTGTATATTTTGGTTTTTAATGTTGTCAGAATTATGTTTCTTTTTATTAATAAAAAAAAGACCAGAAATATCATATTAAACAGGATGGTAATTTTACCAAATTTTTGTTCCTTGTAATTAGTTTTAATATTATTTTGTAGAATTTCTAAAATTCTCGATGTCATTAATAAGTTTCATAAATGTGTTTAATTTATTCGTATGGAAGACAAACTCATTCTAAATTAAACTTATTAAATCAATATAAAATATTTAATCATAAAATGTACCACTACGCTAAATACTCAATTAAAAATATTTCGATAAATTGGAACAAGTATGCTGCTATGTTATTTATAAGTGTAAATAGTGTATTGTGTACAACTTGAAAAAGATTTTTTGTATGCTAATAAGAACTATAATTTTGAGAATCAGACTTTCCTGTAAACCTTTACCATATGAACAGAAAAATTACTAAATGGACGGTTCAAATACTGTATATTTTGATTATTAATACCAGAATCGTGGCTTATTTTTAATCAGAAATGTCATTACTCTACAGTAGGGATGGGCAAACTACGGCCCGCGGGCCAACTGTGGCCCGCCGGAAGATTTTATCCGGCCCGCGGATTGAATTTTTATTTGCCGATCAGAGGCAAATATAAACAATATACATCCACTTTCTTGTCGACTATGTTTAAAATTATTTTTGTTTTTTCTTTTTTAACAAAGTACTGGTGACATTTTTACTTTCTCTATTTTTGTTCTACAAAGCATAAATTAAAGGAAATAGTTAGCACAGACAGCTTCAATTGGTAAAATGTTGAAGGCAGAAGTTCTTTATAGAATAGCCGTAGATTGGCTCCAACTAGCATTTGTCTTTCTCGAGAAGCTGACTTATGGAATCTAATAAAGGTAAATTGTACTTCTCATTTGGCAGACTGCGCATTTTTACGCTCCAAAGAGCGGACAATCTAACAATCATCTGAAGCAGTTGTTTCTAAATATGCCAAAGTTTTACAAATCATTACCAGAAGCTAGTTTCCAAAATTTAATATTTCATGCCCAGAAAATCAGTACTATGTTTGCTTAATCTTATATATGTGAACAAGAGTTTTCAACTATGAACCTTAGAAAAAATCATTTCAGAAGTAGACTAACAGAAAAGCCTTGTTCCTTAAAATAAGCACATCTCACTTCGAACCTTAATATAAGGAACTTTAAAAAATGAAATCGCAATTTCCGTCATCTCACTAAATATTTAAATTAAAACTTGTATATCGCTTTTTTTTTTAAATTTTGAAGTTTTTACTTGGCCCACCAAGCATTTTTTTCCTTGATTTTTGGCCCTCGACAAAAAAGTTTGCCCATCCCTGCTCTACAGTATGATAATTTTACCATCAGATTTTTTTTCTTCGTGAGGAAATAGTGTTTTTCACCAGTAACATTCCTTTGAACGATTTGTAAACGTGGCTTATCGTCATCTAACCTCAAGCCCTTCCTTTACGTTTTAATGTAAAAAAATGATTCTAAATCTAAAAAAAAAAAAAAAATTCCTCACCCAAATAACTTATTCCACCATATATACGTAAGATCTATTCGGCAGTCTCATTAAGCGTAGGTACTTACAAAATAGCTCACTTTTTAGAAACTATTCCTATTTTTATTATTATACTACCACTTTGTTAGATCTTTTCCAGCGACCATATAAGTAAGTCCCGATGAGTACTTTTCCAGTCGTAGTTCATCATCATTTTCCAGAAAGTTAAATGATTCGCATACGAATTCTCAAAGGAACCTATCTCATTTCACACTTAAGCTCTCAAAGGTGCTTGAGTTTTCGATCAAAGAGTACGGTTAAAGTTACATTTTACTTTGCTGTTGTTCCACAGTTGAAAATTAATTAACATTCAAAGCACAACTAATTCATTACTGTCGTTAGATGATAATGGGATTTGCATAAAGAACAATTTTCATCATTCAACTAAAGGTAGTTACGGATGTTAATGAGAAATAATACTTTCACTGCTTCGTTCTCATGAAGCAAAATGCAAGGCTTTAAATTCAGTACCCATAAAGCGAGAAGAAAGATTTGAAACAATAAATGATCTAACTGAAACAAAATTGGTAAATATACATAATTGAAGAACTAAGGGGCAAAAATCCTAGTGATTTTGAGGAAAACAGCTTTATTTTGTCATGGAATTTCAACAAACTTAATAGAAAAGAGCAAAATACCATCCAAAACTAAATTAAGTAATATTATAAATTTTATTTACATTTCTACTCATTTGCAATATGCGGAGAAAAATATGTTTTAAATTTAGTTTCATTAAATAAATGCTATTAGTGTTCTAATTGAAACAAATTTGATAAATATTAATAAGAGAAGCGTTTTGGAGAGGGGGGGAATTCATGAATTTAAGGTACTCAGAACAAGAAAACATGGAGAAGAAATTAAGAGAGAAAATTTTTCAAAACTGAATTTTTTAAAGACTCGGCAAATGTACTAAATTTATACCAATGTTCGGAAGAACTACATTATTTTTGTAGTTTACAACAAAAAGAGCTACTTTGTTACAAATATAGTTAACTACAACTACTATTTTTAAAATGTAGTGGCAACAAACTTCCTTAGAAGTAACTACTTCACTACTTTAAGGAAACAAACTATGCTGCAGAACTTAATTTACACATATGTTCAAACTGGCTTACATTAAAAATAAGGGAATAATTAAGAGATATTCATTCGTGTTTACATGAGCTGGCTTGTTATTCCAAAAAAAAAATCGCATTGATTCATCTGATCTTCATTTTTTAATGTATTTTTGACAGCGAATATTTCATTTAAGAAATGAAAAATTATCAAATACTTGCAGTTTTTCATATTGTTTAATGATATTTTACTTCCCCTAAGAAATTAAATACATCGAAAGTACGTGTCTTTACCTTCAAATAACGTCAATGTTTCACGAGTGTGTATTAGGATATGAAAGTGAGACTAAAGTGATTAATTATCTATTTTTCGTAATGGCTAGTTTAAGTATTAATTATACGTGATTTTAAATACGTAATTTCTGTTAACGCTCAGCTACTGGGCCATTTTCAATGCATCCACTGACAAACCCACGAAGATTTGTAACCATCAAATACGAAAAATTAGTTGCGTTCGAACCATATTTCTTTTCTAATCTAACATTGAAAATAGTTGGCAGGGTTTTTTACTGTTTTTTTTAATCGCACTACTCGCTACACTACTGTTTTTATAAAAGTAGCATGCTACACTACGAACTGTGAAAAAAAGTAGAGACTACAGTAGTTTCACTGCTTGTAGTACACTACTTCCGACCATACTACTATTGGTTGCTAAGAACATCAACTTAAGAGGGCTTTCCTCTCCCAACCAAACTCAACTGTAGAAGGGGTGGAAAAAGGGAGAGAAAATTGTAAATATGCTTTTTATTCTTTTGTTTGTTTGGGTTTTTGGCACAAGATTATAGTCTTGGCTATATCGAGCCTCCAACTAGGTAGATATCTTTTAATTCCTTTAATTTTCACAAATAAACTGATGAGGGATTTTGGCATGATCTTTCAATGCGTCCAAAACACAAGACCGTCTCCTAATCAGAACTTGAGATATATAGGGTGATGTAATTTAGATTCTCTTTTAATTTTTTTGACTTAATTATGCCAATACAGTTTTACATTCAGTACTTTTAGAAAGGCAGTTAAAAAAGCACACATTTGCCTGTTTTTAAATTTTTGATTTAAACATCTTTGTTTTCGTGCAATTTGCGTCATTAGAAACATTCAAATCTGTTTTTATCAGTTTAAACTGTAAAAAAAATTAAATTAAAAAAAATCTAAACACTGACAAATCTGTAGTATTTAATTATTGATTCTAAACCACGAATCGAAGATTTTTATTGTTCTAAAATTTCGAGGAATTTCTCATGAAAGTCAATGAAAAAGATTATCAAGCTATATTTCTCTTTTTCTAATACATCGATCCCTTTATTTTTCACCTCTTTTGAAAGGGCGTCATCAAAAATTTAGGTAAAAAAAATATATCAAGAAAACAAAATATAGAAACTTAACCTAATATCCAAGATGGAGGGGATAGAGATGGATAGAGGCCTCTTAAGAAATTGACTGTAGTTATTAGGTTATTATCATACCCTACTTAGAAACAGGGGAAAAAATGAATAAATAAAAACAAAATTATTTCATATTGAGCTAACGTAATCGATTTCACCAATCAAGCATTTTAAAATTTCGAGAATAAATCTACTAAGGGTTTCAATTCTTATTTACTTTATTTTTAATTTTAAAAAATATTGTGGCTTTTATTTATTCTGCCGTTTTATGCAAAAAGGCAGAGGTTCCACTTTTCCCTGTTTTCGGTTTTTCTCTTTATTAGGTCTTCTGTAATTAAACACCGTATTAAAACATGTTCATCCAACTACAAGACATGTAAACAAGTCCAGAAATATTTTCATGATGATTAGCTGCATTAACAATATCGCCTAACTAACAATCATTTATTTGCAGCAAGGTCAATCGGTTCTCCATTGTGCTGCACAGAATAATCAAGAAGAAATTGTTAGTTTTCTCTTGGAAAATTCAGAAAGCCTTGAGCTGAATGCTGTTGATAAGGTGAGTAGCATTTGATATATGAAAATATGCAATAAGAGCATCACCTCTGCTATAATTTTTCTCTTGGTCTCAGCTTTCATTAAATTAAGGTGATAACATATCTCTAGCTTATTCATTACACATTGCATTTCCATCTAGTTAATAAATTTCACGACATCCGCTAAGCGAGATACAATTTAAAAACATTCCGACTATAACGTATATACAGTGGCTCCCAAAAGTGTTTGTACACTTATAACTTTCATTAAAACAGAGCTTTATTCATTAATTAAAATGAATATTTCAGAATGCTTTTTTAATAATAAGATCGTTAATATATTCTTAACAAAACAGCAAAGAATATTTAAGCTTATATTCATTCTGAAATATTCATTTTAATTAATAAAATCAAAATAAAAAATATTATTTTTATAAACCACGTTTTTGAAGTGGAATAATAATTAAGAAATAAAAATTTGAAAAACGAAAAACGTGGGCAGCATGAAATACGTAATAGTAATATTATATTACAGTGTGTATGAGAATATGTGTAATTGTCTGTCTGTAATTGTCTGTCTGTCTGTAATATCTGTAATTGTATCTGAATGTGGATGTGTATGTGGAATATGTTTGTGCATATGCATGTTTATGTGCATGCGTATGAGTAAGAAAATGTGTACATGTATGTACTGTTATGTATTTCATGCGCCCCACGCTTTTCGTTTTTCAAATTTTTATTTTTTAATTATTATTCTCCACTACAAAAACGTGGTTTTTAATTCTTTTTTTTTCTTTTCTTTTTTTTTTGTACTCACTTCTAAAATCTCAATTTTTTCACTCACTGTACACAAAACTTTTCAACTGGCATGCGACACTAATTTGAAATAATCGAATAGGCAACAAAAGACAATCACAAAAATATTAATTTTTCTTTAATTTTAATTTTATTTTACTTTGTATGTCTTCTTTCTCTTCATTTTCATGCATAGAAGTGAACTATGTGCCAAATTTGAAGTCTGTAGCTAGTCGGGAAGTTAGTTTAAAATCGATTACAAAATCCCACCCGAATACACGAAGTCAAGTTAATATAAACGTGGTAAAATAGAGCAATAATTTGATTGTTTAATAAGATCTTTAATATATTCTTAACGAAACAGCATGGAATATTTTTAAAAAACAAAGCAAAAATTTATATCCATCCTTAATTAATGAACAGAGCAATATTTTATTGAAAGTCATAAGTGTACGAATACTTTCGGGAGCCACTGTATGTACATAAAAATCGGATACTATTTCGTTTCCGGGAGCCATAAAATACCTATTACTTTAATTAATTATGCATCACTGGCGTCAATACTACATAGTTTACGGTTATTTATGGTCTCTGGAAACGGAATATGACCAAAATAGAGTGGTTAAAAAAATAATGCTCACCCTGTGAGTAAAAATGTTTTTCAGTCACGTAAGCTAATTATGCATGACTTTAAAGCTGCCAAATCTCTATGTTTTCTAAGAGAAGTTTTTCAAATAGACATATTTAAAGGAGTAGCAACATTTGTGCCTAATAATATTTCATTCTTGATAATATATTTATAAATATTCTAGATATCTATAAATGATTCATTATTGATTAAATAAATTAAATAAATATTATTTGAACAAAACTGTCGTTCAGGTTGAATAAAATGAGCTAAAAACAATTAAGTTGGTTTGGTATACCATTTAAAAAAGTTGTATTTTTAAAATTTAATTTATCAAGAATTATTTGACCAATTTCGCTTTGCCATGTAAAATTACACTTTATAAAATTATGAAAAAATTTCTATTTAATAATAATTCTATTTCATTTAATAATAATTCAAAACTTTTTCAATTATTATTAAATAAAATAATAAATATTTACTAAAAGTTATATAGTTTGTATTAAGGAAGGGTTATATAGTTTATATTCTTTGCTTGGAATTATCTTTGTATAAAGAAATTTTGTAATTGCGTGCAAAAGTTCAAAAACTTTTCAATCCGTTTAAAAAGTTTGAGACATGGCGAAACACGAAAAAGTTTCCAAACCTTGAAACCCTCTTCCAGTCAAATTATTGGGACCATGTTTCCCAGATTGCCACTACATTCTGGGGATCAGAAATCTGTATCAATTGAAAGTAAAGTATGTTCATTCAGTGAAAGAACAATTTTGTGTCTGATTTTGCAATTTAAAATATCGCATGCCACTTACTAATTAGCGTACTTGAGGTCATCCTCTCTAATCATTAAGATCGAGTCCAAGAAAGTGAAAATCCGATCATTGGCTCAATACTTAATCAAGTCCATTTTTTATGTGCACTATATAGATGATTCAATTATGTAAAATTAAAAAAACTTAACAGTGATATTTTCTTTAATAATGACACTGCAAAAGTTTTAAACTAAATTTACTATTCAAGATCTGTATACAACTTTAGAATCTTAGCAGTCTAAGTAAGATTGAGTCCTAGAACGTCCTAGTACTAGTAGTTCTACATCTCAAGAGATTACAATAGATCAATAATACTCAATAGATACATTAAATCAATAATACTCAATGGATACATTAGATCAAAAATTATTCAGAGTAATCCGGGTATTTTTTTTTTTTTTTTTTGGTTTTTTGCACAGTGGACAACAATGCAGGGGAAACTAGTGTATTTTTATGACTCATTGCTTTTGATGAACAAATAATAAGAGTTTATTTTAGAAAAAATAAACAAGAAGTATCGTTTTTTTTGCATAATTTATTATTAAGGGCATATTATAGTTATATTTCCAAAAAAAAAATTTTATGTTTTCATTTTTAGAACGGTATGAGTGCCGTCCATATGTCTGTATTAAACAACTGCATGCCCATTGTAGAGATACTAATACAAGCCGGAGCAGAAATTTCTATCAAAGACAAAGTAAGTCCTTCGAAGATACTGTTTTATAACTACAACATTATTGAAAAACAGAGTGATTGCTCTATAAAAAAATGTAAATTTTATTACAAGCCTTGTAATAAAATTCCATTTTATTTTTCAATTCATAAAATGGAAAAGTCTAACCTGCAAGTCTACTAAATATGCTATTTTTTATAACTGGTGTTGATGACAGTTATTAATGACTATAAGGTTACGATTTATTTACCTTTAAAAAGTAAACATTATTCTCTAACTATGAAAATATCGTAAACTGTCAATATGAAAAAAAGCATAAATTTTTTTTTTTAATATGAAAAACGTTTTTTCCAATGCCCCACCTGGGTTGAAACTTCTCCAATTCAAGCGTATTAGAGCAGATTTGTTGGTTACTCTTTTAGGGGCACCACATTAGGTGACCCAACGTTACTTCCACAATATGGACAGAAAGAATAAAAGAACATCTATGCCTTGTTCGGGATTCAAACCCAGAATTACCGAGTCAAGGCCAGTTTCCTGACCCCTGCAGAGTTCGGTCGTCAATATGAAAAACATTTAGGGGCTATTATCAATATATAAATAGTTATTCCAATGTTGTGAGTGCAATGATGAGAACATTGCCACCATCTTGAGAACACGCCATTGGTCACGAAATTGTGGGGGCTTAACTTCCATGACCAGGTTGACCCGTAACGGGCTGTCACATGAATGTTTTTTTTTCTACAACGCATTCAAAGATGAGTTTGGAAACGTCAACTCCATTGTTTAAATTCATAAATGATTAATTTAACTACAGAATAACTATTAAACCATAAATAACTATTAACCATGAAATTTAACTACAGAAATAAAACACAAAAGATTTATAAAGAAAAACTACTATAAAATGAATTAAAATATAAATTTTGTTTAACTGAAATTTATATTTTTTGTTTGAATAAAAATTTGGTAAAAATAGCAAATGATTAAAATATGATGAATCAGAAGTAAAATATTACACGCATTGCAAATAACAAATGAAGATGAGTTAAGTAACATTTTTGCTGCATGCGATCGCACGTCAATGAAATTCGCGCATGCTCGATGACAAGCATTCGCACGAGCAATACAGACTAAGGCCCCTGCATAGGTTTAACAAACTACAATTTTTTTCGCTTTTGTAGATCCCGGTGTCGCTGCTACAAGAACTGAACGAATTGGCGAATATAATTTTTTATTTCGGTAAATGAAAGGTACCGAAAATGTGAATGAAGTAGAGTTGTTGTTGAATGTAGGGTTTAATGGCACAAGGATCAAAAAAGGACATAAATAAATGAAGTAGAGACAGCTCGGGCAGCAGAATTAGTCAAATAATTTTTTATTATACCCACATGACTTGGAATACAGAACAATTAAATATCAAAACCCTTCAGTGAAGAGTAGTAGATAAAATTTAAAACTAAATGAGTTTCGTTTCTCGCATGCCCTAGTTGTCGCAAAACGTCCAGACTGTTTTCCCAATACTTAAAAAACTTTCTCGCCTTAAATCTAAAAGAATGGCAACTGCTTCACAGTGAGAACATTGGCAGGAATGTTGTAGCTTTAAATAAAATCAGCTATTATAATCCCACACTCAACATATCGCTCATGGCTGCAATAGTGGCGCAACTCCAAAAACACGCGTTTTGAACTAAGAACAGGTGTGAATATGAAAATACACATTTTTTTCAGCAGCAATACTAGCACAACTCATAATTCAACTTGAAGGTAATCTTCGTTTAAGCAAACTAAAGCATTTCCTTAGCAATGAAAATTCAAAACCACTTATCTCAAAACATGATTTTTTGACTTGTGCCGCTATTGCAGCCCATGTCCAGAGGATTTAGAACTAGTACATCTGCAATCTGTTTAGATCTAGAACATCTGTAAAAACTGCATGCATAGAGAAAACTGCTGAAGATGGGGAGTGAATAAATGTAGTAAAATGCTTGGTGGCGAATAAAGATATGATGAAATGGTCCATGTTTGCATGAAAAAATAATCTACCAACTGAAATGGTGGTACCTTACAGAGAGCGAATGTTGGAATGAGTAAGCACATACCAGAATTAAAAGGAGGCCCACGTGAAGGTCGGGTATGATATAAATGCTGCAGACTTAGTGGTCTAAGTAAACGATATAGAATTGATAAGTCGCAGCTAAAATACAGTTAAATTTCAATTTAAAGAGCTAATTGCATAATCTAAGTAAGCTAATCAAATGGTTCTTTAAGTCCAACACAAAAAATTAAATAAACTATGAATACAGACCACCGAGGCTCTTAGGAGTCGTGAAAGCTTACCTTACGTACAGAAAGCACACCCCCAGGTAGGCATTCAAATTTATTTATTTGTATTTAAATTTAAATAGTTCGTACTAATATTTTATAAAAAATTTAAAGTGAATAGCGTTATAAAAACATATTCATAAATGATGAATAAAATAACAAACGTTTTTAAACTTTTGCATTGCAGGAAAAAAAAAGCAATAATGAAACGGGGAAAAAAAGGGCCAGAGATTATCGATGCTAACTTCTTATTTAATGCTAAGAAATCAATTTTATGTCGTCACTTAAGCGGCTTTGAAATGATAATACGAGGATTATATTCAAACAAAAAAATTTCTGAACAAAAGAAATGCAAAGATAAGAAGATTATTTTCAAAAATATTCTTTTCTTTTTCAGTCAGGTCGAAGTCCCGTACATTCCGCTGCTATGAAAGGACATAGGCTAGTTCTAGTTAGACTTCTGCGAGTGGGAGTAGAAATAGATGACCCGGATGAAGTAAGATGTTTCTCTTCCCCTATATCTTCATGACTGTTTCATAAACATTAAAAAAAAAATTATATAACAGTTGCATAATTGAAAACATTTTAAAAGCTTTTAAATTTCTTATTGGACCAAGTTTTAGTTATTTAGGAGCTAATGGAGTAAAAGCCATTTGTGGCTACACTGTACCAACAACATCGTTATGGATGAAATAAACAAGAAATACAACAGAGTATTTTTGTATAGTGTAGATATAAAGTGTATTTTATTTGTGAACTTCTATATATATATTTCCTTACACGGCGACAAAAAAAACCTCATTACAACTCCCCGAATGGCAACGATAGAAAATCGACCAATGATTGCCGCTAAAAATGTCACATGCCAAATCTAGCTGAGGTGGCTCAACAAATAGCGCTTTTAAAAACGGAAACAGAAATAGCCAGAGAGAGCATTCTCACCAAATGTGATCTCTTCCGAAATTCACCTTATCATCTGCGGCAATCTCATACTATTAAGCTAGGCAGAAGTGAGTAGTCTTTGTCGATAGATTTCTATTTTAGTATTTTGTCGAAAGCGCTTTTTTCACGAATTTATATATTACGAATTTATTTGACGATTTTTGATTTATATCACGAATTCATTTGTTTTATTATTGTTATTAGTTATTCATTGAAAAATGAGTTTCAGTCGTGCTGTTACGCTTTAAGATTTTATACTATAGCACATTTCTAATAGGTTTAACGAATTACATGTCATTTATTTGAATTCAAATTTATTTTAATGACTTAGTATTTACTAAAAAGATGTAATTTTTTTTTAAAAAAAAGTTGTTACATGGATTTGAATGATTGTTTTGCATTCTTAGAATTTTGTGCATTTGCAATGTATCTAATTTAGTAGCGAGCGAAGCAAAGATTGCGTATAAGATTGCAAATAAGATTGCGTAGCAATTTTCAGGGGTTGGCGAGCGTTAGCGAGTAGGGGGCGCAGCCCACTAGTTTATACTATTGCTGCAGCCGCAATCGGATTAATATAATCGCATTAACGACTAGGAGTACACCTATACTAGATGCATGTTAGAGAGCTTGCTGTATCATAAATACTTAGGGGATAATGTTTATGATTTACAACTTTTCGGTTCTTTGCAACCAAAATCCGATATCGTTATTCTATTTTAATCACGCAATAAAAGCATG
The DNA here is from genome assembly GCF_043381705.1 of Parasteatoda tepidariorum. Taxonomy (NCBI): domain Eukaryota; kingdom Metazoa; phylum Arthropoda; class Arachnida; order Araneae; family Theridiidae; genus Parasteatoda; species Parasteatoda tepidariorum. The sequence goes on from NC_092213.1 coordinate 21,833,326, forward strand.
TAAAGCCAATTTAAGCAGTTATGTTCAAGGTATTAATATCACATTCTGGTTACACATATTCTTGTTACATAATCTCTTCAATCAATAAGTGACTTTCTTGTTTCACAAATCGGCATATGTAAATTATAAAAGCTCATGTTTATAAATAATCTCATAGTTATGTAAAATGTATTCTTTGGTCTTTGATCAAAGTATATTAGAGTGAAAAAATCTATTTGAGGAATGAAAAATGCAGTCTTCATAGTAATGAGTGATAAATTTATATTTATATTTATAAGCGAAACATCGAAGTGTTTTAGGACTGAAGTCCATTAGGTTGAACGGGTCTTATATCTGAATTCAATATCTCGCTACTAAGACAAATAGTGGAAATATTTATACTCACATAAATTTTTTATTGACCAATATCTTCTTCTTCTTTCAAATCCCCATTTCTAGCCTAGCTAGACAAGGTCCATGAGGTTGTTCACCTTCAAAAAGTCTAAAACAAGTAAGGGTCTTTCAATTAGGTCTTGTTTTAAAAGACCGAGGCAGTCCAGTAGATGTATTGACCAATATACTTAATATCAATTTATAATTACCAATAGTTCCTATTAATTGAAATTGATCCAGTTTTAATCGTCATAAATAAATTTTTATGGCAATTATAGAATATGAAAGAAAAATATTTTTAAAAACTGGTGAAACTGTAGTGATTTTAATTATTGTTTCAGGAAGGAAAAACGGCACTCCACCTGGCGGCGGAGAACGATCATCATGAAGCTGTGGTCACACTCCTAGAGCACAACTGTGATCTTGAGGCACAGGATACAGTGGGTATTGTTGACTTCCACATTTTGTTAATGCATGACACTTTACAGTAATTAACATTAACAATCAGTTCATTATTACAGTAATTAACATTAACAATTAGTTAGTTAAAAGCTCATTAACATCACGTCAACATTGTACCGCTAAAAAATTGCTTTTGCCTGCTCAATATGTATGGAAATACACTTCATAATTACCTATGCGGAGAAAATATTTCGATATCAAATTATTCTTTTTTTTTTTCAGAATTAGAATAAATTAAGAAAACGTTTTTATAAAACATAAACACTAAGTGAAACCCTTCTTATTACAATGGCGTTACATTCAATATATTAAGAAAAGAATTCAAAATAACTAGAGCAATTTAAAACAAAACTTCCAGAGGAAAAACGCGCTATGCAGTTGTATTCCAAGAGGAATTGAAACAAAAGAAACAATGAAAAATTGGGACAACCGAAGCTGACGTCTTCAAGGGGTACCAGCTCCGGAAGCCATAAATGCAAAACCTTTTCTATCGAGAGAGCACGACAAATGTCTAAATTGCTTTCTCTGTAACCCAAAGATAATACAAAAGTATAAAATCAAGACTAATACATAAGAAAAAAATGCACAAAAACTTACTTGAAACATAAATCCCATAACCAAATTACACAACTGACTGCCAAATAACAACTAAATTGAAATAAACGAAAAATTATTCGTTTATTTTATTTGATTTATGTATTTTATATTTTGTATTGTATTCTCTTCCTGTACTTTGGCAAAACCTTTGGGGTACAGAGAGAGCAATTTAGACATTTGTCATGCTCTCTCGATAGAAAAGGTTTTGCATTTATGGCTTCCGGAGCTGGTACCCCCTGAAGACGTCAGCTTCGGTTGTCCCAATTTTTCATTGTTTCTTTTGTTACATTCAATAACATTTACTTCCAGATGATAGTTTAGAGAATATCGTCAATTTCCTTGCGTGTGTGGCTTTATATTAAGACAATTTGCATATAAAATAAAATATAATAATATCGATAAAAAATACTTCAAAACTTATTGTTATTGTGTAAGAACAAATCAGTAAAACGTCAGTTTTTACAACAAACAAAACTCACACAGAAGTCTAAGATCTGTCTCTCCATCGCTGCATAACGCAACAAATAAATAATAGTTTTTAAATGTCTAGGTGGTTTATTTTTATTTAGCGTAAACTAACCAGTGAAGGAACACTTAAGCTTCGCTTGCCTTTTAAAAAATCATATTAATTTCAAAATTCGTAATATTAGTTAAATGACAGTGTCAACATATTTGTTACTAATTGCAAATTATGTAAAAAAAATTGTAGAGAACATACATAATATTGTTTTAAAGTTTTGGAGGTTCAAATAACAAGTAGTCAGAAGACCAAGTGAAGGAACAGCTCTTACCAGTGAAGGAACACAAAATTACCCAGTAAAGGAACACTTAATTTTGGTTATTGTTTAATGCTCTTTAAGAATTTATAAGCCATACAAACATTTAAAAACAAGCCTATTCTTGAAATTATAACATATAATTACTTGGAAAATGTTAACTGTTTTTTGTAATCATGAATTGAAAATTAAAGTGTCAACATATTAACACATACTGTTCATTCACTGGGAAATCTATGCCAAGTAAAGGAACATGCCTGTTCCCTCACTGGTTAGAAGTTGTTTTTCGCATTTTTAACATACCTTTGATGCGGAACATCACTAAAGGTACAAAAAAATTAAAACTTATCTTTTATTTTCATTAGCTTAGAAAAAAAACCGGTAAAGGAACACTTGTTCCTTCACTGGTTTTTGATCGTTTGGTGATCCAGTGAATAAACACCCCCTTATCTCAGTACTTTATTTATAAAACGCAACTTCAATAACTATATTTTGAATTCTCCTTTTCACAGTGAGAAAAATAAAACTATTACATGCAATTAATTCCACTTCAAACGTATAAATACAAACACTCACCTTATAATTTTTTCAGAGAAACAAGGTGTTGCAGAGATAATAACAAATTCAAAATTTTTTCCAGAGAAGTCTATTTGACCAGGTAATCCAAAACATTGCTAGATGACTTCCTATTGTTTGGCAGTAAGCTATTGTTACCAATCAATCTAAAGAAAAACTTTCAAATTCTTATTTTTAATCAATATACATGAAATGTTCCTTCACTGGGTAGTGTTCCTTCACTGGTTGGTTTACCCTATATGCATATAGTTATACGTGATTTAAATGAGCTCATAGCAAACATCAATAACAAGTTGTTGTTTTTTTCAGAAGTTAAGGACGGCCCTACATATAGCAGCTTCCTTAGGATATTGCGACATTGTGGAGACACTAATCGAACATGGAGCTTACCTCGGTATTACGGAAAAGGTAAATATCTAATACACATTAATGGCCTAGAAGAGCAGTTTTGATTAGAGACCTATTTACATATGTGAGTACATGGACACACTGTAACAGTTTCGCAAGCGGGACGCATCAAACAAATACATTTAAGACTAAAAAAAGTGAAAAATCCAGAAAAACTTCATGCAGAAGAACAGTCAGTCATTGATCACGAGGTTTTTATCCTTGAAGAAAATATCAACTTCTTCATTCATTGGCGCCAAAGAGTCGGAAAGGGAAAATTGCAGACTTCCAATTTCTTATTAACTCTTTATAGCTTAAAAACTATCAAACTTATTATGTATTCTTTGTCTTGCAATGCTACGTGTGGGCAGCTTTCAGCTTTCGATGCTCAAAAATTTTAATATTTTTTTAATTATCACTGGAAATTCTATTTTTCTTTCTATTTAATAATATTGTCGGCGCTGTCTGAAATCCCTCCTTAATTTACAGTTACACGTAGGTTAAAGGCGAAAAAAAAAAAAAAAAAAAAAAAAAAANAAAAAAAAAAAAAAAAAAAAAAAAAAAAAAAAAAGACAACAGCTAATATAGCATTAACAATTTGATAAGGGCCGGGATAGCCTAGTCGGTAGGGCGCTGGGCCCATATCCAAGGGGTCGTGGGTTCGATCCTCGCCGGCCGAAGACTCCCCGTGTAGTAAATGGTGACTGATGCACGTTAAATCTGTCGAGTCTCAAAGTCCTCCATGTTCCCACAACAAATCAATACCTCTGGGGGTACTGATCCAGGAGTTTCCTTGTCTTCTGGATTGGTTCAAAATTACAAGGCTACGGAGTTGAACGTAAGTAGTCGTAAACCCATGAAATTGGGTCGGCTGTTCAACGACGGTTATAAAATAAAAATTAAAAAAAAAAAAACTATTTGATAAAAAAAAAAGTATAACAATTATCAAGCATCAAAAGCTGAGAGCTGTCTAGGAGCAGCATTGTAGAACAAAGAATACGGAACTAGATAGTTTTCAAGCTATAAAGAGTTCATAAAAGTTAGAATTACCCCTTTCCGATTCTCTGGGGTCGTTAGAAGGGCAAGTTGGTCCAATGACTGCAAGTTGGTTTGTGGTCAATGACTATTACTCCACTCTTATGTAAACAATGGGTAATATAATATTTAAACTATTTTATACACAGAGAATTTTAAGAATTTTTATAATCAGTAAAATACAAGGTTACCCCAAATGCATCATCCTGTTTACTTACAAAGATGTGTGAAACATACACTTACGAAGTTTCTGGTAGATATTAAAATTGCTTAATGTGTGCACCACACATCCCAATTGTAAATCAGTTCTATCCTTACATCCAATAACATGTTTCAATCAATGTCAGTCAAGGAAGTGGTGATGCGATCTTGCAGTGTTGCTGTATTAAGGGTGCATAAATTTTGTCCTCCAGTAGTTTATGCAGCCAAATGTCAGCAACAATGCTGATCCTTTGACTGACATTGATAGAAACATACTATTTAAACATAAGAAAGGATGAATAAACAAATGTCTTCTCTTTTTTTCAGCTAGTTTTTAGAATATAAAATTAAATGTAAACTTAAACAGAAAACATAATTGTTTATTTATTCGAAATAGTTCTATCATTCTGAATTAGTAAATTTGTTTTTACACATAATTATATCAGTAGGGATCATTTTCATTGACGATAAATTTTATTCATCGATCATGACGCCAATACTGGTGGTATTTCCGCATCAAGAAAATGACACAGACTAAAATTAAAATCATTAGAGAAAAATCATATACATTCGATAACATTTTGAAGTCAGTGGAGGTAACCCCTAAGAATGACCATTCGATTGTGCAACAAAGAGCGGTTTCACCATATTATGAAGTACCCATTTCGGTTTAATCAGAAAATCATTTTCGCTTCTCTCGTTTTGCCGCATTTTGTAGACGAAATTTTCCTAATTCAAAGTTTATTTCTTGCTATCGTATTCTTTCTTCTGCTTCCTTTTCATAAGTTTGTTTTATTACTTCGATTTCTTTCCTTCAATTTTCTTCTAATCTCATTTTCTGGTTTTTTAGTCATCTTTGCGTTTTTCTTCTTCTAATTACGTTTTCTTTCTTCTGTCAGAAAACACAAGGATTCTTTGACAAAATCTTCATCGTAATTTTCATTTTTCAAAATGCATTTTTTTAAGTTCGAATAATTTCAAACTGCAACTTCCAATTTGACAGCAATAGTCTTCCAGTCTTCTTTCTAGTCTCTCAAAAGGAAAGCCATCTTTTAATCATATCATCAATAAGAACAGTTCGAAATCGAATATAATTGTTATTCAAATTTATCCATAAAAAAAAATCCTGTAAGACATTAAAATAAAATTTCATAACTTTTCTTTAAAAAAAAAATGTGATATAAACAATCCGGTGAGAACAAAACTGACTCATTTTTGGAAGAATGTAAATACCTTAGGTAAATACCGAAAAAGAAACGCAAAGGCAGAGCGCCATCTATGAATTAAAACAATAAATAAAATGATAAATTCTAATATCTCACCGTCTTTATACATCGCATACTTGTAAGCAAACAGTCATTAGGATAACCTTATATATTGCGCAAACTAAAAATTTAAATTGATTTAAAAATTGTGCATTTATGAATCGTATTAATTGGAATTTGAAAAAATTATCGATTCACCTTACATGAAATTAAGTTATAAAACAAATAATGATGAACTTTGAATGTGTCTCTTATAATTAATATACTTTTAAAAAGAATAAGATTTTTAGTTTTTTTCTTCTTTTTGTATAGTTGTGGTGACACATTCTAAAACTAATTAAAAAAGAGAGAGTTCTAATTAAAATTAACCAAATTTTAGGAAACTGAATTTAAAAAAAAGTTTCAAGCGAAAGTTGATTATCATGGATCGATGACTAAATGCCAACAATAACAAGTTTCTTAAAACCGGAAGAAATGTAGAAAACTGCCGGTGTATCACTCCGCTTATGTTATGCTTACGAGGCAATGTGTAAACAGGCTTAATTTTATAGGAAGTTTTATTATTGTGATTTGGGTTTTTTTGAACGCGTAGTTTTACCATTCATAAAAGTTTTATGTAATTTATAAACAGCCTAAAGCAAATTTAAGAAAAATTAATATTACAGCATAAATAAAGTGTAAGGTTGATTTTACATCAACTATTGACTTAATAGATTTTAAAACATTACAATGCATTTAACGTTAACAAATAAGATAGAAAACCTACTAGAAATTTGGTTATCGCATTTGAGATACAGTACAGAACCCGTTATCCGGAAATCAGAAAACCAAAAAACCGGAACGAATTTCGATAAATTTTCTCGCGATTTTAAAAAAAAAAAAATTTTTTCCTCATAAGATTTTACGATTTTTCTTTCTTTTTTTAAAGATGTTTACATTACCATCATTTTGGAAATAATCATTAGTGTATTACTTCATCGTTTTTTCTTATTTTTAAGATTATTTCCAAATATTTTTTTTTTTTAGTTGGGTTTAACACTAAAAAAACGGCTTTATGTAGCGATTCAGAAAACCGGAAAAATCAGTTATCCGGAATAGCGATCGTTCCGGATAATCGGTTCTCTACTGTACAATGATTATTAAACTAGATCCAATGAATTGAATATAATGTAATAGATTAAGATTTACAAAAAAAATTAATAATTTTATTATAATTTTCAAATGCAGTATGGAAATACGCCATTACACCTGGCAGTCGAAGGCAATCATCCGAAAATGGTTAAAATTTTAATGAAAAAAGGAATTGCAGTGAACAGCCTCAACAACGTAAGTTTTGCTATTTATTTATATGCACCAAACTAATATAAAAGTTTGAAATGCCTGCCGAATTTTAAAAAGGAACATCTAATAATAAAATAGTCCTTATTTTTTAACCTAATTTGACAGCATATAAAAACATTGTCTTAAAGCGAAGTGAAAAATCTTGCCACAATTATAAAATTCATTTATTCAAAGATGAATGCATACAAAAAAAAAATTTTATTAAATATTTACTATTGTTAATAATTTATTTAATAATATTCATAAAACTTTTGAATAGTAAGGAGTATAAATTTTTGCCTAATTTTAAAATATCTAATTTTACATGGCAAAATTTGAGCGAAATCAACTGAATAGTTCCTGAGAAATCAAATTTTAAATATACGACTTTTTTAAAATTTGATTTCTCAGGAATTATTTAACCGATTTCGCTCAAATTTTGCATTTTGCCATGTAAAATTAGATCCTTTAAAATGATGTAAAAAATTGTATGAAAATTTTTTCGACTACTAAATAAAATAATAAAAAATAGTAAATACTTACTAAAATTTGTTTTTTTTTTTTGTATGAATATATCTTTGGATAAACGAATTTTAAAATTGTGAGCAAAGATTTTTCATTTCGCTCAAAAAGTTCTCGAGATATGACGAAATAAGCACATAATAAAATTAATATTAGGGGTCCAAACTTTGGATCACTCTCCTGAAAAAACTATGGGGACCATATTTCCCAAATGGCGGCTACCCCTGATATTTTGGGAGTCAAAAATCTGAATCCGTAGTAAAAAAAGGGAAATTTTATTCAGCGAAAGTTTTTGTGACCGATTTCGAAACTTAAAATATCGTCAACACCAATTAATTAGCATATTTGAGGTCATCCTCTCGTTAAGATAACCATTAATATTGAGTCACGATGGCTCAGGGGATAGAGCGTTCTCCTTCCAATGAAGTGAACCGGGTTCGAATCCCCAGCGATGGCTGGTCGAATCCGCATCCGGCTTGCACCAACCACAGTGCTGACGTGAAATATCCTCAGTGGTAGATGTATCATGGGTTAGAGTCCCCTTGCCGTCTGGTTAACCGTGGGAGGTTCTCATGGTCTTCCTCTCCATGTAACGCAAATGCGAGTTAGCTCCATCAAAAAGTCCTCCATGAAGGCAAAATTTCTTCCAATACTCGATCCATGAGTTTCCTTGTGTTCTGGATTGGGTTCAAAATTACAAGGCTACGGAGTTGAACACTAGTAGTCGTAAACCCATAAAATTGGGTCAGCTGTTCAACAACGGTTATAATAAAAATAGATTGAGTCCTAGAATATAGAGATTAGATCAAAAGTTATTCAGGGTGATCCATTTTTTATTTTGCGCACTGTACATATGATTCAATTATGTAAAAATAGCAGAAACTTTAAGTAATGCTTTCCTTAATAATGACACTGCATTAGATTTAAACTAAAATCACTATTCAAAATTTGTATACAACTTAAGAATCTGAGTAAGTAATCTATAATTACCTACTTTCAGTGATTTTAGTTACATATGTATTTCAAGCTATATAGACTATTTCGTAAACACTCTCACTGAATACATATTTTAGCAATGCAGAAAAAAATATAACATCATTGACTAGTTGCAAATTTTAAACTCAAGAGCCAAAAAGACAATGTAAAAACGATCTATCGAATCACAAAGAAAGGTGGAATAAAAACATCAAAACTAATTTGATAACACTTGACAATATTTTAAATACTTTTCTTTGAATTTCTTTCTCTGACAATCAAACAGGTTTTGATATTTTAAATCTCCGCCTCCTCAAAAGTGATTCATCCGATTTTAATATCACTTTAATTATTTTGCAACTATTACTTAATATTTTTATTACGATTACATTTTTTATTACGTACATACTTTTATTGTAAATATTTTTTTAATAGTAGATACTTTTTATTAGTACATACTTTCTAGAATTCATTTTTGACAAGAGTTTAAAAATATGTTTTAAATACCGTAATTACTATACGTATTATGATCTTTAATGAAGAATATAAACATCCCTGAGAAAGAGAGGAGATAATAATTCAATTAAAGCATTTAAAACGCTTTAATGGGCTGAAATAGCATGGTTGGTAGGGCGTTGGGCCTATGTTCAAGAGGTCGTGACCTTGATCCCGGCAGGCAGAAGTCTCCCCGTGTAGTAAATGGTGACTGGTGCCCGTTAAATCTGTCTGGATCACAAAGTGCTGAGTTCACATCACAAATCAATGCCTCTGGGGGTACTGAATTGGAGATTGATCGTTTTCTGGTTGAGGTCAAAATTACGATCAGTGGATGAATAAATGGATGTGTGTATGAGTCCATTCTCTAAACCGGGCTGTGATGTGTGCACAGCTGAAGTCGTATTCTTGGACATAGAAGGCGCTAATGAAAAAACAAGAAACGCCTCCTCTGTTTTATATTCGCTTGATTCACCAAGCAGAATAGCTAGTATTGTAAGAAACAACAACAAACATTTTAATGTATTCCAATATATTACAGAGACAGCAGACAGCTCTTCATTTAGCAGCTGAACTAGGTTACTTTGAAGTTGTGGAAGTGCTCTTAGCCTGTGGAGCTGATCTTTCGGTTCCAGAAAAGGTATACAAAACCTTCTGTATGGAGGTATATTATAACTATACTTGAATAATTTATTAAAACTCAGAATATTTCAATTCGTTAAAATATTTTGAAAAAATTTATATAACAATATATCTCTGTTTTTAGTTCATTTACAAATTTTTTCTGCAATTGCTTTCTCAGCCAGAAAACTAACATTTTGTCAAGAAATTAACTGTTTAATTGATACCATAATTGACTTGATAAAAGCGCTGAATCATTGTTTTTATTATCTCGCAACATATATGGTTATTTAACATTATTTTTTCATATAATATCATTCGTATTTTGAATAATTGAAATTAATTTTTAATTCTAGAAAAAAACATAACTATAATTTTTAAATTCCGAAGAATAAAGATTCATCGTCGATGACTTCATATTAAGTCTACGAGGAAATTTTTGTTTCGTTTATTTTCGATAAATTCTGGCCTACAGTCCCTCACAGATTGCTTTAGTTTTTGTCGTAATTCAATAACTACGCTGAAAACAGAAACTCTTGTAAAGTGTAGTAATTTAACAAAAGTTACATTCCTCTATTTTTTGCGGAGCTTAAAAATTTTATTATTTAATTCGGTACTTATAAAAAGACTCACGTTTACCAGTCTTGCATTTGGATATGGTAAACTAATGTTGATGCTGCTCGTAAAATTACATACGGATCTCAAATGTTGAACAGGTAATCAAATTTTCTGGCAACCCATGACTATTTAAGAGATCAACAATCCAAACTTTAATGTATTATGGTTATATAAGGCTACAGTAAGATATCCCCAGTGGTAGATGGATCATGGGTTAGATTCCCTTTACCGTCAAGATACCGTGGGAAGTTTTCGTGGTTTTAGTGTCCATTTAACTCAAATGCCGGTTAGTTTCATCAAAAAGTCCTCCACAAAGGTAAGATTAGAGTTGAACATTAGTAGTCGTAGACCCAAAATTGGGGTTGGCTGTTCAAAGACATTAAAAAAATATAAAATAAAATAATTAGTCAATAATTTATAGAAACTATTCAAAGACATAAAATACACATAACCTATACCTAACCTAACATATTATATATATATATATATATATATTACTAGNAGCGTTTCTGGTCTAATTATATATACAACAATGCATTATTTGTTTTAGGGTAATAGAAAAGCTCTGTATATTGCAGCAAGAGGAAGTTATACGGCAATTGTAGACATGCTAATCAAAGTTGAAAGAGATCAAAATAAAAAGGTAATATTTAGATTAACCTATTGCGATAATATTGAAAAAAATAAACATATAGTATAAATTATAAGTTTAGGAATTTTATCTAAGAATAACTTATAAAGATAATAAAATGGTTATGCAGATTTTATTTCGTTATTTTGTTTTGATAAACGTGTTATAATGCCGAAAATACAAACACAAGGTTAGTATAGAACAAGCGGAACTTCATCAGGTAGCATTTTTAACTCACCTTCATCATTTTTAACAACCTGATGAAGGAGTGCTCGTTCTTTCTGTAGACTTAAGGTTAAAAATCCTCCTACTCAGATTTTACAAAAAATATGAGCGTTACTCTATTAAAGCAGCATTTTTTTCTACTATAAATATCTGTTTGCTTTAAAAAAATTGTTAATATAACAATAGAAATGTATTCATAGCCTCGAACAGTTGAGGTTTCTGAGAAATATTATTCCAATGGTTATGAACAAGAGGAAAAATTTTTAAAACAAATAAAATTTTCATAAAACTTTAATCAGTGTAAGCCAACTTGCCTATCTGATCTCTGATATATAAATGTTTAATTATTTTGTACATAATGAAGGTCAAAATTTCTATAATTTTAATTTATCAATATATTAATGTATTACCCTAACTACCATTAGAAGAAATATTTTCTAAATCTACCGTAAATTCCGTAGTTGTTGGAGGGTATGTAGTATTGCTTGGTAGAAAAAATGGTTATTGGTTGCCAAAAATTATTTTTAGAAATGCTGTTAGAAGGGGAAAAAAGCATGCTTCAGCTCGTTTAAAACTTTATATTGACAAATGGAACTATTTCTTATAGCCAAAATATGCGCAATGTTTGCACATGCAAGAGAAATTTCTCTAATTTTTTTTGTCAGTGTATGATAAATTGAAATTAACGAAGTTTATTTATGTAGCCCATACTAGATAATTCAGACATGCCTGACAGACAATGCAGTACAGAACGAATAAGAGAAATGGAACAGCAAGCCGAAGCCCAACAAAAATCAATGAAAGAATTGCTGTGGATTTTAGCCAAAAGTTACCTAGAACCTCAGGACTGGAAAAAATTAGCTAGGTATTGGGAATTTACGGAAGAGCACATAAAGGCCATTGAGCATCAATATACCGGTAAGCATTTTTGTTCGGCGGTGCAATCATGATAAATATTTTATGCAATACAATTATTTAAGATCGTGGTTAAAATATCATAAAACTATGTTAAATCAGACACAAGTTACGAAATCAGACACAAACTATGCTTTGTGTCTGATTTCGTAACTTGAACTATCGTCACATCTGCAACTAAATATTCAGTGACATATTCAGGGTGAGCAGCGGTCTGCCCCTCTATTTTGGGGGTCAGTAATCTGAATCCGTCGGAAAAAAAGTATGTTTATTCGGAGAAAGTACGTTTTTGTGTCTGATTTCGTAACTTGAAATATCATCTGGGCTTATTAAGTCACCCCCTTGAGCCATTAAGATTGAGTCCCATAACGCGAAGATCCGATCATTAGATCAAAGGTTATTCAGGGTTGTCAGTTTTCTTTTGCGCATACATTAAGAAATATATTAGTGCGGAGAGAACCGGGCAAATATATACCGGGCAATGACTATGAGCCTTATAAAACATAATGGAATGAATAACGGGCAAAATCCCATAATCTTAAAACAATATCAGTGTAAGAAATACCGTGCAATAGCCTTCAAATTTCTGCTAGATTATTAATCCAGTTGCTGTTAACAATAACCACGTCATTAACCTGTGTTCTCACTGACGTTTTGTCTAATTTAACCTTTATCTATCGTAAGGGAAAAAATTCAAAAATAGAAAAACTTGTCCAATTTTTCTGTTAAAAATAATAAAGGAATGTTTTAATACAAAATAATAACTTTTGGCATATAAATTATATTTTTAAGCCAAACTGGTTTATATCACCAAACTGGTTCGCATAACCTAACAAGAAATTATCACCTCAAACAGGAATAATAAGCGAGTTCTTTACATTCATTGCATGAAATTAAAGAATATTCTTCAACCGCCTCAACTTGCAACATCAACTTCTTCGTATTAAAGCGAAGATATTGTTTTTTTCGCAATACGAAGGCTGTATTTAGATTCTTGATTAAAGAGCTTCACTGGACTTTCTTCCGCACGCGACGCATAAATTAACATATTCGCCAAAAACCTAGTTTGTAAATATGCATCTGTCCTGAAATATTTTAACACCAATTGTAAGTAGACAAAAATAATTCAAAACCTGTGTAAAATTATAATTTATAATTGACCCTCCGCCATTAAAAAGCTCATAACGTTTTTATACGTTTAATAGGTAAATCAAGTTACAAGGAACATGGTTACCGTATGTTGTTGATATGGTTGCAAGGCGTCCCTTCCTGCAGACATCCTCTTAAAGAGCTTTATGAAGCACTCACTGCCATAAATAAAAGAGATATTGCAGGTATTTTTTTTAAAAAATTTGTGCTTCACTTTTATATTTGTTTTTTAGTTTATTTTTTTAAAAAATAGAAGAAATACTAAAAATAACTTTAGGGACTCTTATGTGCATCCTATCTTGTTATTATAAATTTCAGTGTAACTGAAGACCAAAAATTGGGTTGGGTAACTACTTAACACAAAGAGTATAGAACAGGAAAGTTCCTTGTGTTTCACTACACGATTTGTGATGTAAAATACTTACAATCATTATTGTTGGTAAGATATACTAATTATTTTGTCAGTGTAGATAATACTTTTATAACACTGTGGAACAAATTTCTGTTGCATTTATACAAGATTTTACCTAACTAGGGTGTAGGGATTTCAAATCTGTAATTAGTTTTGCCTCTAAAGTTAGATTTTTCTTAAGGCTGTTTTTCAAAAGCTCCATTGTAACATGAAATGATGCTTTTTTGCGAATAATATTTTTAGAGCTGTTGTGAACTTGCAACTGTTACTCATGACTGTTAAGGCAAGTTTAGCCTGTTTAAAACCAGGGCCGTCCATGGTTAATTAGAAAATGGCGCAAAACATCAATATGGAGAAAAGTCAGAGTTTCATGAAAATGAAAAGCGTTTCTGGTCTAATTTTTTAATATTTAGAAACTTTCTCCAATGGTGCATTACTTGGGCTCATAACAATTCGAAGCAACTGAGAATGAGGTAGTGATTTTGATAATTTTCATCTAGAATGAAAAATGGCGCCAAATTGGTAATTTTTAAAAACAGTTTAAGAACTTATAAAATATTTAAGTTATTTGTCTGTTCTAAAGCTCAGATAATCCTTCACGGCGATATTATATGTCTAGTTTAAAACTATCGCATTGCTTCAAGTGCAAAGCACTTAAATTATGGTTTTTTTAATTTTCCTTGGCGACAGAGCTTCGAAATACAGCGCTAAACGACATTTTAATCCATTTTTTGTCGTTTTAAACGCTATATGTAACAGGTGGTCGCTTAAATGTTGCGACAATCTTCTAGGGGAGTTTAGGCAAATTATCAGGTTTAAAATCGCACAGAAACCCATGATTGGAAATGTTGCAGGGTCTTATGTCCAGTGATGCTTTCCTATTATGACCAGTTAAAAAGCACATGAAACAACAATTCAAAATAGGAAAGCGTAAAATGATATTTCTGGGCTTGGGATTCAATGAAATTTCAATCATGTGCCTTAACTCCCCAAGAAGTTTGCCGAAACATTTATCCAACCACCTGTTATATATAACGTTTAAAATGACAAAAAATTTCATTAGAAAACAAACAAACTTCGTGGGAGAAACCGATTGTTGATTTGAAATGAGAGACGAGAAAATATCCAAGATCCGTTGAAAAATCTCATACAACAGGAGAAAAAATTATTCCTCAGTCTGAGATGCCAACTTGCTCGGACAGCAAATATATATTTTAAAGCGGTAGTTTATCAATTGTGATTCTTTGTTTAATAAATTCAATCTAGCAGATTTTTATCCACCACTATTTCTAAATAATTCGTAGGCTTATATAATTCACCAATTTATTGTAACTATGTTCTGCTTTACCTTTTAAAAAGCAAGCAAGAATAGTCAAATATTTGCAAAATTTACTTTGTTGTTATTTACCGTTTTTTACTTGTTTAGGCGTGTCCGGAGCAGTTGGCATGTCTGCTCAGTGTAGTCTGTATGCAAGAGTCATAATTTGATTATACTGCATTTCTGATACAGTACAAAAAAAAACTGACGAGTCACAACTTACCCTTGTACATTTATACTTGTATGTCCAGAATGATACATTAATGCTACATCTCACTATAGTTTCTTGACAATATACGTTGTCAAGTGAACTATTTTAATTTATGGGCAAACATTGTGCATTTTAAGATTCATTTGGGTTTTTTTTATAGAAAAAATCCGTCGGAAGGCTGAAGAGCAACCTTCACAACGCCGCAGCTGCCGTGCCAACAGGTTCTGTGCCTTCTGTTCACTCATGTGACAAAGGACCCCTACGCTGCTTCCGACGTGCCTTACAAAAACTTCGAATTGGTGCTTTACACTCCTCCACTCTACAATTTGTGTACAATTATCTCTTTTTATAGTGTTGTTTCAATGTTGTCGTCTCAAGGGTATATTTATTACACTGGTACGATAGTTAAAATTATACTAAATCAAAAATAGCTGTCATGTTTTGTAACATTCTCACTAACGAACGTTTAGGAACGTTTCAATCTTAGTAAAAATTACAACTTACTTTATTCAGATTTTGTAATATCAAGCATAATAGATTTCGAATAATTAGATTTAATTTTTTTTTACCACGTATTTTAAACTCCTTATTCATTCAATCTACATATCTTAGAGTTAAATTTGTTTGTAGTTTACAATGATTCGTAATTTGAAGAACCGTTTATCAAATAAAGGCTAAAAATAGTTTTTCAAGCTATTGGAAATAAATATGAATCAATTCGAACTACACCGTAATACTTCTTTTAATTAAATGAAGTTAAAATCTACAATATTCATGAAGAGTTTTTCATAAAATTTTTCGAATATAACAAATTTCTTTCTATTCATCTAAAAACTGGGCTAAATTTAAATGAATGTGGTAATTTAAAGCACATGTTCCCTGTGAAACATGTTTCATATAAAGTACAGTAGTGGTTGGTTGGAGTTTATCGGCACAATAGCAAAAAATGGCTCCTGCGACCGTCACTACGTTAAAGAGTTATGATGAGTATTAATTATTAAATTTATGAATATATTTCCATTGTTTTAATAAACTTGTTGCGATAGAAAACACTATTTAATACTAATGAAGAAAGTCTATCAGTATTTAAAGTTGTATTATGAAATATATGCAAATTGATCAATTTATTTTTTAGATACTTAAGACATACCACAACTTCTAAAAGGATGATTTTATTACTTTCATTTTCAATTTTGTTTTCTAAACAGGTATTTAATTATAATGGCCACCTTAATAACGAGATCAAGAGACAAAAAAAAAATTAAATTATTAATATTTTTTATTAAAACTCCTTTTAATTTCTATTTAAGGCTCTAGGGAAGCGGTTAATAAAACTAGAAACACGTGTTTTAATCATCAGTGAGGTACAAGTAAATTTAGAAAATCTCATCAACTTCAGCAAGAAATTACTTAATGCAGAGTAAAGTCAATCACGCAGATAGCAAATTGAAGCTTACTCGTCAGAATTATATGAAATTAATTCTTATGTTACCTCCTTTACCTCATACTTAGTAGCATTTGACCTCATTCTTACCTAATTTGGAATTTCTGACACTAGAACAAAATTTGGCTATATCGTTCAATGTAAAGAAGAAAAAAAACATTCAAAAATTTTCAATAGCAACTTTCATTTAAATTAAAAAGACTGAAGTTCAGATTACTTTAATAAAATTGGTGCTTATTCATTGTACACTTCCTTCAACACGTTTTGAAAATTAGATTTAAATCATTAATTCAGATCAATCATTAAAAATAACTCTATATACAATCTAGTTTTCTAGTTTTTTAAATTTTTAAGTATAATTCCTCTAACACCGCTCATATAAAAAGCAATCTTGTACTTTTCAAAACAAATAAACCTACGAAAATCTCAGATCCCACTCGGATTTAATCACGAGGCATATACTACTAGGTACCAACATGCTACATAAAATAAATCCTTTAACTTCAGTCTGACTTTTATACGGTCCCTCGCGTCACATTAACGTGGCACACTTTAGGTATTTAAGTTCAAATTTATTCTTTTGGACACTTAAAAATTCAAGTTAGCTATAGAAAATAAACATTTGTTAGTGGTGAAAACAACGTATTTTCAAAACCATCTTTACACATACAATTTAATATAGATTTCTTTAAAATTAAATGAAAAAAAAAAACATTAGAGTAATGAACTAAATCCTTCTAAGAAGTCAATAGAATATTATCCTGACACATTTTGGGGTATTTAAGATACAACTTAACGTTTCATGTTGTATTCTAACATATATTTATCGTCCTTGAGAATTTCGAAGATTGAATAATGACTTATTTCGCTAAATTGAATGTTAAAAGATAATTAATTGAAACTAACCAACAGGCTTTCTTCGCATAGTATTAAATATTCCAATGTAATTTCACATAGTGAAACACAAAATTAATCGGTCATTAGCATGTTTATCCTAAAACATCAAGCAGTTTTTATTGAAATATATTTTATGCGTAATATATTAACTAAGTCAAAAAAACAAATTTTTCAAATAAAACAGCAAGAGTCTTACAAGAATATTAGGCTTCAGTATAACTAAAGAGCTTAGGAATGAAGTATCTCAAGTGACATTTTAATGACTAGAAATAAAGATGGGTTTTAATGGCATAAAGATATGTGGTGACCAACTATAGGTATTGACACAGATCAGATATGTCGTCAGCTGAAGTAGCTTTAGCCTTTGCTAGCAACTTTACTAGCGCTATATTAAAAAATAGAGGAGAATGATATATTTATTGCATTTTATATTTATTGCAAGGGCCAATAGATGACAGTATTTCTTTGCTATTCCCACAGTATGTGTTTAAGTTTATTAATTTGCCAACACTACACTGTTTCACTCTGATACACTGTTACCATGTCCAACACTGCTATTTCAGCCTGGAAGGTTATATTTTTTAGTGATAAGTGAAGTAGCACTGTAGTTGTGATAAATTGAGGAACTACAAGACAGAAATATGAGAATGTAATTAAATGTAGTCCTGCCACAAATTGGCCTTTGCAATTAATAAATTATTATCACTCTCCTTTGCTTAGATGAAATATAAGCGAATTGCGCTTTTCACACTAGAAACTACCAAATTTCAAGACTTGTCAGGATAAATTATTATTCTACACTTACAACCAACCACAACTAGGGGTATAGCGAATGGTTATTTGTTTGGGGGATTGGGGAATTTATCCACTTAAATTTGCTTTACCCTATGTAATTGTAATGTAGATAGATGTGAAACCTCTCAGATATTAAATCATCAGAAATAAAAGCTGATCTAGGAAAAACAATATATTTACTTTATTTATTTATTTTTTTGAGGAGGGAGCAGGCAGACTGCCCAGTCCGTTACGCCCTTGACCACAACGTGCTCTTGATCCCAGAAAAACTGTATTTAAAATACTTTTGTATTCAACTAGATTGTGTAACAATAACATTATACTTTTAGTTACACTGAAATAAAAACACAGTTCAAAATATCATGAAATATTTAATATCCAACCAATTTAAATTTCTTTCATACAAGAAACATTTTACAACACTGTTTTTAAAATATTTCTTGCGTGAAAGAAAATAAATAAATTTTGTATTAACACTAAATTAATCCATATGTTGCATTTCCAATTTTTTTCAGTAAAATATTTTGATAACTTATGTACATAAAAATGTTTATGTGCTTATGTGTGTAATATTTATATAAAAATTGTGTTTTGTTGAAATTCCGTAACATATGAACTACCTATTGTACAGAGTTTTGAAGAATTGTACATTTTAAATGTTTTGTTATAAACTGCTAAGTTTGACTGTTCTTCTATAATGTGTTTATATTTGTGTATCCTCATAATGACTAAAATGTTCATCTTAAGCGCAAATTTATGCTTTTCACTTACTTTAATCCTAGCATTTGTAAAACAAATATCTTTATAAATGCTATTATTAAAAGTAATCAGGAATTTTTCGATAGCATTTCTTGTTTTCAAAATAATAATAATAATATAAAAAAGTTTTATTCTCAAAACAGTTTTAGTTTGAGAGTCCTATAAAATGAAATGGAGCTGGAGATAAAATTATTTTAGTAAATAGTCATGTGTATCAAGAAAATAGTTAAAAGGATTTTTAAAAAAAAATATAGATAAAACTTTTATAAGATTAAACTAGTTTAAAAAAAAAAAAGGAAAGTGATATTAGTTCGAGTTTACATAGAATTGACCGCCAGCTTATAGCATATACTCTCATAATATATATATGTAATGTACTCAAAATTGGAATATTTCTGAAGAGAGACTAATTTGTTTCATACCAAAACGCATTTTTGGATTTGAATTTTAAAATTATTTAGCATCACTCTATGGTTTATATTTGAAAGGAGGGTGAATTGATATAAGAATTGTCTAAATCAAAAGTAGACACTTGTGATAGTTTCAGAAGTACAATAGCGATAACAACGCCACCATTCATTGTTATAAAGAAATGTAGGCTAAGTGATGTAAATTTTTAGTGCAAAAGCTATCTTTTGAGTATATCACGCAGTAAACTATGCAGAAGAAAGTAAAAGGAAGACATCATAGATTGCATTTAACTTATTAACTACTTAAAATGTGAGCAGCATTTTAAAAAAAAATCAAAGTTTTACTATAGATGTAAAAAGAATGATTCAAGTTTTACTACTGCTTTATCTTCATAGAGTCCATTGCGGAAAATTACTTTAAGGACATTAGTTTTTGCACATAAGTTTAGCTTTATTTCATAACAGAATACTTTTTATAAATCAAGTTGATAATAGCTGATCAAGTGTGTGGCCAATAATCCTTAACTAACTAACCATAACAGACTACGCGTAGTAGTACAAATTTCCACCATTAGGTAAGCTTAATACAAACATTTATTACAAAGATCTGTTGATAGAGAGCCCTTTCTTGAACTAGCAGATGGAGTAAAATTTTCCATGAAGCACAGAAAACCAAGCAAACACTATGATCTACAATGATTTTTATTGCTGCTGTTGACAAAATGATTCGAGACAATTGATGGATTGCAAAGAGCTGTCTTCGGTGAAGCACCCGAGTGACGACTAAAATCAATCAAAATCGTTCTACAACTTAGTGCTGTTATGGGCACATCAATCAAAGACTTAACGTTCCGTTTAAACGTTATTATCCAATCTGGTTAATCAGTTAAGTCTGTGGCGTAAGTACCACTACTATAATTACCAATTCACTAGTATATAAGAGATGTTAACTTGATTTTATCTAGAGGAACTGGTGATCTGCGGACGTGCTATAAACTAGCCAACATCAATGGATGGTTCACATTAAAGAGTTGACTTGCTTAGAAAAAATAGCGCACAGTAAAAAATATACCGGTGAAGTAAATAAATAGTCTGCAGGCAAATAAACAAAAAAAACATAAAAAATAATGAGCATAATGATATAAATTTAAAAAAAAGACATAAATCAACTAGTGGTATTCGTTCATCGAATTATATCACAGATAAAATTCTGGAAGGGGAATAACTATTATTTTAAATATTAATTCACTAGTATGTAAGACTTGCAAACTTGATTCCTTTTAGAAAATAAATGCCTAAAGAAGATGTCCGGTACCCCCTGGTTTGTGAGGATTGAGGACTTTAGAAATGACCTTAATATTGAATAAATCACGGCCAAATTTTTTCGATTGTGTAAATATTTTATGTTATTCGGACTTCTCGTATTTGTACTCGCATTTTATCAATTATTATTCGGATCATTATTTTTTTTAATCAATTATTTTTCAGATGAAGATGCAAGTGCCGCGCTCTGTACTCTTACATTAAATCATTACTTGATACTATCAAGAGGTACTTTTTGATAGATTAACATTCTCCTCCAGTCTACGGTTCATCCATTCTACTTACCTTTTTGCCCAAAATGGTGACACAGCTACAGCAGTTGTATTTCTGTAACTATCACGATTGTTCACTTTTCATTCTTACAACCCTTGTAGTTTCAAGTTTACACGAAAAATCCAAAGAAATATTTTTAAGTTTAGTCGCTTGTGCACGTGGATAATTATACAACTTCTTAGCTTTCGGGTGAACCATTCCTTTCTGTTTCTTATGAGCTCATTCACATGCTGCTGTAGGAGTATTTATTAACTTCGAGTAACTTTGTTTTTTCCTTCCCAAAACCACAGAGCTTGCCATTCTCTTTCAATTATCTTTTGCTGAAAACGTATGCGTTTAATGAATGATATACCAAATGTGAATGAAAACAAAATGTCTGCCAGTTAGTTGAGCTCAAGGAATTCGGGTGAGATTGACTGGCAGTTGAAAATGAAAAATTGAACATTCCAATGGTGCATCGCGAGAATTCATAAATTTTAATCGTTTTAGATGCGGATATATCACTCATGGGCTGCAATAGTGGCACAATTCAAAAAAAAATCATGTTTTGAGATAAGTGGATTTAAAGTTTACATTGCTAAGGGAAATGCACAGGAAATGCTTTAGTTTGCTTAAACGAAGATTACCTTCAAGTTGAATTATGAGTTGTGCTAGTATTGCTGCTGAAAAGAATGTGTATTTTCATGTTTAGACCTGTTCTTAGTCCCTTAAAACTTGTTTTTTGAGTTGTGCCACTATTGGGTATAATATGAAAAAATCACAACTACTTCGATTTAGTAGGAACAACATATGACGCAATGCTAAACGAATGGAATTTAGTTGTTGTTTATTTAGTTATTGTTATTAGTAGTTGTTGTTATTTGTTTTAGTTGTTGTTGTTTATTTAGTTGTATTTAATTTCAATAACTTTTCTTTATAATGCAATAAAATCTGGCGAGCAGCTATTTAAACGATCGAACACTTCGTTTGTTTATTTGTGGCTTGAAGTTAGGCTCGCAGAAAATGCCGTTCATGGGTTAAATTTAGTAGGAACAACACAGCCTTTGACGTAGGCTATATTATACCCAATTGCAGCCCATGAGCGATATGTACCTTAAAAGAAAAGAAGATCAATTTTTAAATTTATTTTTCATTTGCTCATTGAAATAACTTTAAAATTATGCTTTTTTCACGCATCGCTAACACAACAGCAAGCGTTTTAAAAAGTATTATGACAAGCATTTTGCTTTGTTTCCCTTCAGACTGAAGCTTTTGCAAAGAAATACCTCAATAAGCATAACCATTAGATTGCTACATTCCAAAAAATTGCTTGGGTTAGCCTTATAGCTCAGGTACTATATTAAAAATTATCTGTTTTAATGCTGAATAAAAAGTTTAACCGTTTAGTGCTCATCAGTAAAGCCACTTTTTAAAAGTTGTTTTTTGGAATTATCATTCTATCCTCATCACAATGTATTATAAATATTACATTTATAACTTTTTTAACTAGTAAGTGCTATTTTTATTTCAGTTGTATTTTATGTGTCACTTATACAAATGCGATGCGGTTATTTCATTATCAGGTCGTTCAAAATATTTTTACTTACAGAGCAGGCGCGTTTCTTAGCATCCAAATTAAGGGGTAAAGCGAAACAATTTGTTTCGATTCTTTTTTAAGAAGATTGATTAGTGATTTATTGGTGTTAGTTCAGGAAACAAGATAAATTTCAAAAGAAATCATAGCCATGCATTTTAATTTGTTAACTTAAAAAAATTATTCTATTATTTCCATCTATACGTAAGTTTTTCTTTTTTAACTTTTCCTTTTTTTGTTCGTCATATCAGAAATATATCAAATCAAATCCTTGTTTCGTAAAAACTGATTAAATCCAAGGTTAACTTACCTCCATTTTTTTACAAGAAACAAAATTAAATGCATCTCGTCACTGTCTCACAGTAAATTCTTTATCATAACATGTATTAATTAATATGAAGATAGTTTTTAATATCATAAACAACAACGAAAATTTTTTTGTAACTGAAAGTTAAGTATTCAATTAAGAATTACATTATGCTATTACAGAACAAATCTTAAAGCTTTACTTAATTTTACTGTTCAACTTTCTACCATGTAAAGACATCAACAGTAAAATTTAGTTAACCTTTTCATTTTACTCTGTAGCAGCACTAGGTGAAAGATAAACATTTTAAATTGAGTATCACTTCGTTTTATTAGAAAACAAGAAATCAAATTAAGCAATTTATGATTTAATTATTATTACTTTTTCAGAATTTGTATTGAGGCGATCGTTTACCAAGAAAGCGCCAACAACGAGAAACTACCGAAATGCGGAAAAATCGCCAAAAAAGAAAGCGATATATGAACGACCTGATATTGGAATAACGTTTCCAGCGTATTTACTTAGTTGCGTACAAGTATAATATTTTATTCAGCGATACTACAAAAATTATTTTAAGTAAATACGATCATATATTTATTATTATGATTTATTACAGATTATTATGATGCTTTTAAGTATTTTAAATTATGTCAACTTGTGTCTAAACAATTGTTAATTTTATAAAAATTAGGACTAAACCAGAGCATTAGTCAAAAGTTTGAAAAACTACTTAAAATTTATCTCTTACAAGATATTAAAATTAATTTGAACCATTGAAAATATTAACTTCAAACATCGAAGAAATGGATTTGATTTAACTTTGCGAACGATACAATCAAAAACCAAAAAGAATTTACATTTTCAAGAATTATAAAAAATTATTCAAGTTAAAATGAAACTTATAGAGTTTCAACTTATATACAAAATGACTGTGCATATATTATTGTGAACAAATATTAAAATGCTTTAAATTTAAAACTTGTAATATTGAACGAACTTTTGAAATCTTTGAATTTTTCTAAAAATAATAAAATAAATTTTCTAATATGAGTGGTAAAAACTTGTTATTATGCATACATTATGTGTGTTTTAAAACTAATATATTTCCCTTCAAACCATTTGAAAAACTTGTACTATGTCCTGCTTTTCATTCTCAAAACAGTAAAGTGACTGTAGTGACTATTGTTAACGTGTCTGTAACAATAAAACAAAGCCTTTCCGAATCAATAGCAATAATGTACTACCATAAATCTTTAAAAAAATAATTTATTATCTATATGTCGGAAATAGAAGTTTCGAAAAATAGTATCCAAAGTAGGAAAGTAAGGAAGTTTTTACATTTCAACAGCCATAAAACTCCTTAAAGTAAATTAAATCTGTTAAATGTTTAAGTAACTGAATCGTTTAGCTGTAAAGCAAAGAAAATTCGTAAAATTAACATTTTACAATCAGTTATGTTATAAAATTATAATTTTTAAGTCTTATAAATTTTGAGCTGCAAAGCTAAATGCAATGTACCTAAAGCAATAAAAAGAGATAAAAAAATTGGAAAATAAGGGACTTATATAGGCAATTTTTGAACAGAGTGTAATTACAAAAAAAAAACAGAATAAACAAGTTTTTCAGCATGCCGAATTTCTTTCTGTAGTTGCATTCTTTCGGCCTGTACAGCGGCCCGCTTAGTCTTTTTTACTAAAAAGTTTAAATGTTAATAATTCTTGTACTCATAATTAAATGTTTGTTTTTATTCCATAGTTTAATTCCTACACACTTTTTACACGTCTTTGTATAATTTCAAGTTTCTAAGTCTTATAGTTTTTGCGCAAGAAAATAAAACTAAGTTCAACCCCTAAAATAGCAGCAGCGGCCCCTACGATTTCTAAATAAAGAGAAATATTCTTTCTACAATTCGCAATATCTTAAATATGAAACATTAAGGTGCTAGTAAAATGAAGAAAAAAAGGGCGAAGTAAACAAATTATTAAATTTTACATGAGCTAGAACTACTTAATTTCTCGAATATTATATTTATTATTGCGTTGGCTGGAAAGGCATTGTTAATTCAAATTTAGATGGTTCAGACTTGTTAAACAGTGTAATATTATAGACATTTAAAATGAAATCTCGATACAAAGTATAATATCATTGCTCCAAATCAAAGTGTCTTTCTCTTCCCCTTTAAATATAACCATGTAAGAATAAAATCTTAAATTATGTCATTGAATAGAATTGAAACTATTGTATTTTAATATGATGTTACTATTTCTTGGAAGTGAGTAAAATTTGTTTACTTCTTTTATGTGTGTCATATTCTTTTTTTTTTTCTTTTTTTTTGTGCAGACATCCAATGGAGGTTTGATTCAATGTAATGTGGGGGATAGAATATCTAAAAAGGTGCGAATAAAAGAGAAAAAAAAAAGCATTTAAAACAGATAAGTTAATAGGGTACATACTACAATTTAATCATTTTAAACGACAGTAGTAATAGCCCCTCTCCGTGCGGCGGAAGTGACATCATCATGGAAAATCAACCGGAGCTTATTTCTGGTCCAACCGGAAGTTGCTTATTTCTGTCCGCCTGAAATCGAAACTTGTCTGCAACGTCATGGGGAGCTTATTTCTTTTTTTCTTAAGCCTAAAATATTTTTAGTTACGGTTTCTGTTTTTAATATAGTTTCGTTTTTTGATACTATTTTCCTTTAATACTTTTTTGAGGGTGGCAACACTTCATATTATTTTACTTGTTTAGGATCGCAATACTTAGAATCTTTGTTATTTGGGGTGAGATATTTTATATTATGAAGTAATGACGTCATCTTTTATTACATAATAAATAAATGATATCATGCTTTCACTCTAGTGGCGCCATCTATGAGGGAATGTTAGAAATTAAACAACTTTAAATCTATTTTATAATTTAATCTAAATATAATTATTGCTGAGGATTGAACTCATCATGTGGTGATAAGAGATGACGATAAATAAATCGAATTAGAGCTAGAAGCAACAATAAAACAATTCTATTAACAATAAATTTAAAAGCATAGCAAATTACAAAGAAATCAATAGTACTTACTTTAGTTTTTGATGCAATAAACTTTAATTATTATTAACCTAATCAATATTAATTAATAAGTTTTAAATAAATTGATTCAATATTAAAATAAAAATTGTATTTATTAAGTATGGCTACTGTGAATATTAAAAGTATTAGTCTTATAGGCAAATTAATTTTATATCAATGAATGTTATTTTATAAGATTAGATATTTATCAAGTTCGTTTGGATTTAAGGCTATCCATGTAGTCTTGTCATTTTTGAGCCTAGAAGACAAGGGAACTCCTAGATTTTGAGACAATACATGTCTTCGAAGTGGACTTTGTGAGTATCCATGTTATATGAAGAGGAAAACCACGAAAACCTTCTACGCTTAGTCCGACGACAAGTAGTGGGCTTCGTTTTGCTAACCAGTATCCTGTGAATGTACAGAAATCAGAGGAAAAACTTAAGGTTTTACTTTAAAAAACTAGAAATTTTTTACAAAAATAAAATTATTTTCTTAAAAGATAGATATTATTTTTACAAAAATTAAAATATTAGAAAGTTTCCCTCAATAATAAAAATATTTTCAGAAAATTGGAAAATGTTAATAAAAAGTTTGAAATATTTTTACGAAACTAGGATATTTTTTAAAAAATCAAAAATATTTTATTAAAGATTTTAAAGTTAAGATTTTAAAATGGTTACTTTAAGTTAGATCAATAAATATTTTCTATAAAATTACTTTAACATTAATTTTAAATCATGAAGACAGGAGAATCCGTAGGTTCTATGAACCATCCAGAGTGCGGGACGAGGACCCTTCTCCTGGTGCACTCCGCGGTTATTAAAGTGGACGTCGCCACTGCTTTTTTTCTAAGTGGGTATAGCCTCCACTGCTTTTTTCTAAGTGGGTATAGCCTCCACTAAGACCATCAATTTTTCCCTATGGATTTAATATCCATAAGGAAGGGTGTGATAATTATTTGGATTAATAACCCTCTTGTCATACACCATACGATAGACCTTTGTCTCTGCCACATTGACTACTTTTCTTTTTTTTACCTGGCCAACAATTTTGGACGGATTATGAAGAAGGATTGTTGTTTCTCTGTCTAAGGAGTAAACAAGATGCTTCACAGACTCAAAATTGAGAAATTCAGAGTTTCTCGCATTTAAAGAAAAAACCCTAACCTTGCAGCAAGTTTTTCCTGATCGAGTGGTATGCGCATAGTTTTTTGCTCCACCTAAAATAAATAAAAAACTGAGTTTCCATCTTTAAAAACAGTTAAAAGGACTACCATCTGAAGATATTTACCAGAAGCGAACGTAGTGATGACATCTCCAACTAATTCATCAGT
This sequence comes from Parasteatoda tepidariorum, assembly GCF_043381705.1. Classification (NCBI taxonomy): domain Eukaryota; kingdom Metazoa; phylum Arthropoda; class Arachnida; order Araneae; family Theridiidae; genus Parasteatoda; species Parasteatoda tepidariorum. The sequence continues at coordinate 21,860,590 of NC_092213.1, forward strand.
AAAATCACCAAGGAAATTGCCGATGGGAGGGTCATTGTCCCCATTGCTCGCATAAATTATGGAGTCCGTGTCACGATATAAAACGGACTCTCCCAATTTGTCCATTTCGGAGTATAGCTTGATTCTTGCCCATGCTGTCGTAAAAGTCGCGATGAATACGTTTGTCGCTGTGTCCTGTTCAATAAATTTATGGTGGGTTTCCCTCTGCACAGCGGCTATCTCAGAGCTGGCAAAATAGATGTCTTTGATCTGTAAATAAAAAATGATTAAAATACTATAATAAAAAAACTTTATGATCTATATTTCAACTAATAGATTACTTTTTCCTTCTACACAAATTACCTTTCTGGTTGAATCTGCCAACAGTTCATTTAATTCAGGTAGCGAGTTGACATACGTTATACGTGTCTAAGCTAGGTTCATCCCCCACCTAAGAGGAGAAAAAACATATTAAACTTTCAAGACATGCATTACCAAAGAAAAACAATCAGTACGAAAAATTTAATTACCTTCCCCAGAAACTGTTAAGAGAAGCCTTTGAAACTTGTCTTTGACTAGGGTTCTTTTCTATGTTTTCTGGATCTAATTTTATTCCTTCTTTCTCAAAATACTCTTGGAGATATCTTTGTTTGTCCTCTTCTGTCACACATTCTCTCGGCCAACCGCTACTTTCTTGTTTAATCTTGAGAAAAAGATAATTGTGTAACCTGAATAGATCTTTAGATGATTTTTCGAAGTGGTAAACTTCATAAATCTATAATACAAAATATATAATTTATAAAAAACACTCATTTTTGTCGGTCACTAGCAACGTAAATAAAAAACAATAATCACCTCGTCTATCCTATATCCTTTTCTTACTGCCAACTTGACTTCTTCTGTCACCCAAGTACCGGCTATTGCCCTGTCTTCTTCAGCGTGGGTGCAAGTAGTTTGCGACAAAGTATCTGCACACGTCCTACACAACGGAAACATTAATTTTTCGTTTGAACTGTAGGGAGGAAACACTTTACACTTAACAATCCCAAAATAGTTATCGATGCCTTCGAAGTTTGAAGTAATTATTTGTGGGTGTCCGACAGGGTATTGGCAATATTTATTAACCTGTAAATTTTAAAAAACAATTAAAATTAAGACATTTAAAAACACTACCGTTTTACACAGAAAATGCAAGAATGTGTATTAACCCAAGGGTATAAGGAAGTGAAATCAACATATTTAGCTTCCCCCTCGTAGAATAGTCGTACAGCGTTTGTACGGCCACCAAAATAGGAGTCCCTGGGGTTTAACCTATCTATCATTTTGTGATTTCTCACAAAATCACGGAACGCCGGCATTTCTTTTTTCATCTCTTGAAAGCGATGCTCCCAGAGCTCGTAGCCTAAGGACCTCAATTTTTCTGTCGTTTCACTTGTCTTCTTTCTCAATGTGCCCATTGTCACTTTTTTTAATGGATGCATGGTATCCGCATCGAAACAATCTGGACAGCCATGGGAAAAACATCCCTATTTAAAAAATGAATGCAGATTCAATTTAAAAGTAATAACAAACATGTTGAATAATTAGGACATCAATAAATACCTACATGAAATTGGTATACAGTTTTCGTTTTTCTGCAGTACCCATCAACAGACACTCCTCCTACCCGTACCTTTCTACTTCCATTGCACGCATGTTCAATTTCGATGTTTTGCTCTCGAGCAAGAAAATCCAACCATCAAATTCCATCTGGGCTATAGTTTGTACTATTCACGTACCCGTTCACAGGAACCATTGCAATGGTGTCTGGCTGTATGTGCTTGCTCCTATAAACAGCCATGCAGGATGATGCAATTGTTACATAGCTGAAACACGTAATATAAAAAATATTAGAAAAAAATTAAATCAATATTAGACTTTTTTCTTGCTTCACATCGAAACTTACCAGAAAGGATCCAAGCCTGATATTTTAATCATTTCATCATGAAATTTATTGCAGCATCTGCTTAATATATCTACATCAGATCTAAAGAATGAAAATACAGAAAAAAACATATAAAAACATGTTTTAACAAATATAGCAAAATGAAATGCAGTGATATGAATAATTACCTGCAATATTCGATCATTTTTTTTCGAAAGTTGAATTCCTTCTTTTTCCGTTCATTGTACCACTTTAAAAAATCATCTCGACCCTTGATGGACATAGAATCAGGTGAAAAAAAGGAAGGTTCTGGTAAAGATCCTACATAATTTTGATTTCCTGTGGCATTAAAAAGATGTGGGAAATACCCCTTCTTTATATTCTACCAAACCAAAGCAAGATGGTAGTTTAGCCAGAGCCATGGGTAAAAAACTGAAAGAATCAATTATGTTGATTCTAAGTGTTGAATGCTTAATAGACATTACTTTTGACCCATTGGGTATAACTTCGGGTGTAAGTCCTTGATCTAAAAGCCATGACATGATGAATTGACCATCAAATCTATAATCAAAATACATGTATATTTTTAAATAAACAAGCTTAAAAGCATTTTAAAAATTAACATAAACAAATATATCATACCCTTTCATGTTGTGGGCAATTGCTGTGAATATTTTATGGAGTGGTGAAAACAACCAAGAACAAAATTCATGTAATGCTGTATACCCTTCAAAAATCTTCTCATCTCCATTAAAGTATTGGGCGATTGCACAGTTTACTTTATGCTCACCTGTACTCTGATCTGTTTCGAAGTCGAAGTATATCAATTTTTCTGAACGAGGTTTCGAGTCTACTTTTTTCAGAAAACAGAGATGATCATTTGAAACAAATTCGCCACAAGAGACGCACTTTGTGGTCCCACAACGATGAGATTCCCGCGGACAATTTTCGGTAGGATCACATTACAACATTGAGGGCATTAGTAAAGCTAAAAAAATAGTGTTTAACTTTTTAAAATATATATTAAAGAACATTTAAAATTCAATGAAAAATTATATACTAAAAATGATATTTACTTTGTCACAATTAGAGAACATTTGTCTTCCTTGCTTTGATTTGTGACTATTAAAACAGTCAGATGAACGACACAATCTCTCACAATCACCGCACCTCTTAGGATTTCCATGTGGTTCGCAATCCTTTCTATGACATATAGGGCATCTGATAGGGCAGAAGTGGTTCTCCATATGGCAATAGGGCTTCTCACTCTTCGCAATAAAACTGGGATCCATAAAATGCTTTAAGAGAAGTAATCATTTCATAGTGCTCATCGTGCAACCATAAATTTATGCGTCTTGGTCTAGATACATCCCTTTTGCAAGACACCTAAATAAATATACATAAAATAATAAAACAAATAGTAAATAATTTTAACAATAAATATGCTATTCGAATGAGTATTCCTATAATGGACATAAAAATTTTTAAAAATGTCAGCTTTATTTTTCATTTTATGAAAACGTAATATTTAGTTAAAAATTAAATATATTTAAATAAACTACTTTAAACATTATACACACCCACACATGAATGCATATATATATATATATACANTATATATATATAAATAAGAAAGTTCAGATTTAATTTTATATACTCATCTATAATTAAATACTAATTAAGAATAAAGTTAATTTAATTTGAAATCAAATTATCAGTTATAAAATAAATAAAAAAAATTACAAACATTCTTAAAAATAAAAAAGGGGGAAGAGATATTAAGAAAATTAAAAACATAAGCAAAAAATACTTACCTTATTTGAATTTGTTGTGGAAAACACAACAATCTGCGGATTCAGATAGTTTTCGAAAACAGCTATTTCACTATACGTACAGGGACCTAGAGGTACACCGGCATCTTCGTGTAGCTGCTCGGCTCTGTTTAAAAGTGCAAGACGTCGCTTGTTTCTCAATGCATTTATAGCCCTCGTGTCACCTTCCAACTGAGCTATAGCCCGCACAATAGCTTTAGCACAGCAAAGTCCATCATCGCCTTTATCTACTGTAATAATAGACTGTTTTCTGAGCCTGTCTATTTCAGTGTTGATCACCTTCATTTTGCGCCCAGCACCTACATCACGTTTTACTGTGATCACATCAACTGTGAAACCATCACTCAGTTTGATTCTGTCTTTGGATTGCAAAACCTTTAACACAATAGCCAGAAGCTTCTCGAGAGTAAATTCACTAACTGTCTTCAGACATGTGGATATTGGTTTATCCAAACCATTTGCTTGTATACAAAATCTCACCAGATCTGATGGCCGCAATCCATCAGAAGTTCTCTCCATAAAAAGAGTGAAAAGTTCCCTGCACGGTCTCTTTAGCAGCAATAAGTGGTCTTTCTCTCAAATCATGCGATAACCTATTGACATCTGCGCGAGCTCTGTAAGTCTTTTCGTCTGAATTAAACTTCTTATAATTCTTCTTATAAAAGGGTTCTAATATTATAGCATCTCTCAGCTGAAAAAATTTTTCAAATTAGATTTATATATTTTAAATACTATTAAGAAGACACATCTAAAAGATATTTAACATACACTTTCTGGCTGACTAGCTCCTTCTCGGGATGGACCAGGATTATTCCAGAAATTCGAAATTAATAAAATTAACCCATTTATAATAATGATGATTTAAGTCTAATAATCTATTGCAAATTTTAAAAAAATTCACCTCAAAACCCGAACCCACTTGATAATGAAGGGGAAGATTTCTAAACACCTGTGTTGCTCCTGCAAAATCTTACGAGAGATCCCCAATTAAATGCTCTTCGTCTTCCAGAAATTCTTGCGTTAATTCTCCCAAAAGCTAAAATTAGAGTTAGTGATTGAAAAATAATATTATGC